>NC_138291.1:18152500-18497500 GCF_965601325.2 Salmo salar | reverse complement strand
ATCGCAAGGAGACAGAACCTCCTTCATGTTTAAAAAGTTAAGAGGCTGACTTCGAAGTTCCAATACGTTTTTATCGGTCAAGGTAAGCATGGCACGGTGACCTTGGCGGTAACATAGGTGATTGCATAGGATAGGCTAACTCATCATTTTCCAGAAAGTGCCATAGGGTGGAGAGCATTAGCTTCTTATCGAATATCTCATATATAAAATAGGCTACACTCTGGTCTACTAGCATCCGTAAAATAACTTGTAGCATAGGTTTACACGGTTAACAGTCCTATACTGTAATGTAGTAATCTAATGGTGCGTTGGGTTCGTAGTGTAGTTTCGCGGCCAGCTATCTAAACTTGTTATCATGGTCGAATTACCGGCCTGGGTGCTAGACGGCCTGGTGTTAGACAGTCTCACTCAGTTGTCATATTAAAAACTATTCTCCACCCTATGGCACAATGTGTAGAACTGCAGGAAATTAGCTCTAAAACAGCTCATTTTCCTCTCGGCACAATGAGATCAATTGCATGAAATGACAATTGCACAATTATTCTCTCTCCCCCATGGCAAAATGTGTAGAACACAATCTTTAAAACTGCAGAATTGCACGAAATTAACTCTAAAACTTAACAAATGCAGCAATGTGGTACGGATGTGGGTATGCAGACCCGCGAGCTACTGCGGCCCCCTATGAGGAGTTCAGGTTTTTTGTGGCCCCCACCCCCAACAAAATTGCCCATCCCTGCTCCAGGGGATCAGGGGATTACACGAGTGTCAGTCCAAGTCACCCAGTTCTTCCACTCTACACTGACCGGATGACCGCACGTCTACTCGCGGAGATATGGACCTAATCATTTAACAAGTCGCTATTGGATTTGTATCGGCATTATCAGTTTGATTTGCAGGTAAGTTGACTTAATTTTTTTATTTGTGTGTCTGAGGCACATCGAGTTGCAAATGTGAGTGTTCTCTGACTCACGTTTGTGGCTGCTAATATTATGGAGGGACCCTTCGGACACAGCTTGCTGCGTGGCCGTTGTCTGATCTGCATAAGTAATATATTAGGATAGTGTTGTTACATTGTTGTAACACATGTTGTTACAATGTACCAAGAGTTTCGTTCGGAAGAACCGACAATTAAACATTAGGGGACATAATAGGTTATTTGAAATCTGACGTTACAGCTATTACATTTAACAACCCATTTAAATTATATTCAAAAACAAGACGCGCAACTAGCCTACACGTGTTCCATAGAGAATATAATGGGAGATTTTCACAAGTATATATTGACACTCCCATATGGTACTTTAATGTTTTGAATTTCACCGTTTTGAGTTTCAATGTTTTGTGTTTCAATGTTTTGAGTTTTAATGTTTTGAGTTTCAATGTTTTGAGCCTTGAGTTTCTTTTTTTTATGAGTAAAATTCAGAGGTGTTTTTAGGATTGTAGCCTACAATAATCTCCACAGTGATGAGGAGTTGAATATCTGATCCTTACTTATGTTACTTGATTAGCAAGTAGGCCTACGAATTAGGAAGCAAGTAAAATAAGTACGCAGAAATGATTGAAATGCATGTCTGATAGCCTATGTTGCACATTTAACTTCTGAATCCTGAATATAGTCACTATTTTATAGTGTGTGTGTGTGTGTGTGTGTGTGTGTGTGTGTGTGTGTGTGTGTGTGTGTGTGTGTGTAGACAACACAAGCTTTGTGTTTATCTCCTAGACTGTTCTCAAGGCCAGAGTCTAGTTGTCTCCATCCTGCTGCTATGGACAGAGCTGCTGCTGCCAGAAATAGAATCAGTACAGTAACAAGGAGATGAGGACTACATTAGAATCAGTACAGTAACAAGGAGATGAGGACTACATTAGAATATTTACAGTAACAACGAGATGAGGACTACATTCGAATATTTACAGTAACAACGAGATGAGGATGAGGACTACATTAGAATATTTACAGTAACAAGGAGATGAGGTCTAATATAATATTTACAGTAACAAGGAGATGAGGACTACATTAGAATATTTACAGTAACAAGGAGATGAGGACTACATTAGAATATTTACAGTAGCAAAGAGATGAGGACTACATTAGAATATTTACAGTAACAACGAGATGAGGATGAGGACTACATTAGAATATTTACAGTAACAAGGAGATGAGGTCTAATATAATATTTACAGTAACAAGGAGATGAGGTCTAATATAATATTTACAGTAACAAGGAGATGAGGACTACATTACAATATTTACAGTGACAAGGAGATGAGGTCTACAATAGAATATTTACAGTAACAAGGAGATGAGGACTACGTTAGAATATTTACAGTAACAAAGAGATGAGGACTACATTAGAATATTTACAGTAACAACGAGATGAGGATGAGGACTACATTAGAATATTTACAGTAACAAGGAGATGAGGTCTAATATAATATTTACAGTAACAAGGAGATGAGGTCTAATATAATATTTACAGTAACAAGGAGATGAGGACTACATTACAATATTTACAGTGACAAGGAGATGAGGTCTAATATAATATTTACAGTAACAAGGAGATGAGGTCTAATATAATATTTACAGTAACAAGGAGATGAGGACTACATTACAATATTTACAGTGACAAGGAGATGAGGTCTAATATAATATTTACAGTGACAAGGAGATGAGGTCTAATATAATATTTACAGTAACAAGGAGATGAGGACAACATTAGAATATTTACAGTGACAATGAGATGAGGTCTAATATAATATTTACAGTAACAAGGAGATGAGGTCTAATATAATATTTACAGTAACAAGGAGATGAGGTCTAATATAATATTTACAGTAAAAAGGAGATGAGGTCTGTTTTTTCACCATGCTGGGAAGGGAACCATCCAGTAACCAGAGAATATTAGGTGCAAACGAAAGTAGGATGCTTGTATTGTTCTCTCTGGATTGGACATACTGGTCTGGGGGGGGTTATGGCTTGACACTTGGATCGCTGTTAAAGACTGGCTTGTGTTTGATGGTTTTGTCTATTTGGTGGGTCACAAAGATATTTTAAACCCCACTTTAATATAGTCTGTGTCACAGACAGCCTAGATGACACAGACCCAGACAGCCTAGATGACACAGACCCAGACAGCCTAGATGACACAGACCCAGACAGCCTAGATGACACAGACCCAGACAGTCTAGATGACACAGACCCAGACAGCCTAGATGACACAGACCCAGACAGTCTAGATGACACAGACCCAGACAGCCTAGATGACACAGACCCAAACAGCCTAGATGACACAGACCCAGACAGCCTAGATGACACAGACCCAGACAGCCTAGATGACACAGACCCAGACAGCCTAGATGACACAGACCCAGACAGCCTAGATGACACAGACCCAGACAGCCTAGATGACACAGACCCAGACAGCCTAGATGACACAGACCCAGACAGCCTAGATGACACAGACCCAGACAGCCTAGATG
This sequence comes from Salmo salar, assembly GCF_965601325.2. NCBI lineage: Eukaryota > Metazoa > Chordata > Actinopteri > Salmoniformes > Salmonidae > Salmo > Salmo salar. The sequence goes on along the minus strand of NC_138291.1, from coordinate 18,494,023 downwards.
ACACAGACCCAGACAGCCTAGATGACACAGACCCAGACAGCCTAGATGACACAGACCCAGACAGCCTAGATGACACAGACCCAGACAGCCTAGATGACACAGACCCAGACAGTCTAGATGACACAGACCCAGACAGCCTAGATGACACAGACCCAGACAGCCTAGATGACACAGACCCAGACAGCCTAGATGACACAGACCCAGACAGTCTAGATGACACAGACCCAGACAGCCTAGATGACACAGACCCAGACAGCCTAGATGACACAGACCCAGACAGCCTAGATGACACAGACCCAGACAGCCTAGATGACACAGACCCAGACAGCCTAGATGACACAGACCCAGACAGCCTAGATGACACAGACCCAGACAGTCTAGATGACACAGACCCAGACAGCCTAGATGACACAGACCCAGACAGCCTAGATGACACAGACCCAGACAGCCTAGATGACACAGACCCAGACAGCCTAGATGACACAGACCCAGACAGCCTAGATGACACAGACCCAGACAGTCTAGATGACACAGACCCAGACAGCCTAGATGACACAGACCCAGACAGCCTAGATGACACAGACCCAGACAGCCTAGATGACACAGACCCAGACAGCCTAGATGACACAGACCCAGACAGCCTAGATGACACAGACCCAGACAGCCTAGATGACACAGACCCAGACAGCCTAGATGACACAGACCCAGACAGCCTAGATGACACAGACCCAGACAGCCTAGATGACACAGACCCAGACAGCCTAGATGACACAGATATGTGTGTCACTGAGGAACAGCTATTCCTGTTAACACTAGAGTGAGATGACAAACACTCATGGGGGGATGGAGAGCGAGAGAGAGTGAGAGAGAGTGCAAGACGGTAGGAAAGGGAAGAGAGAGGACTTGGGGATAGAAGAGGCAGAGAAAAGATAGCAGGAAGACGGTGGGTAAGAAAGGAGAGAGAGAAAGGGGGGGAGAAAGAGAGAGACAGTTTGAGTCTGAGAGAGGGAAAGGGAGAGAGAGAACAGAGAACAGAGAATCAATGTACCAATGTAGGACTAATGAGATGTAGCAAAGATTCCATTACATGGCACTTACATAGTATATATAATTACTTTTTGGTTTATTTGAGAAAGATACTTAAGAGCGCCACTGTGTACCATTTCAAGGAAGTTCAGAGAGCTGCCTCAGAGTGTTTTCTGGGAACAACCTCTATTCCATATTCCTTGTCTTATATTCCCTATTCCACATCCCTATCCCTCCTGGGCAGCTTGTGTCCCTGGCTGGGCACATTGATCCAAGAAGCTATTGAGGAAACAGTGAAAGAACGTGTTTGTTTAGAGTCAGTAATGTTGTAGTATCTGCTAAGCTGGATTCCCATCTCACGAGGGGTTGGCCTCAGAGTATTCAGCTCCGTTTCAAAGAGCTGCCTGCTGCCATATTCACCAGCTGACACTGACACAAAAATAAATAAAAAACACACACACTGCGCACACACAACACACACACACATACACTGAAATACACACACACACACACACACACACACACACACACACACACACACACACACCCACACACACACACACACACACACACACACACACACACACACACACACACACACACACACACACACACACACACAAAGAACAAACAAACATTTCCTAGCTCATGCCTTGAGAGGGAGTAGCTCTGAATGCATCTGGCTGTGCCTGTAATGTGATCCTTTAGTAGGTTATAACTGTGTGTGTGTGTGTGTGTGTGTGTGTGTGTGTGTGTGTGTGTGTGTGTGTGTGTGTGTGTGTGTGTGTGTGTGTGTGTGTGTGTGTGTGTGTGTGTGTGTGTGTGTGTGTGTGTGTGTGTGTGGTGTGTGTGTGTGCGCGCACGCACTTGAGGGTTCAGGGGTTAGAGGTCAGAAGCCTGACGAGAATGGGTTGGTGCTGAGAGAACAACCTCTGGCTATCTCTTTAGCCCCTGACCTTTAACCCTCCCTGACCCCTGTGAGAGACCTTTTGTGTCCACTGAGCCTACAGGACATGTGGATGCTACCACGATTACGGATTGTCCTGAATGAATCGTGACATGCTTACCTCTCACCATTACAATAACAGAGGAGGTTAGCATTTTATATCATACCCCCAAGACATGCTAACCTCTCACCATTACAATAACAGAGGAGGTTAGCATTTGATATCATACCCCGAAGACATGCTAACCTCTCCCCATTACAATAACAGAGGAGGTTAGCATTTTTAAGGGGGTATGATATTTGCTAAACTTAATCGGCAAGTGTTTTCTGTGGTAGCCCTATCCTAAACCTTAACTTAACCATTAGGTAATAATGCCTAAACTTAACTGTCCAGTTGTTTCTTTTGTAACCGTAACCCTTTCCCAAACTTAAAACTTCTTTGGGACTGGGGGGCAGTATTGAGTAGCTTGGATGAATAAGGTGCCCAGAGTAAACTGCCTGCTACTCAGGCCAAAAAGCTAGAATATGCATATCATTAGTAGATTTGGATAGAAAACACTCTGAAGTTTCAAAAACCTGAGAAAAAAATCCATCCAGGAAGAGGGAAATCTGAGGTTTGTAGTTTTTCATTGGATTGCCTATCCTATATACAGTGTCTGTGGGGTCATATTGCACTTCCTAAGGCTTCCACTAGATGTCAACAGTCTTTAGAACGTTTTGTCATGATTCTAGTGTGAAGGGGGAGAGAATAAGAGCTGTTGGAATCAGGGGTCTGGCAGAATTTCATGAGCTAAGTCTTGCGCACGGCCATGAGTGTGAGCTGCGTTCCCTTTCATTTCTAAAGACAAAGGAATTGTCCGGTTGGAATATTATTGAAGATTTATGATAAAAACACCCTAAAGATTGATTCTATACATCGTTTGACATGTTTCTACGAACATTAATGGAACTTTTTTTGACTTTTCGTCTGCATTTGAATACTGGACTAAACGAGCGAACAAAAAGGAGGTATTTGGACATAAATTATGAACTTTATCGAACAAAACAAACATTTATCCTGGGAGTGCATTCCGATGAAGATCATCAAAGGTAAGTGAATATTTATAACGCTATTTCTGAGTTTTGTGACACCGCTCCTTGGTTGGAAAATGGCTGTATGGTTTTCTGTGGCTAGGCGCTGACCTAACATAATCGCATGGTGTGCTTTTACTGTAAAACTTTTTTGAAATCTGACACAGCGGTTGCATTAAGGAGAAGTTTATCTTTAATTGTATGTTTAACACTTGTATCTTTTATCAATGTTAATGATGAGTATTTCTGTAATTTGATGTGGCTCTCTGCACTTTCACCGGATGTTTGTTTGAGACAATGCATTTCTGAACATAACGTGCCAATTGCAAATGAGGTTTTTGGACATAAAGATGAACTTTATCGAACAAAACACACATTTATTGTCTAACATGGAGTCATGGGAGTGCCATCAGATGAAGATCATCAAAGGTAAGTGATTAATTTTAACGCTATTTCTGTCTTTTGTGACACCTCTCCTTGGTTGGAAAATGGCTGTATGGTTTTGTGTGGCTAGGCGCTGACCTAACATAATCGCATGGTGTGCTTTCGCCGAAAAGCCTTATTGAAATCAGACATTGTGGCTGGATTAACAAGAAGTTTATCTTTAAAGTGGTGTATAATACTTGTATGTTTGAGGAATTTTAATTATGAGATTTCTGTTGGCGCCCTGCAATTTCACTGGCTGTTGTCGAGGTGGGACGCTAGCATCCCACATATCCCAGAGAGGTTGAAATGTAACGTTTGGAGAACTTCGAAATTTGACGTTTGGAGAAACATCGACGAACATCAAAATCTGAAATCAAATTGGTAAAACCATGAGATCTTGTTGGCATGTGTTTGTGTGTGTGTGCACATGAATGCGCGTGTGTGTGTAATTTAGGCCCTGCTCTTATAGATTGATAAAAGCCTATAATGCTCTTCTTCTCCACCTCCCTTCTACTCTTTAAAAGGCCAGTGTCTGCTTGTTAGTGTGAGAACACACACAGGACAGAGATCCCACACTGACACAGGACAGAGATCCCACACTGACATAGGACAGAGATCCCACACTGACACAGTCTACTTTCATCTATCAGATGTATTCTTACCAGGAAGTCCCATTGATGGCATCAAAGACTTATTTTCCAAGGGAGATCATTCCCCATATGTACAAAGCATCTCAGAGTACACTATGGCAGTCGCCATAGTATAACCATTTTTGGTTCCAGGGGGAACCCTTTTAGGTTTCAGGTAGAACCCTTTTGGGTTCCATGTAGAACCCTCTGTGGAACCCAAAAGGGTTCTACCTGTAACAAACTATCTAGAACCTAAAACGGTTATTCGGCTGTCCCCATAGGAGAACCCCTTGAAGAACCCTTTTTGATTCCAGGTAGAACCCTTTTGGGTTCCATTTAGAACCCTCTACATGGAACTCAAAGGGTTCTACTTGGAACCAAAAATGTTTATCCTATGGGGAAAACCAAATAACCCTTTCAGAACCTTTTTTTCTAAGAGTGTAAAACATTTGGGGAATATGTCAACAATGGCCTAATGAAACAAATACCAAAAGATAGTTTTTGAGTGGGATTTTCCTTTAAGAGTGCTATCCATGTTATAACTGACTATTTTAATAAAATGTACCATAAAATATACTTATGATAGGCAGCATCTCCACTCTGTGATGTGTAATGTGAGGTTGAGATCGGTAGAAAAGCTGAGTTTTAAGCGCTGTTTGACAAGGCGGTGTAGAGGCTCTTAAATACAAGACTGAAATGTGTGTGTGACAGAGAGAAGGGTCATAAACAAAACATGCTCTCACAGTCTCACTGCAGAATTAGATGTTCCTCCACGTTTCCCCAAACGTCAAATTCCTAAATTGCTCTAAACATCACATTTCAAAGTGTTTTTGACATCCTGCGTTGACTCCTCCTGTCAGTATTGTTCCATTTCTCCAAACATCAAATTTAGAAGGTTAAGATTTTGGATAGGGTTAAAACATTAAGTTTAGTCACTCATTCTGAATGGTTAAGGTAGGGGTTAAGGTTTGGGATAGGTTTAAAACAAAAACCATTTTACAAGTGTCCACCACTGGGATCGAACACATAACCTTCTGATCCAGAGTCATGGGATTAGACCCATCCTTCACCCCATCGCCCTAGCAAAACCCAACCCTACTTAATGGTAATAACCTTCCCTGTTGCCCCTAGCAGACGGTTTTGAAAGCATTTCCCGACGTCCTCAGGACATGCATAGATGTCCAATTTTGAAGTCACTCTTGAGCAATCTGCCTGCATAAACAGGCGCAATAGTGCTACTGCTCTCAGTGGGGGAAAGAAAGAGGAGGAAGAAAGGGAGGAGATGGAGAGGCGGGGAGGGAAAGATGAAAGAAACTGCTACCTCCCTGTCAGGGGTTGAGGCAAGGGGGAGTGAGGGGCTATTTAATGCCCCAAAGTGCCATCAGTGCACCTCTCCTTTTATCTCCTGCCCTCCCTCTCTTTTCCTCTCTTTCTCTCCTTTTGAAAACTCTCCATTCTGTGAATTTAGAGGTGTGATGATGACTTTTCTTGCTCTGGTCATTTCACTGTTTTGTCTTCGTTCTCTTCCTTTCCTCATAAACTGGCCCAGTGTATTAAACCTCACCAGAAAGTAGCATTACGCATTACCACAGACAGATAGGACAACCGCCAACACAAAACACTGCAAGTTCTTTTTAAAGATCCTTACTGTCATTTAATTTTTTGTCATTTGAAATAGATGTCTAAGTCTTTTTGTAAATGATTGTAAAGCCCAATATGGATTTTGTGTTGGCGGTTGTGTATGTGTGTGTGTGCTCGTATGTGTGTGTGTGTGTCTTTCATCTTGTGCTTTCCCCACACTGACCTCCATGACTGGAGTCAATAGCTCTGACTGCACCACAGATAGAACAATGAGACAGATATTTTACCGGATGTATAAATATGAAGCATCCGCTTAGCGTTTCCACTCACTACCATATTTGGTAGCCCTCTGGCCGGCAGTGGGAGAAGATGGAATGAGGTCGATTTTGGCTGACATTCTGCACATTTTCTGATCGATGAAACATTTGATCTCAATACAGTTTTCTGTTCCCAAAACTAGAATCTGTTATGAACAGAGTGGACAAGGTTTTGTAGACTTTACCCTTTGCAAAAGTTATTTTTAAATCGCGTTGTTTAGAAGGAGTGCAATGGCGAATTGAGTTATTGCACACGCGCACTTCACAGAGGAGGTGTTCCCGAATGGAAATATGCAGATGTCTGCTCGAACTCGCCAATAGGATCTCGCTAGCTCGTGCTTGGCTCTGCCCACCTCCTTGCTTGTTCTGCCCACCATTGGAAATGACAGGCTGTGGTCTATCTTGGTTTAGTTATAGAAATCTTTGACTGCACTGTATCTTAGATTAATTCAGACTGTTTTGAGGAGTGTATACTGGCTACGGCATCTCACAATGGACAACCAGTGCTATTGCCTATTTTTTTCTTGTTTTTCAAGTGAAGGTTTTTTAAGGGAGTATATGAGCACACTCTTTCGGTTCGGATAGCCAAACCGAAGCATGCTGACGCCTTTAGTATGTATAGAGAATGTAGTAGTGACTGTATACACTGCCTTCGGAAAGTATTCAGACCCCTTGACTTTTTCCACATTTAGTTAGGTTACAGCCTTATTCTAAAATGTATTAAATTGTTTTTTTCCACTCATCAATCTACACACAATACCCCATAATGACAAAGAAAAAAATGGTTTTTGAAAAAAATAATATGGAAATATCACGTTTACATAAGTATTCAGACCCTTTACTCAGTACTTTGTTGAAGCACCTTTGGCAGTGATTACAGCCTCGAGCCTTCTTGGGTATGACGCTAGAATCTTGGCACACCTGAATTTAGAGAGTTTCTCCAATTATTCTCTGCAGATCCTCTCAAGATCTGTCAGGTTGGATGGGGAATATTCCTTTGAGCGTGGTGAAGTTATTACAGTTTCGATTGTGCATCAATACACCCAGTCACTACAAAGATACAGGCATCCAAAGATACAGGCATCAGAGAGGAAGGAAACCACTCAGGTATTTCACCATGAGGCCAATGGTGACTTTAAAGCAGTTACAGAGTTTAATGACTGTGATAGGAGAAAACTGAGGAATGATCAACAACATTGTAGTTAGTCCACAATATTAACCTAAATGAATGAGTGAAAAGAATGAAACCTGTACAGAATAAAAAATATTCCAAAACATGAATCCTATTTGCAACAAGGCACTAAAATAATACTGCAACAATTGTGGCAAAGCAATTCACTTTTGGTCCTTAATACAAAGTGTTATGTTTGGGGCAAATCAAATACAACATTTTACTGAGTACCACTCTCCATATGTTCAAGCATAGTGGTGGCTGCATCATGTTATGGGTATCCTTGTAATTGTTAAGGACTGGGGAGTTGTTCAGGATAAAAAATGCATGGAATGGAGCTAAGCACAGGCAACATCCTAGGGGAAAACCTGATTCAGTCTGCTTTCCAACAAACACTGGGAGATGAATTCACCTTTCAGCAGGACAAAACACAAGGACAAATTTACACTGGAGTTGCTTACCAAAAAGACAGTGAATGTTTCTGACAGGCCGAGTTACTTAAATCTACTTGAAAATCTATGACAAGACCTGAAAATGGTTGCAAAGAAGTGATCAACAACCAATTTGAATTTTGAAAAGAATAATGGACAAATGTTGCACAATCCAGGTGTGGAAAGCTCTTAGAGACTTACAGTTGAAGTCGGAAGTTTACATACACCTTAGCCAAATACATTTAAACTCAGTTTTTCACAATCCCTGACATTTAACCCTAGTAAAAATGCCCTGTCTTAGGTCAGTTAGGATCACCAATTTATTTTAAGAAGGTGAAATGTCAGAATAATAGTAGAGAGAATGATTTATTTCAGCTTTTAATTATTTCATCATATTCCCAGTGGGTCAGAAGTTTACATACACTCAATTAGTATTTGGTATCATTGCCATTAAATTGTTTAACTTGGGTCAAATGTTTCAGGTAGCCTTCCACAAGCATCCCACAATAAGTTGGGTGAATTTTGTCCCATTCCTCCTGACAGAGCTGGTGTAACTGAGTCAGGTTTGTAGGCCTCCTTGCTCGCACACGCTTTTTCAGTTCTGCCCACAAATCTTCTATAGGATGGAGGTCAGGGCTTTGTGATGGCCACTCCAATACCTTGACTTTGTTGTCCTTAAGCCATTTTGCCACAACTCCCGGAAGTATGCTTGGGGTCATTGTCCTGACTGATGTCTTGAGATGTTGCTTCAATATATCCACATCATTTTCCTTGCCATCTATTTTGTGAAGTGCACCAGTCCCTCCTGCAGCAAAGCACCCCACAACATGATGCTGCCACCCCTGTGTTTCACGGTTGGGATGGTGTTCTTCGGCTTGCAAGCCTCCCCCTTTTTCCTCCAAACATAAAGATGGTCATTATGGCCAAGCAGTTCTATTTTTATTTCATCAGACCAGAGGACAGTTCTCCAAAAAGTATGATTTTTGTCCCCATGTGCAGTTGCAAACCGTAGTTTGGCTTTTTTATGGCGATTTTGGATCAGTGGCTTCTTCCTTGCTGAGCGGCCTTTCAGGTTATGTCGATATAGGACTCGTTTTACTGTGGACATAGATACTTTTGTACCTGTTTCCTCCAGCATCTTCACAAGGTCCTTTGCTGTTGTTCTGGGATTGATTTGCACTTTTCGCACCAAAGTACGTTCATCACTAGGAGACAGAACGCGTCTCCCTCCTGAGCGGTATGACGGTTGCGTGGTCCCATGGTGTTTATACTTGCGTATTATTGTTTGTACAGATGAACGTGGTACCTTCAGGCATTTGGAGATTGCTCCCAAGGATGAACCAGACTTGTGGAGGTCTACAACTTTTTTTCTGAGGTCTTGGCTGATTTATTTTGATTTTCCCATGATGTCAAGCAAAGAGGCTCTGAGTTTGAAGGTAAGCCTTGAAGTACATCCACAGGTACACCTCCAATTGACTCAAATTATGTCAATTAGCCTATCAGAATCTTCTAAAGCCATGACATAATTTTCTGGAATTTCCAAGCTGTTTAAAGGCACAGTCAACTTAGTGTATGTAAATTTCTGACCCACTGGAATTGTGATACAGTGAGTTATAATCTGTCTGTAAACAATTGTTGGGAAAAGTTACTTGTGTCATGCACAAAGTATATGCCAAAACTATAGTTTGTTAGCAAGAAATGTGTGGAGTGGTTGAACAATGAATTTTAATGACTCCAACCTAAGTGTATGTAAACTTCCGACTTCAACTGTACCCAGAAAGACTCACAGCTGTATTCGCTTGTCAAAGATGCTTCTACAAAGCATTGACTTTCATTTTCAATAAATTTGCAAAAAATTCTAAAATCAAAGGTTTTCACTTTGTCATTATAGGGTATTGTGTGTAGATGGGTGAGAATAAATAAATACAAATAATAATATATTTAATCCATTTTGAATTCAGGCTGTAACATATTTTCTTTGTTGATATATAAGTCATGAGGTATGAATACTTTCTGAAGGCATTGTAGTGAGTTGTAGTAGAATGCAGTAGTGAGTGTATATATTGTAATATGTAGTGAATTGTAGTAGTCTGTAATGGTGAGTTTTAGTAGTCTGTATTAGTGAGTTGTAGTCTGTAATAGTGAGATGTAATAGTCTGTAATAGTGAGCTGAAGTAGTCTGTAGTTGTGAGTTGCAGGAGTCTGTAATAGTGAGTTTAAGGAGTCTGTAATAGGGAGTTTAAGTAGTCTGTAATAGTGAGTTGAAGTAGTCTATAGTAGTGAGGTGTAGGAGTCTGTAATAGTTAGATGTAGTAGTCTGTAATGGTGAGATGTAGTAGTCTGTAATGGTGAGTTGAAGTAGTCTGTAGTAGTGAGTTGTAGGAGTCTGTAATAGTGAGTTGAAGTAGTCTGTAATAGTGTGTTTAAGTAGTCTGTAATAGTGAGTTTAAGTAGTCTGTATTAGTGAGTTGAAGTAGTCTGTAATAGTGAGATTAAGTAGTCTGTAATAGTGAGTTATAGTAGTCTGTAATAGTGAGTTATAGTAGTCTAATAGTGAGTTGTAGGAGTCTGTAATAGTGAGTTGTAATAGTCTGTAATAGTGAGATGTAGTAATCTATAATAGTGAGTTGAAGTAGTCTGTAATAGTGAGTTTAAGGAGTCCGTAATAGTTAGATGTAGTAGTCTGTAATGGTGAGATGTAGTAGTCTGTAATGGTGAGTTGAAGTAGTCTGTAGTAGTGAGTTGTAGGAGTCTGTAATAGTGAGTTGAAGTAGTCTGTAATAGTGTGTTTAAGTAGTCTGTAATAGTGAGTTTAAGTAGTCTGTATTAGTGAGTTGAAGTAGTCTGTAATAGTGAGATTAAGTAGTCTGTAATAGTGAGTTATAGTAGTCTGTAATAGTGAGTTATAGTAGTCTAATAGTGAGTTGTAGGAGTCTGTAATAGTGAGTTGTAATAGTCTGTAATAGTGAGATGTAGTAATCTATAATAGTGAGTTGAAGTAGTCTGTAATAGTGAGTTTAAGGAGTCCGTAATAGTGAGTTGTAGGAGTCTGTAATAGTGAGATGTAGTAGTCTGTAATAGTGAGATGTAGTAGTCTGTAATGGTGAGATGTAGTAGTCTGTAATGGTGAGTTGAAGTAGTCTGTAGTAGGGAGTTGTAGGAGTCTGTAATAGTGAGTTTAAGTAGTCTGTAATAGTGAGTTTAAGTAGTCTGTAATAGTGAGTTTAAGTAGTCTGTAATAGTGAGTTTAAGTAGTCTGTAATAGTGAGTTTAAGTAGTCTGTATTAGTGAGTTGAAGTAGTCTGTAATAGTGAGTTAAAGTAGTCTGTAATAGTGAGTTGAAGTAGTCTGTATTAGTGAGTTTAAGTAGTCTGTATTAGTGAGTTTAAGTAGTCTGTATTAGTGAGTTTAAGTAGTCTGTATTAGTGAGTTGAAGTAGTCTGTAATAGTGAGTTTAAGTAGTCTGTATTAGTGAGTTAAAGTAGTCTGTAATAGTGAGTTGAAGTAGTCTGTAATAGTGAGTTGAAGTAGTCTAGTAGTGAGTTGTAGGTGTCTGTAATAGTGAGTTATAGTAGTCTGTAATAGTGAGTTATAGTAGTCTGTAATAGTGAGTTATAGTAGTCTGTAATAGTGAGTTGTAGTAGTCTGTAATAGTGAGTTGTAGTAGTCTGTAATAGTGAGATGTAGTAATCTATAATAGTGAGTTGAAGTAGTCTGTAATAGTGAGTTTAAGGAGTCTGTAATAGTGAGTTGTAGGAGTCTGTAGTAGTGAGTTTAAGTAGTCTGTAATAGTGAGTTGTAGTAATCAAATCAAATTGTATTTGTCACATACAACGTGGCTGGAAGATGTTAATGTGAATGTAGCGAAATGCTTGTGCTTCTGGTTCCGACAGTGCAGTAATATCTAACAAGTAATCTAACAATTCCCCAACAACTACCTAATACACACAAATCTAAAAGGGGTGAATGAGAATATGTACATATAAATATATGGACGAGCGATGGCCGAGCGGCATAGACAAGGTACAATAAATGGTATAAAATACAGTATATACATATGATATGAGTAATGTAAAATATGTAAACATTATTAAAGTGTCATTATTTAAAGTGGCATGGTTTAAAGTGACTGGTAAAATCCATTTGGTAAAGTGGCCAATGATTGGGTCTCCATGTAGGCAGCAGCCTCTCTGAGTTAGTGATTGCTGTTTAGCAGTCTGATGGACTTGAGATAGAAACTGTTCTTCAGTCTCTCGGTCCCAGCTTTGATACACCTGTACTGACCTCGCCTTCTGGATGATAGCGGGGTGAACAGACAGTGGCTCGGGTGGTTGTTGTCTTTGATTATATTTTTTGCCTTCCTGTGACATCGGGTGCTATAGGTGTCATGGAGGGCAGGTAGTTTGCCCCCGGTGATGCGTTGTGCAGACCGCACCACCCTCTGGAGAGCCTTGCGGTTGAGGGTGGAGCAGTTGCCGTACCAGGCTGTGAAACAGCCCGACAGGATGCTCTCAATTGTGGATCTGTAAAAGTTAGTCAGGGTTTTGGGTGACAAGCCAAATTTCTTCAGCCTCCTGAGGTTGAAGAGGCACTGTTGCGCCTTCTTCACCACTCTGTCTGTGTGGGTGGACCATTTCAGTTTGTCATTGATGTGTACGCCGAGGAACTTAAAACTGTCCACTTTCTCCACTGGTGTCCCTTCGATGTGGATAGGGGGGTGCTCCCTCTGCTGTTTCCTGAAGTCCACAATCATCTCCTTTGTTTTGTTGACGTTGAGTGAGAGGTTGTTTTCCTGACACCACACTCCGAGTGCCCTCACCTCCTCCCTGTAGGCTGTCTCGTTGTTGTTGGTAATCAAGCCCACTACTGTTGTGTCGTCTGCAAACTTGATGATTGAGTTGGAGGCGTGCATGGCCACGCAGTCGAGGGTGAACAGGGTGTACAGGAGGGGGCTGAGCATGGACCCTTGTGGGGCCCCAGTGTTGAGGGTCAGCGAGGTGGAGATGTTGTTTCCTACCTTCACCACCTGGGGGCGTCCCGTCAGAAAGTCCAGGACCCAATTGCACAGGGTGTGGTTGAGGCCCAGGGCCTCCAGCTTGATGATGAGTTTGGAGGGTAATATGGTGTTGAATGCTGAGCCGTAGTCAATGAACAGCATTCTTACATATACTACCGTTCAAAAGTTGGGTCACTTAGAAATGTCCTTGTTTTTGAAAGAAACAAATTTTTTTGTCCATAAAAATAACATCAAATTGATCAGAAATACAGTGTAGACATTGCTAATGTTGTAAATGACTATTGTAGCTGGAAACGGCAGATTTTTAATGGAATATCTACATAGGCGTACAGAGGCCCAGTATCAGCAACCATCACTCCTGTGTTCCAATGGCACGTTGTGTTAGCTAATCCAAGTTTATCATTTTAAAATGCTAATTGATCATTACAAAACCCTTTTGCAATTTTGTTAGCACAGCTGAAAACTGTTGTCCTGAATAAAGAAGCAATAATACTGGCCTTCTTTAGACTAGTTAGTATCTGGAGCATCAGCATTTGTGGGTTCGATTACAGGCTCAAAATGGCCAGAACAAAGACCTTTCTTCTGAAACTCTGTCACAAAAAATGTCGTACTCGTCACGGAAAATGTCGTACTGGAGAGAAGAGGACCAAGGCGCAGCGAGAATGTGAATACTCATATTTTAATTACCAAAAAAGGAGTAAAGCATCCACTTGACAAAACAATATACAGAGCTTACGACAGCAACAGTTTTACAGGCTCTACAAACGCAGTGCAAAAACAACTACCCACAACCCCAAAGAAAAACACACACACCTATATAGGACTTCCAATCAAAGGCAACGCAACACACCTGCCTTCAATTGGAAGTCCCAATCACCAACAAACATTCACACACACAAAACTGCCACGTCCTGACCCCAAAACTAATACAATAGCTCCATCTGCTGATCAGGACGTGACAAACTCGTCAGTCTATTCTTGTTCTGAGAAATGAAGGCTATTCCATGCGAGAAATTGCCAAGAAACTGAACTTCTCGTACAATGCTGTGTAATACTCCCTTCACAGAACAGTGCAAACTGGCTCTAACCAGAATAAAAAGAGAAGTGGGAGGCCCCGGTGCACAACTGAGCAAGAGGACAAGTACATTAGAGTGTCTAGTTTGAGAAACAGACGCCTCACAGGTCCTCAACCGGCAGCTTCATTAAATAGTACCAGCAAAACACCAATCTCAAAGTCAACAGTGAAGAGGCGACTCCAGGATGCTGGCCTTCTAGGCAGAGTTGCAAAAAAAGAGACATATCTCAGACTGGCCAATAAAAAGAAAAGATTAAGATGGGCAAAAGAACAGACACTGGACAGAGGAACTCTGCCTAGAAGGCCAGCATCCCGATGTTGCCCCTTCACTGTTTACAACATTAACAATGTCTACACTGTATTTCTAATACATTTTATTTTATTGGACATAAAAATGTGCCTTTCTTTTAAAAACAAGAACATTTCCAAGTGACCCCAAACTTTTGAACGTTAGTGTAGGTATTTCTCTTGTCCAGATGGGATAGGGCAGTGTGATTGCGATTGCATCGTCTGTGGAACTGTTAGGGCGGTATGCAAACTGAGGTGGGTCTTGGGTGGCCGGTAAGGTGGAGGTGATATGATCCTTGACTTGTCTCTCAAAGCACTTCATGATGACAGAAGTAGTCATTTAGTTCAGTTATCTTTGCCTTCTTGGGTACAGGAACAATGGTGGCCATCTTGAAGCATGTGAGGACAGCAGACTGGGATAGGGAGCGATTGAATATGTCCGTAATCACTGCAGCCAGCTGGTCTGCACATGCTCTGCACATGCTCTGATGATGCCGCTCGGGATGCCGTCTGGGCCAGCAGCCTTGGGAGGGTTAACACGTTTAAATGTTTTACTCATGTCGGCCACAGAGAAGGAGGGGGGGGGCTCAGTTCTTGTTACTGGGCCGCGATGGTGGCACTGTATTATCCTCAAGTGGGCAAAGAAGGTGTTTAGTTTGTCTGGATGTGTGACGTCGGTGTCCTTGACGTGGCTGGTTCTCTTTTTGTAGTCCATGATTTCCTGTAGACCCTGCCACATACGTCTCGTGTCTGAGCCGTTGAATTGCGACTCCACTTTGTCCCTGTACCGGCATTTCGCTTGTTTGATTGCCTTGCGGAGGGAATAACTGTCACGGCCGTCGTATGAATTGGACCAAGGCGCAGCGGGTATGTGTATGCTCATTTTTATTCACCAAAACAAAACACGAAAACGATAAACGGACGACCAACAGTCTTGTAGGCAACACACAGCTATACAAAGAACAATCTCCAACAATCCCCAAAACAAACAAACTCCTAATTATAGGACCTTCAATCAGAGGCAACAATAATCAGCTGTCTCCAATTGAAGGCCCCAATCCCAAATACTAAACATAGAAATAAACACCCTAGAAACAGACATAGAACTGTACAACATAGAACTAAACCAAAAACCCCAGAAACATGAATAAAACGCCCCTCTACATAAACACACACTCAAAACCATATAAAACAAATTACCCCTGCCACGTCCTGACCAAACTATAATAACAAATAACCCCTTTACTGGTCAGGACGTGACAATAACTACACTGTTTATATTCAGCCATATTCCCAGATCTCTTTCCATTGTTAAATGTGGTGGTTCACGCTTTCAGCTTTGCGCAAATGCCGCCATCAATCCACGGTTTCTGGTTAGGGTAGGTTTTAATAGTCACAGTGGGTACAACATCTCCAATGCACTTCCTTATAAATTCACTCACTGAGTCAGCGTATAGGTCGATGTTATTCTCTGAGGCTGACAGGAACATATCCAAGTCTGCGTGATCAAAACAATCTTGAAGTATGGATTCCGATTGGTCAGACCAGCGTTGAATGGTTCTAGTCACTGGTACATCCTGTTTGAGTTTCTGCCTATGAGACGGTAGAGCAAGATGGCATCGTGGTTGGATTTGCCAAATGGAGGGCGGGGGAGGGATTT
This sequence comes from Salmo salar, assembly GCF_965601325.2. NCBI lineage: Eukaryota > Metazoa > Chordata > Actinopteri > Salmoniformes > Salmonidae > Salmo > Salmo salar. The sequence continues at coordinate 18,478,385 of NC_138291.1, read as the reverse complement.
GTATGCATCGCAGAAGTTAGAGTAGGAGTGGTCAAGTATATTACCCCCACGCGTAGTGCAATCAATATGCTGATAGAATTTAGGTAGCCTTGTTCTCAAATTTACTTTGTTAAAATCCCCAGCTACAATAAATGCAGCCTCAGGATATATGGTTTCCAGTTTCCATAGAGTCCAGTGAAGTTCCTTTAGGGCCATCTTGGTGTCTGCTTGAGGGGGAATGTACACAGCTGTAACGATAACTGATGAGAATTCCCTTGGAAGGTAATATAGTCGGCATTTGATTGTGAGGAATTCTAGGTCGGGTGAGCAGAAGGACTTGAGTTCCTGTATGTTGTTATGATTACACCATGAGTCGATAATCATGAAGCATACACCCCTGCCCTTCCTCTTCCCATAGAGGTGTTTATCTCTGTCGGCGTGATGCATGGAGAAGCCTGGTGGCTGAACCGATTCCGACAACATATCCTGAGAGAGCCATGTTTCCATGAAACAGAGAATGTTACAATCTCTGATGTCTCTCTGGAAGGCAATCCTTGCTCGAATTTCGTCTACCTTGTTGTCAAAAGACTGGACATTGGCGGGTATGTGCACGTCTGGAGCGGTGGGCGATGTGCACGTCTACGGAGCCTGACCAGGAGGCCGCTCCGTCTGCCTTGGGTCGGCCTCTGGGATTAAATCCATTGTCCTGGGTGGTGGTCCAAACAGAGGATCCGCTTCGGGAAAGTTGTATTCCTGGTCGTAATGTTGGTAAGTTGACGTCGCTTTTATATCCAATAGTTCTTCCCGGCTGTACGTAATAAGACTTAAGATTTCCTGGGGTAACAATTTAAGAAATAAACAAAATACTGCATAGTTTCCTAACGATTCGAAGCGAGGCGACCATCTCTGTCGGCGCCAGTAGTCTGTGATAATGAGTCGAAGTAGTCTGTAATGCTGGCCATGGTCACTCACTAGTGCTTGCTTTGTCTGTGTGTCTGTATGTGCATGTGTGCGTGTGTGCGTGTGCATGTGCGTGTGTGTGTGTTGGGGGCGAGCTGAGCCGAGCAGGCTGTCTAGGTTAGGGCGACCTGACTGTGACTGTGGAGCTGATTGTTTATTAAGCTGGAGATTAGACACCCACCGCGCCAGAGTCTGCCGCTGCTCTGTGTGTGTGTGTGTGTGTGTGTGTGTGTGTGTGTGTGTGTGTGTGTGTGTGTGTGTGTGTGTGTGTGTGTGTGTGTGTGTGTGTGTGTGTGTGTGTGTGTGCGTGCGGGTGGGGGGGTGTATGTATGTGTGCGTGAATGCCAGAGTCCTTGTCTGAGGAAAGGGAAGTCTTTAAAAGCTTGTAGTAAAGACCATGTTTTTCTCTCTGTTCTCTCTCCCCCTCTTCTCTCTCGCTCTCTCAATTTCAATTTAAGGGGCTTTATTTTCATGGGAAACATTTGTTTACATTGGCAAAGCAAGTTAAATATATAATAAACAACAGTGAAATAAACAATAAAAAATTACACTTAACATTACACTCGGAAAAGTTCCAAAAGAATAAAGACATTTCCAATGTCATATTATGTCTACAGTGAGGGGAAAAAGTATTTGATCCCCTGCTGATTTTGTACGTTTGCCCACTGACAAAGAAATGATCTGTCACGTCCTGACCAGTAAAAGGGGTTGTTTGTTATTGTAGTTTGGTCAGGGCGTGGCAGGGGGTGTTTGTTTAGTGTGTTTAGTTTTTTGTGGGAAAATGTTCTATGTTAGTATATTTCTATGTCTGTGTCTATTTAGTCTATTTCTATGTTCAGGGTTTTTGGTTTGGCCTTCAATTAGAAGCAGCTGTTCTTCGTTGCTTCTAATTGGAGGTCATATTTAAGTAGGGGTTTTTGTCACTGTGTTTGTGGGTAGTTGTGTCCTGTTCCGTGTATAGCGTGTTGCCTTACAGGACTGTCTTCGTCGGTGTTTGTTATTTTGTTCAGTGTTCACATTTCTTCTAAATAAAAGAAGATGAGTATACACATTCCCGCTGCATTTTGGTCTAATCCATACGACGAACGTTACATGATCAGTCTATAATTTTAATGGTAGGTTTATTTGAACAGTGAGAGACAGAGTAACAACAAAAAAATCCTGAAAAATGCATGTCAAAAATGTTATAAATTGATTTGTATTTTAATGAGGGAAATAAGTATTTGACCCCTCTGCAAAACATGACTTAGTACTTGGTGGCAAAACCCTTGTTGGCAATCAGAGGTCAGACGTTTCTTGTAGTTGGCCACCAGGTTTGCTCTCTCTCTCTTTCTTTCGCTGTCCACCTCTCTCCTGCTCTCACTCTCTCTCTCCACCTCTCTCTCTCTCTCTCTCTCTCTCACTCAATTCAATTTAATGGTTTTATTGGCATGGGAAACATATGTTTACATTGCCAAATCAAGTGAAGTACAAAAGCTCTCTCTCGCTCAATCTCTGGCTCTCTCTTTCCACCCCTCTCCCTCTCTCTCTCTCTCTCTCTCTCTTTCTCTCTCTCACACTCTCTCAATTCAATTTCAATTTAAGGGAATATATTGGCATGGGAAACATATATTTACATTGCCAAAGCTAGTGAAATAGAAGTGAAACAATAAAAAATGTACAGTAGACATTACACTCACAAAAGTTACAAAAGAACAATGCATTTCAAATGTCATATTATGTCTATATTCAGTGTTAAAGTACAAAAGGGAAAATAAATAAACATAAATATGGGTTGTATTACAATGGTGTTTGTTCTACACTGGTTGCCCTTTTCTTGTGGCAACAGGTAACAAATATTGCTTCTGTGATTGGACACTGGTATTTCACCCAATAGATATGGGCGTTTATCAAAATTGGATTTGTTTTTGAAAATTTTGTGGGTCTGTGTAATCTGAGGGAAATATGTGTCTCTAATATGGTCATACATTTGGCTGGAGTTTAGGAAGTGCAGCACAGTTTCCACCTCATTTTGTGGGCAGTGTGCACATAGCCTGTCTTCGCTTGAGAGCCAGGTCTGCCTATGGCGGACTCTCGCAATAGCAAGGCTATGCTCACTGAGTCTGTACATAGTCAAAGATTTCCTTAATTTTGGGTCAGACTCAGTGGTCAGGTATTCTGCCAAATAGGGCCAAATAGCATTCTAGTTTGCACAGTTCTTTTGTAATTTGATAATTAGCGGGTTTAAGCCTAATTCTGCTCTGCATGCAATATTTGGTGTTTTACATTGTACACAGGATATTTTTGCAGAATTCTGCATGCGGTCTCAATTTGGTGTTTGTCCTATTTTGTAAATTCTTGGTTGGTGAGCGGACCCCACACCTCCCAACCATGAAGGGCAATGGGTTCTATAACTGATTCAAGTATTTTTTGGCAGATCCTAATTGGTATGTCAAATGTATGTTCCTTCTTGGCCCTTCAGATCATTCACAGTTTTGTGGAAGTTACCTGTGGTGCTGATGTTTAGGCCAAGGTATGTATAGTTTTTTTGTGTGCTCTAGGGCAACAATGTCTAGATGTAATTTGTATTTTTGGTCCTGGCAACTGGACCTTTTTTGGAACACCATTATTTTTGTCTTACTGAGATTTACTGTCAGGGCCCAGGTCAGACAGTATCTGTGCAGAAGATCTAGGTGCTGCTGTAGGCCCTCCTTGGTTGGGGACAGAAGCACCAGATCATCAGTAAACAGTAGACATTTGTCTTCAGATTCTAGTTGGGTGACGCCGGGTGCTGCAGACTGTTGTAGTGCCCTTGCCAATTCATTGATATATACAGTGCATTCGGAAAGTATTCAGACCCCTTCCCTTTTTCCACATTTTGTTAAGTTTCAGCCTTATTCTAAAATGTATTAAATAAAACATTTTCCTCATCAATCTACACGCAATACCCCATAATGACAAAGTGAAAACAAGTTTTGTACATTTATTAACATTTTTAAATAGAAATATCACCTTTAAATCAGTATTCACACCTTTTGCTATGAGACTCAAAATCGAGCTCATGTGTTTCCATTGATCATCCTTGAGATGTTTCTACAACTTGATTGGAGTCCACCTGTAGCAAATTCAATTGATTGGGCATGATTTGGAAATGCACACACGTCTATATAAGGTCCCACAGTTGATGGTGTCACGCCCTGATCTGTTTCTCCTGTTCCTGTGATTGTCTCCACCCCCTCCAGGTGTCGCTTATTTTCCCCAGTGTATTTATCCCTGTGTTTCCTGTCTCGCTGTGCCAGTTCGTCTTGTATGTTAGTCAAGTCAACCAGCGTGTTTTTCCCGTACTCCTTTTGCTTTTCTCTTTTTGATAGTCTTCCCGGTTTTGACCCCTTCCTGACTCTGGACTACTTTCCTGCCTGTCTGACCATCCTGCCTGCCCTGACCTTGATTCTGCCTGCCCTTCGGTACCTTTTGGAATATGAACTGGTTTTGACCCTTTTGCCTGTCTACGACCATTCTCTTGCCTTACCCTATTGGATTAATAACTATTGTAAGACTCCAACCATCTGCCTCCTGTGTCTGCATCTGGGTCTCGCTTTGTGTCATGATAGACAGTGCATGTCAGAACAAAAACCAAGCCATGAGGTCGAAGGAATTGTCCGTAGAGCTCCGAGACAGGATTGTGTCGAGGCATAGATCTGGGGAAGGGTACCAAAAAATGTCTGCAGCATTGAAGGTCCCCAGGAACACAGTGGTCTCCATCATTCTTAAATGTAAGAAGTTTGGAACCACCAAGACTCTTCCTAGAGCTGGCCTCACGGCCAAACTGAGCAATCGGGGGAGAAGGGCCTTGGTCAGGAAGTTGACCAAGAACCCGATGGTCACTCTGACAGAGGTCCAAAGTTCCTCTGTGGAGATGGGAGAAACTTCCAGAAGGACAACCATCTCTGCAGCACCACCAATCAGTTCTTTATGGTAGAGTGGCCAGACGGAAGCCACTCCTCAGTAAAAGGCACATGACAGCCCACTTGGAGTTTGCCAAAAGGCACCTAAAGACTCTCTGACCATGAGAAACAAGATTATTTGGTGTGATGAAACCAAGATTGAACTCGTTAGCCTGAATTCCAAGTGTCACGTCTGAAGGAAACCTGGAACCATCCCTATGGTGAAGCATGGTGGTGGCAGCATCATGCTGTGGGGATGTTTTTCAGCGGCAGGGACAGGGACATTAGTCAGGATCGAGGGAAAGATGAACGGAGCAAAGTACAGAGAGATCCTTGATGAAAACCTGCTCCAGAGTGTTCAGGACCTCAGACTAGTGTGAAGGTTCACCTTCCAACTGGACAATGACTCTAAGCACACAGCCAAGACAACACAGAAGTGGCTTCGGGACAAGTCTCTGATTGTCCTTGAGTGGCCCAGTCAGGGCCCAGACTTGAATCCGATTGAACATCTCTGGAGAGACCTTACAAAAGCTGTGCAGCAACGCTCCCCATCCAACCTGACAATGCTTGAGAGGATCTGCAGAGAATAATGGGAGAAACTCCCAAAATACAGGTGTGTCGAGCTTGTAGCGTCATACCCAACAAGACTCAAGGCTGTAATCGCTGCCAATGGTGCTTCAACGAAGTACTGAGTAAAGGGTCTGAATACTTACATAAACACGATATTTCCTTTTTTTGTCATACATTTGCAAAAATTTCTAAGAACTTGTTTTTGCTTTGTCATTATAGGGTATTGTGTAGATTGATGAAGAAGAAAAAACAATTTAATCCATTTTAGAATAAGGCTGTAACGTAAGAAAATGTGACCCATTTCTGAAAAAGAACCATTTGAATGTTTTCTTTATTTTTTATCAAAATGCGTTTCTTTTCTTAGAAATGCCTTCTGGAACATGTGAATTTTTATGTGCCTTAATAACAAACTTGTATGCCATCTGTAAATATGAATGACATTGTTAAATTATGAGCCTTGTTGGTTTAGCCACAGAAAAAGTCAGCAACCTTCCCACTAGCCATGATTGGCTGAGATAATGAGTGGGCTGGACATGCCGAGAGAGGAATTCGGATTGTTCTGCCATATAGTCTAACTAGCTACATTTCCAGATATTACACATTTCTAATTTTGACAGAAAGTGGTTTCATTTCAAGCTAAAGTGTCCTGATAGCTAGCTAGCTGACGTTAGCTGGTTAGCTCCCTAGCTAACATTACGTGTATGAAGTTATTATTCATATCCAGAAAACCATTTGCTTTGCTAGTTAGAGGCTAATGTTAGCTAGCTAACATTGAACCTGGTTGGTTAACTCACAGTAGATTCATGCAGTGTAGTAACGACATGATTTGGTACTATGTTCATTGTTGTTTAACTAGCTAACGTTAGCTGGCTGGCTCATTAGCTAACGTTACGTGTTGTGTGCTCTTACACGTTGTTTACCTAGCTAGCTAGCTAAATGTCTTAAGCTAAAGTGTACAACACCCGTTGGCTGGTTAGGCTGTTTTCATGTTATCCAGAGGTAATCAAATCATCAGCCAGAGCGTCAAGTGTGCGCTCTAAACGCACCGAGAGCAAAACGAGTTGGGTTGGGCTAAAGCTTAAGAGGGTGTGAACCATGCTGAATGGGTGTAGACAAAGAAGAGTTCTTCACTAGATACCAAAACATTCAAAGGCCATTTTCTCAAAAGTAAGTTTACAAGTTTATTAACTTTCTAAGCAGAATTATTTTCCCATTGTTCCTCAAATTCAGTGTATTATATAGATTTTGTAGCTCTGAGTCTGTCCTTTCATCCAATGTAAAAAACATCATTTCAAATGTTGCTACATAAGACCAAATCCTGGTGGTAAGTCACAAAAAAAGTCCAGAGGTCTGAATACTTTCCAAATGCACTATATGTTGAAGAGGGTGGGGCTTAAGCCGCATCCCTGTCCCACACCACGGCCCTGGGAAAAGAAATGTGTTTTTTGCCCATTTTAACCGCAGACTTGTTGTTTGTGTACATAGATTTTATGTCATATGTTTTTCCCCCAACACCACTTTCAATCAATTTCTATAACAGACCCTCATGCCAAATTGAGTCAAAAGCATTTTTTAACCAACAAAGCATGAGAAGACTTTGCCTTTGTTTTGGTTTGTTTCTTTGTCAATTAGGGTGTACAGGGTGAATAGGTGGTCTGTCTGTCGTACGTTTGGTAAAAAGCCAATTTGACATGGAGAGGGCGAGGGCGAGAGAGAGAGAGGGACAGAGACACTTAACGTTGGTACATTTAGAAACTACTCTTACTTATAGTACTCCTATACTTTGCACACGAACCGCCGCCCGCTTGGAGTAAGAAATCATGAATGTATTTACGTGAGATACCTTGGTTCGCCGTGTATCTCTCTCGGAACCGGGCCGCCTTGGAAAGGGGTTGGGCCTTTTCGTGGCACACTTGTAAGGCTCTGATTGTCCAAAAATGGTTCCAACAAGTCTTCTACTGTAGTTCTTCTCTGCAGTTGTCCGGTATCCGATGTCTTGTCGTGTAGTCCTGAATAGAACTACAGAGTTTATTATCCTTCCATTCACACTGGAACATAATACTTTGAAGATAGGCTAGCCAGCCGTGTCGATGGTTACCAGAGGGGTGATGAGAGTAGCGTAATACAATGGTTTGAACAGAGTAGTAGATTGGTCCCACTTAAAGTCACTTTCAAAGATACTTTACTTAGGATAGCTAATCAGCCCTACCAGTGATTGTCTGGGAGGTGAGTTTATCATCTCTACCTTGTGTTGAGATTCAGAGTTCAGACTACTTTAAAATCTCTAGGGGAGGTGGGACGAAATCGTCCCACACTATTCAACAGCCAGTGACAAATCAGAGCGCCAAATTTAAAACCACATAATGCCATAATTCAAAGTTCTCAAACATAGGACTATTTTACACCATTTTATAGATACACTACTCCTGAATCGAACCACGTTGTCCGATTTCCAAAAGGCTTTACAGCGAAAACAAAACATTAGATTATGTTAGGAGAGTACATAGACACAAAAAAACCACAGCCATTTCCAAGCAACTAGCATGCATCATAAATACCCAAAACACAGCTAAATGCAGCACTAACCTTTGATGATCTTCATCAGATGACACTCCTAGGACATTATGTTTTACAATACATGCATGTTTTGTTCAATCATGTTCATATTTATATCAAAAAACAGCTTTTTACATTAGCATGTGATGTTCAGAACTAGCATACCCACCAAAAGCTTCCGGTGAATTTACTAAATTACTCACGATAAACGTTGACAAAATACATAACAATTATTTTAAGAATTATAGATACAGAACTCCTTTATGCAATCGCTATGTCCGATTTTAAAATAGCTTTTCGGCGAAAGCACATTTCGCAATATTCTGAGTACATAGCTCGGCCATCACGGCTAGCTATTTTGACACCCACCAAGTTTGGGATAACCTAAACTCAGAATTACTATTAGAAAAATTGGATTACCTTTGCTGTTCTTCATCAGAATGCACTCCCAGGACTTCTACTTCAACAACAAATGTTTTTTTGGTTCCAAATAATCCATAGTTATATCCAAATACCGCCGTTTTGTTCGTGCGTTCAGGTCACTATCTGAAGGGTAACGCACGAGCGCATTTCGTGACAAAAAAATTCAAAGTATTCCATTACCGTACTTAGAAGCATGTCAAACGCTGTTTAAAATCAATTTTTATGCTACTTTTCTCGTAAAATAGTGATAATATTCCAACCGGGCAACGTTGTATTCATTCAGAGAGAGAAAGAAAAACATGGAGAAGTCTCGTGAACGCGCATCACAGTCTCACTGTCCCCAGGCTGACCACTTACAAACAGAGCTGTTGTTCTTTGCCCAGAGACAGCAGACACCCCATTCCACTTTCTGGCGGCTTTAGAGAGCCAATGGAAGCCTTAGAAAGTGTCACGTTACAGCACAGATGCTGTATTTTCGAAAGAGATGCAACAGAAGGACAACAAATTGTCAAACAGGGCACTTCCTGTAAGGAATCTTCTCAGGTTTTGGCCTGCCATATGAGTTCTGTTATACTCACAGACACCATTCAAACAGTTTTAGAAACTTTAGAGTGTTTTCTATCAAAATCTACTAATTATATGCATATTCTAGTTTCCGGGCAGGAGTAGTAACCAGATTAAATCGGTACGTTTTTTATTCGGCCGTGAAAATACTGCCCCCTATACCACAACAGGTTAAACGTAAGCTGCAGCTCTATGTCTCTGGTCTGATATGTTAATTCTTAACCCATCATTTTATACAGTTTGTTCAAAAGGGCGGTTCCGTCAGGCTGACATGCTCTCTGACCTCACTCAGGGGCTGTCACGACTCACTCCTCTGTCCCCACCCCCCGTCTTTGTGTGGAATTGTTTTGTGCTACATGTTTTATGTGACGCGCCAGGCTGGTTTTCCATGATCCGTGTTTATTTCACGAAGTATGTTTATTTGGTAAACTATAGCTTTTGTGACTGTTTTCGCGCTTTGGACTTTTACCATTTTTGCTGGAGGTTTTGACGCAGTTGCGTCCGTCTGCTGTTTCTCCTGCTGTTACGCACGCCTCTAGAAAGAGGGAGCGCAACACCCTGCTACAACTTAACTCTCCGTGGTGTGAAAAAGGTATGGAAGTGTAGGTGTGAGCAAGGATGACAAATAGGCAGAGAATACCTTTAACAGGGAATTTATTCCTTCACGCGGTAAGGTTGGGGAAAAGGGGCTGGACGGAACCAAAGCAAAGAAACTAAATATCAAAGCCCCCTCTCCTACCTTACCTGCCTACCCACTACTTACCTAACTAGCACCACCTGGTGCACTAACCAAAACACAGGGGATGGTGCGCCCAGGTCTTTCCTAGTGTGCATAGACAATAAATTACTACAGGTATATGTATGCCCGCGGGCCTCTTGCCTAAGCACTCCCTAGGTGCCTTCCCCTTCCCCCCTGGGAACAAAGGAAACAGAATAACAAACAAATGTCTTCACAACAACCTGAGAAAAAACAATTAACTCAGGACATTAAAGAAGCTCTCTCTGAGCAACAAACTAACACAGAACATTATAAGGTTTCTCAGCAACAACTAACTAAGTACATACCAAATGTTCTTTCTGAGAAACAACCAACATATATATCTCTGCCATCAACCTCCTCTCAGCAAATATCTCTGTGTCTCTCTCCTTCCCTGAGCAACAGCACACTGGCTTATATTGAGGTTGTTAATTGAGACAGCTGCGTCCTGACGAGGGGGCGGGGCCAGCTCTCCAATCAGCAATGGGGCCGACCAATCAGCTGCTTGGAGAACTTCAGGAAGCCATTACCTGAAACACACTCACAAATATACAAACTACAACACAGAAACTGGGGAACGTAACACGCCCACCACAAAATATGCAAACATACAGTTTGCAATAACAAAAATCAACGCATCCCCAGTTACTAAACCCGTGATAGAGCGTCGGCAAACACATTTGCCGAGCCCTTCACATAGGCTATCTGTACATTATATCCTTGTACAATCAGAGCCCACCGCATAAGGCGGCGGTTCTGATTGTACATTTGCTTTAAGAACACCAAAGGATTATGGTCGGTGAAGACCATTACAGGCAAGGCACTGGAACCCACATATACCTCAAAAAACTGTAATGCTAGCAATAAAGCCAGCGTTTCCTGTTCAATTGTGGAGTACCTTGACTGACACGAGTTGAACTTACGGGAGAAGAAACTGACGGGTCGATCCACTCCATCTTCATCTTCCTGCAAGAGAACCGCACCCACCCCCACTATACTAGCGTCTACCTCCAACTTAACCTCTATGGGCTAGGTGGGACGCTAGCGTCCCCCCCGTGGTGCACTCCATCAACAGCAGGTGCATTTCAAGAGCGGCAAATTTGAAACCAAATAAATGTCAAAATTCAAATTTTTCAAACATACAACTATCTTACACCCTTTGAAAGATAAACATCTCCTTAATCTAACCACGTTGTCCGATTTCAAAAAGGTTTTACGGCGAAAGCATAAAGTTATATTATGTTAGGAGAGTACATTGACAATAGCTGTGTGTAATGTTTTGTCAATTCAAAGACAGGGTCACCAAAACCATAAAACCAGCTAAAATGATGCACTAACCTTTTACAATCTCCATCAGATGACACTCCTAGGACATTATGTTAGACAATGCATGCATTTTTAGTTCTATCAAGTTCATATTTATATCCAAAAACAGCGTTTTACTATGGCATTGATGTTGAGGAAATCGTTTCCCTCCAATAACCGGCAGTCAAGTCAGCACCACAAATTAAATAATTAAAATTAGAAAACATTGGTAAAATATTATATTGTCATTTAAAGAATTATAGATTTACATCTCTTGAACGCAATCAACTTGCCAGATTTCAAAATAACCTTACTGGGAAATCACACTTTGGAATAATCTGAGCACTGCGCCCAGAAAAATACGCGTTGCGATACAGACTAGCCGTCATGTTGGGGAGATCTAAAATCGAAAATACTATGTAAATAATCCATTACCTTTGATTCTCTTCATCAGATGTCACTTCCAGGTATCACAGGTCCATAACGAATGTAGTTTTGTTCAAAAAAGCTCATCATTTATGTCCAAAAATCTCCGTCTTGTTAGCACATGATCTAAGCCCGCCGGACTTCACTTCATGAACGAGGGGAAAAAATATATTTACGTTCGTTCAAACATGTCAAACGTTGTATAGCATAAATCATTAGGGCCTTTTTTAACCTCTATGGGCTAGGTGGGATGCTAGCGTCCCACCCGTGGTGCACTCCATCAACAGCAGGTGCATTTCAAGAGCGGCAAATTTGAATCCAAATAAATGTCAAAATTCAAATTTTTCAAACATACAACTATTTTACACCCTTTGAAAGATAAACATCTCCTTAATCTAACCACGTTTTACGATTTCAAAAAGGTTTTACGGCGAAAGCATAAATTTAGAGTATGTTAGGACAGTACATTTACAAGAGTTGTGTGTAATGTTTTGTCAATTCAAAGACAGGGTCACCAAAACCATAAAACCAGCTAAAATGATGTACTAACCTTTTACAATCTCCATCAGATGACACTCCTAGGACATTATGTTAGACAATGCATGCATTTTTAGTTCTATCAAGTTCATATTTATATCCAAAAACAGCGTTTTACTATGGCATTGATGTTGAGGAAATCGTTTCCCTCCAATAACCGGCAGTCAAGTCAGCGTCACAAATTAAATAATTAAAATTAGAAAACATTGGTAAAATATTATATTGTCATTTAAAGAATTATAGATTTACATCTCTTGAACGCAATCAACTTGCCAGATTTAAAAATAACCTTACTGGGAAATCACACTTTGCAATAATCTGAGCACTGCGCCCAGAAAAATACGCGTTGCGATACAGACTAGACGTCATGTTGGGGAGATCTAAAATCGAAAATACTATGTAAATAATCCATTACCTTTGATTCTCTTCATCAGATGTCACTTCCAGGTATCACAGGTCCATAACGAATGTAGTTTTGTTCAAAAAAGCTCATCATTTATGTCCAAAAATCTCCGTCTTGTTAGCACATGATCTAAGCCAGCCGGACTTCTCGTCATGAACGAGGGGAAAAAATATATTTACGTTCGTTCAAACATGTCAAACGTTGTATAGCATAAATCATTAGGGCCTTTTTTAACCAGAACATGAATAATATTCAAGGTGGACGAATGCATACTCTTTTATAACGTATTGGAACGAGGGTACCCAACATGAACTCGCGCGCCAGGTGTCTAATGGGCCATCATTGTTCCATGGCTCTTGTTCGGTCAGATCTCCCTCCAGAAGACTCAAAACACTTTGTAAAGGCTGGTGACATCTAGTGGAAGCAATAGGAAGTGCCAAAATATTCCTCAGCCCCTGTGTTTTTCAATGGGATAGGTTTAAAGGTAATACAACACATCAGGTATCCACTTCCTGCCTGAAACCTTGTCAGGTTTTTGCCTGCCAAATGAGTTCTGTTATACTCACAGACACCATTCAAACAGTTTTAGAAACTTTAGGGTGTTTTCTATCCATATGTAATAAGTATATGCATATTCTAGTTACTGGGTAGGAGTGGTAACCAGATTAAATCGGGTATGTTTTTTTATCCAGCCGTGTCAATACTGCCCCCTATCCTAAACAGGTTAACTGGAGAACAAGCTGATGGAAAGCCTATACGAATCTTACGAGACACCGGGGCGGCGCAGTCAGTAATCGTTACAGGCGGATTTTAAACAACGGTTGACATGCTTCGAAGTACGGTAATGGAATATTTAGATTTTTTTTGTCACGAATTGCGCCATGCGTGCGACCCTGATTTACCATTTCAGATAGTGTCTGGGACGCACGAACAAAACGCCGCTATTCGGATATAACGATGGATTATTTTGGACCAAACCAACATTTGTTATTGAAGTAGCAGTCCTGGGAGTGCATTCTAACGAAGACAACAAAAGGTAATCAAACTTTTATAATAGTAAATATGATTATGGTGAGTGTTAAACTTGCCGGGTGTCTAAATAGCTAGCCCGTGATGCCTGGGCTATGTACTTAGAATATTGCAAAATGTGCTTTCACCAAAAAGCTATTTTAAAATCGGACATATCGAGTGCATAGAGGAGGTCTGTATCTATAATTCTTAAAATAATTGTTATGCTTTTTGTGAACGTTTATCGTGAGTAATTTAGTAAAATGTTAACGAATTCCTCCGGAAGTTTGCGGGGGGTAATTGATTGAACAAAACATGCATGTATTGTATAACAAAATGTCCTAGGGTTGTCATCTGATGAAGATCATCAAAGGTTAGTACTGCATTTAGCTGTCTTCTGGGTTTATGTGACATTATATGCTAGCTTGAAAAATGGGTGTCTGATTATTTCTGGCTTGGTACTCGGCTGACATAATCTAATGTTTTGCTTTCGTTGTAAAGCGTTTTTGAAATCGGACAGTGTGGTTAGATTAACGAGAGTCTTGTCTTTAAATAGCTGTGAAATAGTCATATGTTTGAGAAATTGAAGTAATAGGATTTTTAAGGTTTTGAAAATCGCGCCACAGGCTTAAAGTGGCTGTTACGTAGGTGGGACGAATTCGTCCCGCCTAGCCCAGAGAGGTTAAGGAAACACAACCGGCAGATATAAACGGAGCATAGACAGGATCCGGTTTCTCAAATGCTGAATCAATAACTCGGTCCAACGGACGAGCCATATTCTTGACTAAACCCACACTTTTCATTTTTGGTGACGGTGACAGGAACTGTTTCGATTTATTTTTCAAAACCGGGCAGTCCGCAATCACATGACCCTTTTGGTGACAGTAAAAACATTCACGGATCTCATGAAAAGGCTTAGGGTTATCAGAGTAAAAGCGACCTGAACGAGGCACTGATGACGTAATCATTCGGCCTTCAAAACGAGGTGCACCAAAGACAGTCTTGTGTGTCAAAGCGTACTCATCTGCCAACACTGCTGCCTGGGCCAATGTCACCACTTTCTGTTCATTTAAATGAACTACAATTCTATCAGGGAGGTTGCTTTTAAAATCCTCCAATCAGCGGGGTCAGCTCTCCAATCAGCAATGGGGCCGACCAATCAGCTGCTTGGAGAACTTCAGGAAGCCATTACCTGAAACACACTCACAAATATACAAACTACAACACAGAAACTGGGGAACGTAACACCTGCCTAAATAAAGTGTGCGCCTGTTCACAACTCTCTGCTCTACTGCACCTGACTTCGCTACCAGTACACACACCCGTGACTATTTTATAACTCTATCTGTATCCTGGAGGTTGTTAAGTTCCAGTTGTAAGAAACAGATAGATTCCCAGCATACAAAGGATCAGTTCTTTATTCAGAGAGTGCTCTGTCTTCACAATGAGAACACAGTCTTTTTATAGCACACACACAAATGAACTCACATCAGTAGAAACTCCACCTTGCTTTTAGGTGGGCTGTATTTTTCCACAGTCCACATACATTGTTTATCACACTTCTGCAACATGTTTCATTATCTTCTGCAAGCCTAGCCGTTTCTAACAGTTTTTCTCCTCCCTAGGGTGGGGAGGCCTCTTTCCAGTTATTAGTTTCATCGTTATCACAAGTCGACAGTTCAGTTGTCCTTGAATGTCTCAACTATACCCTGCTCATATTGCGAAATAGTAACGCAATGGCCTAGTCTTAAAAGGTCTAGTCACACACATTATTGGATTATGACTCTAACACATTTCATAAAATTAAATGGTTTCAGGGTGGAATACTTTAGTCATTATCTTAACCTGTTTAGGATAGGGGGCAGTATTGACACGGCTGGATAAAAAACGTACCCGATTTAATCTGGTTACCACTCCTACCCAGTAACTAGAATATGCATATACTTATTACACATGGATAGAAAACACCCTAAAGTTTCTAAAACTGTTTGAATGGTGTCTGTGAGTATAACAGAACTCATTTGGCAGGCAAAAACCTGACAAGGTTTCAGGCAGGAAGTGGCCTGTCTGACAAGGTGTCGTTCTTCTTGTCTCTGTTTATTGAAGAGTGAGGATCTTAGCTGTCCCGTGACACTTCCTACGGCTGCCATAGGGTCTCAGAAGGCGGCAAAAAGCTGAATCGTGGCTTTGCAGGCTCTGGCTGAAACAAAGTAGCGCGTTTGGGTAGTGGCTGGTTACAGTACTGTGAGACTCAGGCGCGTGCCCGCGTCGACCGAAAGCTTTGTTTACTTTCCTCAGTTTAGCTAAATGGACATTCCCGGTCGGAATATTATCGCTTTTCTACGAGAAAAATGGCATAAAAATGGATTTTAAACAACGGTTGACATGCTTCGAAGTACGGTAATGGAATATTTAGATTTTTTTTGTCACGAATTGCGCCATGCGTGCGACCCTGATTTACCATTTCAGATAGTGTCTGGGACACACGAACAAAACGCCGCTATTTGGATATAACGATGGATTATTTTGGACCAAACCAACATTTGTTATTGAAGTAGCAGTCCTGGGAGTGCATTCTGACGAAGACAACAAAAGGTAATCAAACTTTTATAATAGTAAAGCTGATATTGGTGAGTGCTAAACTTGCCGGGTGTCTAAATAGCTAGCCCGTGATGCCTGGGCTATGTACTTAGAATATTGCAAATTGTGCTTTCACCAAAAAGCTATTTTAAAATCGGACATATCGAGTGCATAGAGGAGTTCTGTATCTATAATTCTTAAAATAATTGTTATGCTTTTTGTGAACGTTTATCGTGAGTAATTTAGTAAAATGTTAGCGAATTCCCCGGAAGTTTGCGGGGGGTATGCTAGTTCTGAACGTCACATGCTAATGTAAAAAGCTGGTTTTTGATATAAATATGAACTTGATTGAACAAAACATGCATGTATTGTATAACATAATGTCCTAGGGTTGTCATCTGATGAAGATCATCAAAGGTGAGTGCTGCATTTAGCTGTCTTCTGGGTTTTGGTGACATTATATGCTAGCTTGAAAAATGGGTGTCTGATTATTTCTGGCTTGGTACTCTGCTGACATAATCTAATGTTTTGCTTTCGTTGTAAAGCCTTTTTGAAATCGGACAGTGTGGTTAGATTAACGAGAGTCTTGTCTTTAAATAGCTGTAAAATAGTCATATGTTTGAGAAATTGAAGTAATAGGATTTTTAAGGTTTTGAAAATCGCGCCACAGGCTGCAAGTGGCTGTTACGTAGGTGGGACGAATTCGTCCCGCCTAGCCCATAGAGGTTAAAACCTCTTACATCTAGACGTTCCGCTAGCGGAACACCTGCTCCAATATCCAATGATAGGCGTGGCGCGAATTACAAATTCCTCAAAAATACAAAAACTTCAATTTTTCAAACATATGACTATTTCACAGCATTTTAACCTGTTAGGGCTAGGGGGCAGTATTGACACGGCTGGATAAAAAACATACCCGATTTAATCTGGTTACCACTCCTACCCAGTAACTAGAATATGCATATACTTATTACATATGGATAGAAAACACCCTACATTTTCTAAAACTGTTTGAATGGTGTCTGTGAGTATAACAGAACTCAAATGGCAGGTCAAAACCTGAGAGATTCCTTTACAGGAAGTGGCCTGTCTGACCATTTCTTGAACTTCTTTTCCATCTCTATCTTTTACTAAGGATCTCTGCTCTAACGTGACACTTCCCACGTCGTCCATAGGCGCTCAGAGCCCGGGAAAAAACAGAATGTCGTCATTCCAGCCCCAGGCTGAAACACATTATCGCCTTTCTCAAGTGGCCGATCAAGGGACTCTGGGCTTATGCGCGTGACCCGACCGCCCCCGCCTTTGTGATTTTTTTCCTCTGTTTGCCGAAAAGGAGATTCCCTGTCGGAATATTATCGCTTTTCTACGAGAAAAATGGCGTAAAAATTGATTTTAAACAGCGGTTGACATGCTTCGAAGTACGGTAATGGAATATTTAGAATTTTATTGTCACGAATTGCGCCATGCGCGCGACACTTCTTTACCATTTCGGATAGTGTCTGGAACGCACTAACAAAACGCCGCTATTCGGATATAACGATGGATTATTTTGGAACAAACCAACATTTGTTATTGAAGTAGACGTCCTGGGAGTGCATTCTGACGAAGACAACAAAAGGTAATCAAACTTTTATAATAGTAAATATGATTATGGTGAGTGCTAAACTTGCCGGGTGTCTAAATAGCGAGCCCGTGATGCCTGGGCTATGTACTTAGAATATTGCAAAATGTGCTTTCACAAAAAAGCTATTTTAAAATCGGACATATCGAGTGCATAGAGGAGGTCTGTATCTTTAATTTTTAAAATAATTGTTAAGCTCTTTGTGAACGTTTATGTTGAGTAATTTAGTAAAATGTTAGGATTTTTAAGGTTTTGAAAATCGCGCCACAGGCTGCAAGTAGCTGTTACGTAGGTGGGACGAATTCGTCCCGCCTAGCCTAGAGAGGTTAAAGACAAGACTCTCCTTTATCTAGCCACACTGTCCAATTTCAAAAAGGCTTTACAGCGAAAGCAAAACATTAGATTATGTCAGCAGAGTACCAAGCCAGAAATAATCAGACACCCATTTTTCAAGCTAGCATATAATGTCACAAAAACCCAGAAGACAGCTAAATGCAGCACTAACCTTTGATGATCTTCATCAGATGACACACCTAGGACATTATGTTATACAATACATGCATGTTTTGTTCAATCAAGTTCATATTTATATCAAAAAACAGCTTTTTACATTAGCATGTGACTTGCATGTGACTAGCATTCCGACCGAACACTGCCGGTGAATTTACTAAATTACTCACGATAAACGTTCAAAAAAACATAACAATTATTTTAAGAATTATAGATACAGAACTCCTCTATGCACTCGATATGTCCGATTTTAAAATAGCTTTTCGGTGAAGGCACAATATTCTAAGTAGATAGCCCGGCATCACGGGCTAGCTATTTAGACACCCAGCAAGTTTAGCACTCACCAAAGTCAGATTTACTATAAGAAAAATGTTATTCACCTTTGCTGTTCTTCGTCAGAATGCACTCCCAGGACTTCTACTTCAATAACAAATGTTGGTTTGGTCCCAAATAATCCATAGCTATATCCAAACAGCGGCGTTTTGTTCATGTGTTCAAGACACTATCCGAAAGGGTAAATAAGGGTGAGGAGCATGGCGCATTTCGTGACAAAAAAATTCTAAATATTCCATTACCGTACTTCGAAGCATGTCAACCGCTGTTTAAAATCAATTTTTATGCCATTTTTCTCGTAAAAAAGCGATAATATTCCGACCGGGAAAGCGTGTATACGTACAAAGAGAGAGAAAATAAAAACATCTCGTGCACGAGCATGAGTCTCAGAGTATTCTGACCAGCCACTATCCAAACGCGATAATGTGTTTCAGCCTGGGGCTGCCTCGATATCCTTCAGCTTTTTCCCGGGCTCTGAGAGCCTATGGGAGCCGTAGGAAGTGTCACATTACAGCAAAGATCCTCAGTCTTCAATAAAAAGAGCCAAGATGAACAAGAACTTGTCAGACAGGCCACTTCCTGTTCAGAATCTTCTCAGGTTTTTGCCTGCCATATGAGTTCTGTTATATTCACAGACACCATTCAAACAGTTTTAGAAACTGTAGGGTGTTTTCTATCCAAAGCCAACAATTATATGCATATTCTAGTTACTGGGCAGGAGTAGTAACCAGATTAAATCGGGTACGTTTTTTATCCGGCCGTGTCAATACTGCCCCCTAGCGCTAACAGGTTAAGGGTTAATGCCACATGGTCAAGGTTAGGCTTGCACAGATCGGGAGGACCTCAGGAACGTTCCTGAGGTCGAATTGTGCTTCTAACCCTAACGGTTCCCTCGCTGTCACCCAAAAGCACTTGAAATTTAGGGCCAGGCTTCATGTTGGGCCTACTTTTTTTCAAGGTCGCTGCGCTCAGACCGAGCGAGCTACGGTCAAGCGGGGCATCTCGTTGAACTCGGCACAGCCTAGAGATAATGGTAATGCCATTGCAGGCTCTGTGTGTCTTGAAGCACCGCACTGTGTCACTCCATCCTTGCTGTGTGTGTGTGTGTGTGTTGTGTGTGTGTGTGTGTGTGTGTGTGTGTGTGTGTGTGTGTGTGTGTGTGTGTGTGTGTGTGTGTGTGTGTGTGTGTGTGTGTATGTGTGTGTGTGTGTGAGAGAGCTTTTTTTTACATCTGTTGGGAGAAATTACTGATTTACAGTTCATGAGGGTTGCCTAATCACACATATGAAGTTGTGGAAAGATCTGACCTTTTTAACCCTTCGAAACAGCCTTTATGACACCATTTTAAGGCACTTCTGGTTGACACAGGAAGCTGAAAGTGAAGACATCCTCCTTGGGTTAGGCTCTTATAGAATATTGAGTTTTAAGTCTTTACGTTAAGAACTGACTTATTTACAGAGGGTTGAATGAGTGTGTGTTATTTCAGAAAATCACAGAAATCTCGCAGAGCTCCGAAACCCGCCTTAACGGATTCATCTGAACACGCTGCAACTGGATCTGTAACTTTTTTGAAAAACAACCTCATTTTTTTTAATATCACCAATTGTACATTGTACGATTTCTCTTAACCTGTCTCCTAGTCAACAGCCAGTGGAATCGTGTCGCGCGAAATACAAAACCTCATAAATGCTATAACTTCAATTTCTCAAACATATGACTATTTTACACCATTTTATAGATACACCTCTCCTGAATCGAACCACGTTGTCCGATTTCAAAAAGGCTTTACAGCAAAAGCAAAACATTAGATTATGTTAGGAGAGTACCCTGCCAAAAAAAATCACACTGCCATTTTCAAAGCAACTAGATGCATCACAAATACCCAAAACACAGCTAAATGCAGCACTAACCTTTGACAATCTTGATCAGATGACACTCCTAGGACATCATGTTACACAAAATATGCATTTTTTGTTCGATAAAGTTCATATTTATATATAAAAACAGCATTTTACATCGGCGCGTGACGTTCAGGAAATATTTTCCCTCAAATGCTTCCGGTGAAGCAGCGCTACAATTTACAAAATTACTATTCGAAAACATTGTTAAAATTTAATATTGTCATTCAAAGAATTATAGATTAACATCTCGTGAATGCAACCGCATTGGCAGATTTAAAAATAACTTTTCTGGGAAATCACACTTTGCAATAAACAACGTGGTATGCTCAGAAAAATAGGCTAGGCGATACATGTTAGCGCCATCTTGGAACCATCTAAAATCAAAAATACTATTGTAAATATTCCCTTACCTTTGATTATCTTCATCAGAAGGCACTTCCAGGAATCCCAGGTCCACAACAAATGTAGTTTTGTTCGAAAAAGTTAATAATTTATGTCCCAATAGTTCCTTCTTGTTAGCGCGTTCTGAAGGCTACTCATAATGTACTGAAGCGCGCGGGACTTGTTGTCACGAATGTGCAAAAAATATATATTTACGTTCGTTCAAACATGTCAAACGTTGTATAACATAAATCTTTAGGGCCTTTTTCAACCAGAGCTTCAATAATATTCAAGGCGGACGATTGCATTGTCTTACTAAACGTTTCGGAACAAAAGGTTTCCCATGGGCGCTCACGTCATAGTAGTAATAGCCCTCCCCCTGTGACCAACTTCCCAAGCCTCTCTTTGGGTCAGTTTCTACCATAGAAGACTCAAACCACTTTGTAAAGACTGTTGACATCTAGTGGAAGCCTTAGAAAGTGCTGAATGATTAATAAGTCCCTGTGTGTTTCAATGGCAAAGGTTTGAAGTGATTCCACACATCAGATTTCCATTTCCTGTTAGGATTTGTCTCAGGGTTTTGACTGCCATATGAGTTCTGTTATACTCACAGACACCATTCAAACAGTTTTAGAAACTTTAGAGTGTTTTCTATGCAAATCTACTAATTATATGCATATTCTAGTTACTGGGCAGGAGTAGTAACCAGATTAAATCGGGTACGTTTTTTATCCGGCCGTGCAAATACTGCCCCCTATCCCCAACAAGTTAAATTACGATAGATAAATGTCTGGTTCTTTTTTTCCTGACACCGTAGATTCATGTACTTTGACGTGAAGCGGTCAAATTATCGCTCTATTTTCATTTTTTACCTTTAACTCCATGAAAATGGCCTTAACTCAAAAAGCGTTGAGGCCTCATCTCCATCTTGTTCGGGGGGCCAACTGCCCATTATGCCAAACCAATGCTCACCAAGTTTCGTCTTCGAAGTCCTATCCATTTAGGAGAAAAGGCCACGTCGTGATTGGTGATGTTTGTTACATTTGCAATATGATTCCATTCGCCCTCTTGTGGTATAATCTGGGACAGGTGAAAAATGACAAATATTTGAAAATTGTATAAAACGGAAACCGAATGTCCGAGAGACTCCGTTCGATGACTTCCCGGAAGATCCAGCCCCGGTGCACGGCCCGACGTGCAAACGTTCGCGGACGTCTAGTAAGGGACCGTACATTTGCAATATGGACTTTCTCATCAACCATACAGCAAATGCCAAAATGTTCCCTTCATGTATGGTAGGCCACCAGTACCTCCCGCTCAAACAGCGCACTGTCCGACCAATCCCAGGATGACCAGAGGAGGGTGATGTGTGGGCCCAATAGATCAACCGATCACGAACAGCAGACGGGACATACAGACGCCCAGCGGGACACTGGACGGGAGCGGGCTCTGCACGTAACGCCTGCTCAATGTCCACGTCCAGCTCCCACACTACCGGTGCCACCAGGCAGGAGGCGGGGAGTATGGGAGTGGGATCCATGGGCCGCTCCTCTGTGTCATACAGCCGGGACAATGTGTCTGCCTTCACGTTCTGGGAGCCTGGTCTGTAGGAAAGGGTAAACACAAAACGGGTGAAAAACATGGCCCACCTTGCCTGGCGAGGGTTCAATCTCCTCGCTGCCCGGATGTACTCCAGATTGCGGTGGTCAGTCCAGATGAGGAAAGGGTATTTAGAACCCTCAAGCCAATGTCTCCACGCCTTCAAAGCCTTGACGACAGCCAATAGCTCCCGGTCCCCCACATCATAGTTTCGCTCCACCGGGCTGAGCTTCTTCGAGAAGAAGGCACAGGGGCCAGCCTCGGACGCGTCCACCTCCACTATGAACGCCAAAGAGGGATCCAGATGGGCCAGCACGGGAGCCGAGGTAAACAGAGCCCTCAGGTGACCAAAAGCCCTGTCCGCCTCAGCCGACCACTGCAAACGCACCGGGCCCCCGTTCAGCAGTGAGGTAATGGGAGCCACTACCTGACCAAAACCCCGGATAAACCTCCGGTAGTAGTTGGCAAACCCTAAGAACCGCAGCACCTCCTTTACCGTGGTTGGGGTTGGCCAATTACGCACGGCTGAAATGCGGTCACTCTCCATCTCCACCCCTGAGGTGGAAATGCGGTACCCTAGGAAGGAGACGGACTGTTGGAAGAACAGGCACTTCTCAGCCTTGACGTACAGGTCATGCTCTAACAGGCGACCAAGCACCCTGCGCACCAGGGACACATGCTCGGCACGTGTAGCGGAGTATATCAGAATGTCATCAATATACATCACTACACCCTGCCCGTGCAGGTCCCTGAAAATCCCGTCTACAAAGGCCTGGAAGACTAATGGCGCATTCATCAACCCGTACTGCATGACAAGGTACTCATAGTGCCCTGAGGTGGTACTGAAAGCCGTCTTCCACTCGTCTCCCTCCCAGATACGCACCAGGTTGTAAGCGCTCCTGAGATCTAGTTTGGTGAAGAAGCGCACCCCGTGCATTGACTCAATCGCTGTAGCTATGAGCGGTAGCGGGTAACTATACCTCAAGGTGATCTGGTTTAGACCCCGATAGTCAATACACAGGCGCAGACCTCTCTCCTTCTTCTTCACAAAAAATAAACTCGAGGAGGCGGGTGAAGTGGATGACCGAATGTACCCCTGATGCAGGGATTCGGAGACATATGTTTCCATAGCCTCCGTCTCCGCCTGTGAGAGGGATACACGTGACTCCTGGGAAGTGCAGCGTCTACCAGGAGATTTATCGCGCAATCGCCCCATCGATGGGTAATTGAGTCGCCTTCTTTTTGGAGAAGGCGAGAGCCAAATTGGCATATTCAGGGGGAATGCGCACGGTGGAGATCTGGTCTGGACTCTCCACCGTAGTAGCACCAATGGAAACCCCTAAACACCTCCCCGAGCACTCTCGCGACCACCCTGTGAGAGCCCTCTGTGGCCAGGAGACAGTAGGGTCATGACAAGCTAACCAGGGTAGGCCTAGCACCACGGGAAACGCAGGAGAGTCAATAAGGAAGAGACTAATTCTCTCCTTGTGACCCCCCAGTGTCACCATGCCCAGAGGAGCGGTGGCCTCCCTGATCAACCCTGACCCTAATGATCAACTATCTAAGGCGTGAACGGGGAAAGGCACAGCAACGGGAACAATGGGGATCCCTAAACTATGGGCGAACGATCGATCTGTAAAATTCCCAGCCGCGCCTGAATCGACAAGCGCCTTTTGCTGGGAACGCGGGGAAAACTCAGAAAAAGTGACATACATAAACATATGTGCGACAGAGGGCTCTGGGTGAGAATGGTGCCGCTCACCTGGGGTGACGCCAGAGCGCCCTGCCTGCTGCCTCGATACCCAGAGGAACCAACCCAACCGGCAGTGTGACCTCTGCGGCCACAGATGGTGCACGAGCTGGAACCCCCTCCGGTCCTTCTGCGCACCGCCCATCCCAGCTCCATGGGTATCGGAGAGGGAGTGCGGGGGGATGAAACCAACAGACCCGATCTGAACGTCCGCGGGCAGCCAGCAGGTTATCCAGACGGATGGACAGGTCCACCAGCTGGTCGAACATGAGGGTGGTGTCTCTGCAGGTCAACTCCCGACGGACGTCCTCGCGCAGACTGCAGCGATAATGGTCATCCGCATACATAGACACACTGGCTTTACTCAAGTAGAACACAAATACTGGCTTTACTTAAAGAACACCCTCTGTGTTCTGTTAGACAGGTAACTATTTTTCCACAATATAGCAGGTGGTGTAAAGCCATAACACATACATTTTTCCAGCAGCAGACTATGATCGATAATGTCAAAAGCCGCACTGAAGTCTAACAAAACAGCCCCCACAATCTTTTTTCAAAATTACAATGCTTGTCTTCATAATTTGGTCAGATATACTTGGATGTGTAGTGTCAGCGTTTGTTGCTGGCATGTCATGCCAAAGTTTGCTAACCTTGCCAATTAAAAAATTATTAAAGTAGTTGGCAATTTCAGTTGGTTTCGTGATAAATGAGCCATCTGATTCAATGAATGATGGAGCTGAGTTTGCCTTTTTCCCCAAAATGTCATTTAAGATGCTCCAAAGATTTTTACTATCATTCTTTATGTTATTTATCTTTGTTTCATAGTGTAGTTTCTTCTTTTTTTTATTCAGTTTAGTCACATGATTTCTCAATTTGCAATACGTTTGCCAATCAGTTGTGCAGCCAGACTTATTTTCCATTCCTTTTGCCTCATCTCTCTCAACCATACATTTTTTTCAATTCCTCATCAATCCATTGGGATTTAACAGTTTTTACAGTCATTTTCTTAATGGGTGCATGCTTATTAGTAATTGGAATAAGCAATTTCATAAATGTGTCAAGTGCAGTGTCTGTTTGCTCCTCATTACACACCACGGACCAAAAATATTATTTACATCAACAACATAGCAATCACTACAAACTTATTGTATGACCTCTTATACACTATATTAGGCCCAGCCTTTGGAACTTTGGTTTTCCAAGATATGGCTACTATATTGTGATCACTACATCCAATGGATCTGGATACTGCTTCCAAGAAAATTTCTGCAGCATTAGTAAAGATGTCATCAATACATGTTGATTATTTCATTCCTGTGCTGTTTGTAACTCCCCTGGTAGGTTGACTGATAACTTGAAGCATTTTCTTGAGTGGGCAGCTTAATTAAATCCAGTCAATATTGAAATCACTCAAAAAATATACCTCTCTGTTGATATCACATACATAATCATGCATTTCACACGTTATTCAGATACTGGCTGTTAGCACTTGGTGGTCTATAGCAGGAGGAGACTGCGTGAATCAGACCTTCATGGTCGAATTGCTATAAAGAAATCACTACTGAAGGACACCAATAAGAAGAAGAGACTTGCTTGGGCCAAGAAACACGAGCAATGGAGATTAGACCAGTGGAAATCTGTCCTTTAGTCTCATGAGTCCAAATTTGAAATTTTTGGTACCAACCGCCATGTCTTTGTGAGACACAGAATAGGTGAACGGATGATCTCTGCATGTGTGATTCCCACTGTGAAGTGTGGGGGTGCTTTGCTGGTGACACTATCTGTGATTTATTTAGAATTCAAGGCACACTTAACCAGCATGGCTACCACAGCATTCTGCAGCAATACGCCATCCCATCTGGTTTGCGCTTAGTGGGACTATCATTTGTTTTTCAACAGGACAATGACTCAACGCACCTCCAGTGCTGTGTAAGGGCTATTTGACCAAGAAGGAGATTGATGGAGTGCTGTATCAGATGACCTGGCATCCACAATCATCCAACCTCAACCCAATTCAGATGGTTTAGGATGAGTTGGACCACAGAGGGAAGGAAAAGCATCCAACAAGTGCTCAGAATATGTGGGAACTGCCTTTCAATGCTGTTGGAAAAGCATTCCAGGTGAAGCTGGTTGAGCGAATGCCAAGAGTGTGCAAAGCTGTCATCAATACAAAGGGTGGCTACTTTAAAGAATCTCAAATATAAAACATATTTTGATTTGTTTAGCCTCTCTAGGGGATGTGGGATGCTACCGTCCCACCTGGCCAACATCCAGTGAAATTGCAGAGCACCAAATTCAAAAACAGAAATACTCATAAAAATTCATGAAACATACAAGTGTTATACATCGGTTTAAAGATGAACTTCTTGTTAATCCAACCACGGTGTCAGATTTCAAAAAGACTTTACGGCGAAAGCAAACCATGCGATTATCTAAGAACAGCGCCCAGCAAACAAATCATTACAAACAGTAACCAGCCAAGTAGACGAGTAAAAAAAGTCAGAAATAGCGGTAAAATTAATCACTTACCTTTGATGATCTTCATATGGTTACACTCACAAGTCTCCCAGTTACCCAATAAATGTTAGTTTTTTTCGATCAAGTCCCTCTTTATATCCAAAAACGTCCGTTTTGTTCAGTAATCCACTGTCTCAAACAACATCCGGTGAAATTGCAGAGCGTGAAACTCAACAAAACAGATATTCTCATAATAAACATACATAAAAGATACAAATGTTATACACCAGCTTAACTTGTTATGGATAGGGGGCAGTATTTTCACGGCCAGATAAAAAACGTACCCGATTTAATCTGATTATTACTCCTGCCCAGAAACTAGAATATGCATATAATTATTAGCTTTGGATAGAAAACACTCCAAAGTTTCTAAAACTGTTTGAATGGCCAAAACCTGAGAAGATTCCAAACAGGAAGCGCCCTCTCTGACTATTTCTTGGCCTTCTTGATCATCTCTATCCAAAACAGGGGATCTCTGCTATAACGTGACATTTTCTAGCGCTCCCATAGGCTCTCAGAAGGCGCCAGAACGTTGAATGATGACTTTGCAGGCCATGGCTGAAAAACAGTAGCGCATTTGGCAAGTGGTCGATCTGACAACTATGAGACTGGCTGCGCGTGCACGAGACAACTCCATGTTTTTATTTTCAGTCTTTGAACGAAAACAGGGTTTCCCGGTAGGAATATTATCGCTTTTTTACGAGAAAAATTGCATAAAAATTTATTTTAAACAGCGTTTGACATGCTTCGAAGTACGGTAATGGAATATTTTGAATTTTTTTGTCACGAAACGCGCCGGGCGCGTCACCCTTCTTTACCCTTCGGATAGTGTCTTGAACGCACAACAAAACGCCGCTATTTGGATATAACTATGGATTATTTGGAACCAAACCAACATTTGTTATTGAAGTAGAAGTCCTGGGAGTGCATTCTGACGAAGAACAGCAAAGGTAATCCAATTTTTCTTATAGTAAATCTGAGTTTGGTGAGTGCCAAACTTGGTGGGTGTCAAAATAGCTAGCCATGATGGCCGGGCTATCTACTCAGAATATTGCAAAATGTGCTTTCACCGAAAAGCTATATTAAAATCGGACACCGCGATTGCATAAAGGAGTTCTGTATCTATAATTCTTAAAATAATTGTTATATTTTTTGTGAATGTTTATCGTGAGTAAATTTGTAAATTCACCGGAAGTGTTCGGTGGGAATGCTAGTTCTGAACGTCACATGCTAATGTAAAAAGCTGGTTTTTGATATAAATATGAACTTGATTGAACAAAACATGCATGTATTGTATAACATAATGTCCTAGGAGTGTCATCTGATGAAGATCATCAAAGGTTAGTGCTGCATTTAGCTGTGGTTTTGTTTTTTGTGACATTATATGCTAGCTTGAAAAATGGGTGTCTGATTATTTCTGGCTGGGTACTCTGCTGACATAATCTAATGTTTTGCTTTCGCTGTAAAGCCTTTTTGAAATCGGACAGTGTGGTTAGATAAAGGAGAGTCTTGTCTTTAAAATGGTTAAAATAGTCATATGTTTGAAAAATGGAAGTTTTCGGATTTTCGAGGAATTTGTAATTTGCGCCACGCCCATCATTGGATATTGGAGCAGGTGTTCCGCTAGCGGAACGTCTAGATGTAAGAGGTTAAAGATAAACTTCTTGTTAATCCAACCGCTGTGTCAGATTTCAAAAAGGCTTTACCGCGAAAGCAAACCATGCGATTATCTGAGAACAGCGCCCAGCAGACAAATCATTACAAACAGTTAGCAACCAAGAAGAGGAGTAACAAAAGTCAGAAATGGCGATAAAATGTATCACTTACCTTTGATGATCTTCATATGGTAGCACTCCCAAGACTCCATGTTACCCAGTAAATGTTTGTTTTGTTCGATAATGTCCCTATTTATATCCAAAAACCTCCGTTTTGTTTGTGCGTTTTGTTCAGTAATCCATTGGAACAAAGCGTGGTCACAGCATGCAGATGAATAATCAAAAAAGTACCATAAAGGTTCGTAGAAACATGTCAAACGATGTTTATAATCAATCTTCAGGTTGTTTTTGTCATAAATAATCGATCATATTTCAACTGGACAATATCTTTGTCAATAGAAAAGGAGAAACAAGAAAGGTGCGCTCCCGGTCACGCGCTGGACTCATGTCTGGAAATTGAAAGTGGTGTTCCTCCCTCAGAGTAAAAGCCTGAAACAATGCCTAAAAACTGGCCACATATAGTGGAAGCCATAGAGATCGTGAACTGCATCATAAGTCTTTGTATGTTGGATAGGCTTTCAATGGAAAAACAGGCATTTCAAAATAAAGGCACTTCTTGGATGGATTATCCTCAGGTTTTCACCTGCCATATCAGTTCTGTTATACTCACAGACATTATTTTAACAGTTTTGGAAACTGTAGAGTGTTTTCTATACAAATCTACCAATTATATGCATATCCTAGCTTCTGGACCTGAGTAGCAGGCAGTTTATTTTGGGCACGCTTTTCATCCAAAATTCCGAATGCTGCCCCCTACCTTAGTGAGGTTAACACTTTTTTGGTTACTACATGATTCCATATGTGTTATTTCATAGTTTTGATGTCTTCACTATTATTCTACAATGTAGAAAATAGTAAAATGAGTAGGTGTGTCCCAACTTTTGACTTGTACTGTATGTTAACGTGGGCTATTTTTAGCACTTTTCTTCTGGGATGCTTACTTGTTTTTATTCCTTTACTGGGAAATTTAGCAGAATTAGAAATGCTCATGTTATTTATGTTAGAGCAGGGTGAGCTGCACACAATGAACTTCCTCCTAGGGCACACCGGCTCAGTGCTAACAGTATAAATCTGTTTCATAGGCACATGATTACTGCATACAATAGCTGTAGGATCAGCAGAGGCATTCAGTGCAGTTAGAGAGACATAAATTAGTTTACTTACAATGTGTCTACCAATGCCCCTGGTATATTGTACATTTGCTGAAGCATTATGACAACTCTGCGTCACAATGGTAGGGATTAGCTGAGCTGGGCTTGGGTCATTGATAAGTCATTGTTTCAACGGAGCCTTATAATGCTGTGAAAAGATCCAGGAACCCAAATGATTTGGGTGGATCCCATCCTCCTTATAAAACGGGTATTGTTTCCAAAAGTTATCGAAATTGTCAACAAAAGTTACACCCATTGAGCTGCAATAATCACGTAGCCAGTTGTGAAGAGAAAGAATTCTGCTAAAGCGTTCAATGACACAATTCAGAGATGGCACAGGGCCAGATATGATGGTTATTTTGTTAGCGTCTAGCAGTCAATCAGCTCTTTAAAATCCAGTTTCAACTGTTCAGAGCTGCCCTTCATAATGTCAATAAAATCCTCATGGACTACGATAGAATCAATTTCCATTTCCTGATGTAGTACATTCGGGAGCAGCTTAGTAATATAATTTACTCGAGCTCTGGGATAGGACATTGTTTTTGCACCAGGAACGGTCAAATTTCTTACCATGGAGCTGCCCTAAATAATGTCTGGCGAGAAGGATTCGGAGAACCCTTTATGGACGGGCGAGAGGCAAGATAACTTGAGCCTGTTGCTATCGGCACCTATTGCAGGCCTCCAACAGATGAAGAAGCCCCGCTCAATCCAGAGCAGAGACAGAAGGTTGCCGACGTCGACTTCAAAATCGTAGTAGCATGCACTGCAGCCGCAGACACAGGCACCCCCAGCGACGAATGTATAAGAAGATCAGGCTCCAGGACGGTGAAACTATTCGTTATTTGTATCCGCTACAGGCCTCTCGTTGGAAGTGTAGACTGCTTTATGGGAGGACACTGTCATTCGCTTCCACGGCACGTGACATGACTTGCTGTGCTCATTCGACTCCGCTATTAGATTAGGGAGCTTCTGGCAACACCGGCCAGTCGGATAACGACAAACGACAAGGCGGAGATGCATCCAACAAGCGCGAACACCGTCTAGCCACCGGCATAGAAAATGTAAACATTCCACTCTGCGTTTTTCCCAGTTTCTTACATAGGCTGGCAAACTTCGTGATCAAAGAAGCCACCTCAAGCCTATAATATTCGCATTGGAATATTGCCGCATTGGAACTCCCGAGTTATCCGGTTTGTCCCAAAACAAAGCGAATTAGATACAGCTCCTACAGCGTTGGAACCATTCATTTATTTCTCCAGACACCACAGGCCTTTTTGGGTTGGAGGGTTTGTATTTTGTCCTGTTGTTCATTCAATGTAATTGGAGAATCCAGTGTGTTCTGGTAGTCTTTAATAGTTGATTCTAAGATTTGTATTTGATCATGTATATGTTTTTGCTGTTTGTACTTTGTTTTCGGGCCCAAAATATTTGAGAACTGGTTAATCCATCTATCCATTTTGGATAGATAACTCTTCATGTTGTTGTTTGTTTAGTGTCTTCCAATTTTCCCAGAAGCTGCTAGAGTCTATGGATTCTTCAATTACAGCTGATTTCTGACATGTTCATTCTTTTTCCGTAGTGTATTTCTGTATTGTTTTAGTGATTCACCATAGTGAAGGCGTAGACTCAGGTTTTCTGGGTCTCTATGTTTTTGGTTGGATAAGTTTCTCAATTTCTTCATAAAACCATTTGTCATTGTTGTTAATTTTCTTCAGTTTTCTGATAGACATTTTTTGAGGTCAGAAGACTTGCCTACCAGTTTGCTGTGGCACACCAGCTGAAGTTCGTGTCAACATGGGCAGAAAAAGAAAAGGCCAGCTTGGAGTGGTTTACAGGCTTCTTAAAGCAGCACCCAATGCTGTCGCTGAGAAAGCCAGAGGCAACTAGCCTTGCCAGGGAAGTAGCTTCAACAGAGAAAATGTTAATGCTTTCTTCGACAATGTAGCAGAAGTGCTACAGAGATATCAGTTTGGACCAGGAGACCTATGGTATGTCGATGAACCTGGGGTGACCACTGTACATAAACATGACAAAGTGGTAGGCAGACGTGGATTCAAACAAGTAGGGTCACTGACCTCTGCTGAAAGGGGAACCCTCGTCACACTGGCCTGTGCTGTCTCAGCCACAGGGAATAGTATACCTCCATATTTTATATTCCCCCATGTCAACTTCCGCAATCATTTCCTGATCAATGGGCCACCTGGCAGCAAAGGAGGGGAAAATCCCTCTGGGTGGATGAAAGATGTGCACTTTGTTGACTTCCTGAAACATTTCGTTGAGCATATGAACTTCTCAAAGGAGAAGCCCTGTTTACTCCTTTTGGACAAAACCACAAGTCTAATCTGTCCATTGATGGACAGAAAATGGCATAATTATGCTGTCATTCCCACCCCATTGCTCTCATTGGCTTCAACCCTTAGACAGGTCTGTCTACGGGCCGCTAAAGAGGCACATCAATACCGCGTGTGATGCCTGGATGAGGAATAATCCTGGGAAGACAATGTCAATTTATGACATTCCTGGGATTGTGGCAATCGCCTATTCTTTGGCTGCAACCCCCTTGAACATTCAGGCTGGCTTTAGGGTGGCTGGGGTACTACCTTACAACAGGGATGCATTTCTGGAAACCAAGTTTGCGTCATCCTACGTTACAGATCGCCCCATTCAGAACACAACCCTACCAGGCCCCAGCACCAACCCTGCCAGGCCCCAGCAACATTCCAGTCCTGCCAGGCCCCAGCACCAACCTGCCAGGCCCCAGCACTATTCCAGCTCTTCCAGGCCCCAGCACCAACCTGCCATGCCCCAGCACCATTTCAGCCCTGCCAGGCCACCAGCACCAACCTGCCAGGCCCCAGCACCATTCCAGCTCTGCCAGGCCCCAGCACCAACCTGCCATGCCCCAGCACCATTTCAGCCCTGCCAGGCCACCAGCACCAACCTGCCAGGCCCCAGCACCATTCCAGCCCTGCCAGGCCCCAACATCAACCTGCCATGCCCCAGCACCATTTCAGCCCTGCCAGGCCCCAGCACCATTCCAGCCCTGCCTAGCACAAGCTCAGACACAGACCTGGCCAGTTCTTATGCTAGCACCAGCTCACCCTTGCCCAGCAATGCCATTGCTGACAGTGGACTACCAACTCCAGAGGACATCCGGCCATATCCAAAAGCTGGCCCCCGAAAACCAGCTTGCAAAGGAAGAAAACGGCGCAAAATCACAATTCTAACTGACACACCAGTGAAGCAGGCACTAGAAATGGAAAATAATAAGGCACAGTCTAGCAAAATGCTATTTCTGAAGAAAGGGAAGCAAGGGGGGAGTCAAAATCTGGATCTACAAAGAACAAGAAGCCAGCTAAAAAAAAAGAAATCGTAGAAGAGTCATCATCAGATGAAAGAGGAGTGCTTCTGCCTCATCTGTGTGGAACCATTTTTAAACAGCCTTCCAAAGGAGACTTGGGTGAAGTATGTGAGATGCAACAAATGGGCCCATGATGCTTGCACCTCAGGCCAGACAATTTATGTGTGCCAGAACTGTAACTCTGAAGATGAGTCTGATTAGTCAGATACGGATGTGCGTCGTATAGGCTTTTACAAAACTGTGCATTAGTGTGTTTAAACACCACATCTGTTTTGTTAAGACTTTAAACATTTAAGAAAGTTATCTGCAGCATTACATTCTGATTCCAACAATTACCATGGATCTATGTGCATGCCAGAGAACGTTTGATTTTAAGTTCAAAGTAAAGAGGTCATGCTTGCTACTTAATTAATGTGTGCTCTGCCAGCATTATTGTTTTGATTGAAAGGCATGATTTGCCAGATTCTCTAGGCATGATTTTTTTTATTTTGAGGTCTTTAATGAAGTTGAATTTGGTTTTGAATTTGAAGTTAACATCAATATTCACAATTAATTAATTAGTGTTCTTATTTGTTGATAATCCAATGTGACAATTTACCCGAAGTAGTTTGACAATTTACCCACTGATGGGGCAAATTGTCACAAGTGCTCACTCTCTATTTCACGGTCTACAACTCCGTACTGAAATAAGATATGAAGATGTAATGAATACAAAATATGTGCCTTTCATTTGGTATGACATTTATACCATTGTGATGTATTGTGCCCAGTAAATGTTAGACAGAGTGTAAAGGGTGACAACATACCTCGCTGTCCCCTACTCACTATTATGTTTATAGATTCATTCCAGTTAATCATTTGGGACTGAAAACGTATAGGCAGCCTAGCCAGCCCAAGTTTTAATATAAACCACATTTGATCACATTCCCATTTTCTCCTGACACACAAATGGACTATAAATACATAACGTTACCAATTTGTTAATGCTGACCAGATGGACAGGGCGCATAGGCTGCATGCAGCTGCTATTATCAGTCTACAGTTGATCAGACTGAAAAATAGTCTTGTTCTCATCCCATGCAGCATGTCAGATCTCTGTTAAGGTGTAGCCTAGGCTGCTGCAACATTTATGGAATGAGTTTTTGCTTGGGTCTGTCTGGAGTGATAGTGTTATTATCTTTGCTAAATAAATACCTACTTGAGTGCTCATGAAAAAAATGTGCTGCATCAGCCTCTCTTTAACCTAACTTTCAATGGATGATGCGATGGAAGCTATCAAATCATTATGAATTGATTTTGACATCCCAGAAAATAGTCGAAGTTCCATATGTTCAGCAAGTAAAGCACCGTAACGTGCGATTACCACTGCAAGCTCCTTGTAGTTGCACTTGTTAGCAGAACTTTAGAGAACATCCCTGTGTCTTTTTACTTTCTCTTTGTGTTGCGCAGTTTGAATACACAGACCTTCGTCATGATCGATGCAGCTTTTTCCCAGAAGCTTGAATCTGATGTGGGCATTTATATGCTCCCTGTTTTTGTTTTGCCGTTTAGCTGAACGATTGATGTTCTTTATTTCACTGTACCCCCCTTCCGCCCAAGGCTCAGATTTTCCAAAAAGCAGGCAAGGCAATACGGGTGGCTTGATGAAATGCTCCCTGTTAACCAGCTGTACTTTTTATACCAATTGGAATTGAACGCCCTCACCTTTTCATCCTTCTTCATGAAACTGATCAGGCAGAGGTCGACCCTCGGTTTTAAATTGCATCTGTTCTGCGTACCCCAGAGAATGAAAGGGGTTCTTCAATAAAAATTAAACAACATTTTCAGTGGCATTGGCGGCGAAAACTGCACACTCGAGCTGTTAGGTAGCTAGCTAGCTACTGCTACTGAGGATAGCAAGGCACATTGAAATAAATTGCACTAATTGGACACAAAAATAAAGTTCTAAAACCAAGAAAACAATGTATAGTCTACCTCCTCCGTCACGTCTAATTTGAAGAAACTAATTTGAATTGAATAATATCCCAAAAATGCTCAACTATCACTTTTCAATCTCTATTCAATATTGTCACCAACTCACCAAGCTTCTCAACACATCGACCCCCCCATAATGCTCTGCGGCATAAACCCAATACAACACACTAGGTTCATTCTCTGATTCTAATCCTATGATTGGATGGACAACATGTCAGTTCATACTGCAAAAGCTTTGATTGGTTGGAGGTCATCATTATCATGTAGGTCTATGGAAGGGGGTGAGGCCTACAAGCCTCCCAGGTTTCGTATTGAAGTCAATGTACCCAGAGGAGGACGGAAGCTAGCTGTCCTCCGGCTACACCATGGCTCTATCCAGAGAGTGCTGTTGAAGTTACTATAGACCTTCATTTCAAAACAGTGTGTTTTAATCAATTATTTGGTGACATATTCATATATTTAGTATAGTTTTATCTAAAAAGGATACATTTTTAGTGTTTCACAATATTTATTTTCATGAAATTTCACTGAGGAGCCTCCACTGCTCATAATTGGGTATTGCTCTGTTCAAGTAGACTTTTTGATTTTGCTGTGATCTGATAGGGGTGTCAGTGAGCTGACTGTGAACACTCTGAGAGACGTTGGGTTGAGGTCAGTGATAAAGTAGTCTACAGTACTACTGCCAAGAGATGAGCTATAGATGTACCTACCGTAATAGTCCCCTCAAAGCCTACCATTGACTATGTACATATCCAGCGTGCGACAGAGCTGCAGGAGTTGTGACCCGTTTTTGTTGGTATATTGTCATAGTAGTGCCTAGGGGGGCATATGGGGGAGGGAATGCTGTCACCTCCAAGTAGGTGTTTATCCCCCTGTATGCTGAGGGTGTCAGGTTCTTGTCCAGTTCTGGCATTTAGGTCGCCACAGACTAGTACATGTCCCTGTGCCTGGATATGATTGATTTCCCCCTCCAGGATGGAGAAGCTGTCTTCATTAAAGTATGGGGATTCTAGTGGGGGGATATAAGTAGCATACAGGAGGACATTTTGATTTGTTGAGATAATTTCCTTCCTTTTGTAAAATGCTCCTGTTTTGATTAATTTAATAGAGTGAGTTAGGTCTCCTCTATTACAAATTAGCATACCCCCTGAGTCCCTTCCCTGTTTCACAGCTGGTAATTTGGTGGGTGGGACTACCAGCTCTCTGTAACTTAGAGGGCAACCAGTGGGTCCATCTCCTTTATACCTCTCTCTCTCTCCTCCCACCTTTCAATTCAATTCAAAGGGCTTTATTGGCATGGGAAACATGTTTACATTGCCAAAGCAAGTGAAATGGATAAACAAAAGTGAAATAAACAATAAAAAGTGAACAGTAAATATTACCATCACACAAAAAAAGACATTTCAAAGACGTTTTACTGAAGGAACCAATCAACTGTCACTTTCAGGAAGTTTTCTTCACAGCATTGTCAACATAGAAAATCACATGAAGAAAATTACATTTATTTGATGTGTTTAGAATGTTTATGTTTTTTTATCTATTTTTTCTTTCTGGGTTCAGTTTCTTAAAGATATTTTGCTTCTGGCGCTGATCTTTGTGTCTGTCTCATATTGCTCTACTGACCTGAAAAGGTTGGTGTCCAGCATGGGTTTTAGTTACTGGCTCACCTTCTCACCCTGTCAAAGTATTGATAGGGGGAAGTATGACGTGCCACAAAGGTTGCCCTAGGTGACAGATGAAGTGACAACAGCGCCATATGTATTATTGAGAGAGAGATTACTCTGGATGAGTGTGGTCATGTGCGTGTGCATGTGTGTGTGTGTAGGTGGGTTATGTCAAACTGTTAGCAGTAATGTACAAGGTCATGTTGAACTTGTGTGTGTTTAATCCTGTGTGTGTAGGTGTGATGGGGAACTCGTATGCAGGCCAGTTGAGGACCACGCGTTTTGAGGAGGTGCTTCATAACTCCATCGAGGCTTCTCTCCGCTCCAACACTGTGGTGCCACGGCCTGTCTTCTCACAGCTCTACCTGGAGGCAAAGCAGCCAACCCTGCACAACGGTGTGTGTGTGTGTGTGTGTGTGTGTGTGTGTGTGTGTGTGTGTGTGTGTGTGTGTGTGTGTGTGTGTGTGTGTGTGTGTGTGTGTGTGTGTGTGTGTGTGTGCTGCATGTGTGTGTTTGTGTGTGTATATGTGCACCACAGGAGGTTGTTATCACCATAATTGGCGAGGACGAGCTTGTGGTAATGACTGGAGCAGAATAGGTGGAATGGTATCAAATACATCAAACACATGGTTTGATGCCATTCCATTTGCTCTGTTCCAGCAATTATTAGCAGCCTCCCCTGGTGTGCGCACTTGTGTGTGAGTGTGTGTGTGTGAGTGTGTTATAACACTCTGTAATGAGCATGTGTGTGTCAGTAGGCCAGGTAGAGAATGAGGAGGAGGAAGATGGCTCAGAGTCCAACAGCCCTCCCATCCCGTACAAGATGAAGCCCCCGCCAGAGGGATGCTGCACCACGGACGGTACGAATACACGGTTCCCTCAGCTCTACCCCCTCACTGTCTTACGCTGCCTGGTGTCACGGCTGTCGAAAGGAGCGGACCAAAGTGCAGCGTGGTTGTACTTCCACATTTTATTAAATCCGTGAAACTTTGCAATACACAAATAACTGAAAATGAGAAAACAACAAACACTACTCAAAATATAATCACCCACAAAACCCAGGAGGAAAACCCCTACTTAAATATGATCTCCAATCAGAGGTAACGAGGACCAACTGCCTCCAATTGGAGATCAACCCAAAAAAAACAACATAGAAATAGAAAAACTAGAATTTAAACATAGAAAAAGAAAACATAGAAAAACACAAAACACCCCCTGTCACACCCTGACCTACTCTACCATAGAAAATCACATCTTACTATGGTCAGGACGTGACAGTACCACAAAACAAAAGGGAGGGTGACAATTGTCTATGGCGGCTCAAATGCAGTCCACATAACCTTAACCTCCAGCAGAGGAGGCGGCTCCGGTTCGGGGCGTACTCCCCGCTCCACCCGCTGATCCTTCTGCTTTATTACCACCTGACCGTGGATCGTCGTCGAAAGAACCGGACTGTAGATCATTGCTGGAGGCTCTGGGCTGCAGGCCGCCGCTGGAGGCTCTGGGCTGCAGGCCGCCGCTGGAGGTTTCGTACTAGGGAGTGTCGCTGGAGGCTCCGGACTGGGGAGCGTCGCTGGAGGCTCCGGACTGGGGAGCGTCGCTGGAGGCTCCGGACTGGGGAGCGTCGCTGGAGGCTCCAGACTAGGGATGCGCACTGGAGGTCTGATGCGTGGGACTGGCATAGGTGGCGCCAGACTGGTAACACGCACCTCAGGTCGAGTGCGGGGAGGAGGCACAGGACGTACTGGGCTGTGGAGGCGCACTGGAGGCCTGATGCGTGGGACCGGTACAGGTGGCACCGGGCTGCTGACACGCACCTCAGGGTGAGTGCGGAGAGGAGGCACAGGACGTACTGGGCTGTGGAAGTGCACTGGAGGGAGAGTGCGAGGAGCAGGCACAGGATGTACTGGGCTGTGGAGGTGCACCGGAGGTCTGATGCGTGGGACCGGTACAGGTGGCACCGGGCTGATGAC
Source organism: Salmo salar (assembly GCF_965601325.2). Lineage (NCBI taxonomy): Eukaryota > Metazoa > Chordata > Actinopteri > Salmoniformes > Salmonidae > Salmo > Salmo salar. The sequence goes on along the minus strand of NC_138291.1, from coordinate 18,439,884 downwards.
ACGCACCTCAGGGTGAGTGCGGAGAGGCGGCACAGGGTATACTGGGCTGTGGAGGCGCACTGGAGGTCTGGAGCTTAAGGCTGGCACAACCCGTCTTTGCTGGATGCTCAACCCAGCTTGACAACTGCAAGGCGCGGGCACAGATCGCACCGGCCTGTGAGTGCGCCCTAACGACAGTGCGCATCACCTCATAACACGGTGCTTGCCCCGTCACTCGCTCCCCATGGTAAGCACGGGGAGTTGGCTCAGGTCTCCACCCTGACTCTGCCAAACTCCCCGTGTGCCCCCACCCCCATTTTTTTGGGGGGGGTGCCTCTCGGGCTTCCGTCGTTGGGCTAGCTCCTCATAGCGTCGCCGTTCCGCTTTCGCCGTTTCCACCTGCTTCCATGGCAGGGTCTTGTCCCCTGCCATTACCTCCTCCCAGGTCCAGGACGTCCTCCGTTCTCTCTTCTCCCGAGCCCAGGATCCCTGCTCCTCCTGGGCACGCTGCTTGGTCCTTTTGTGGTGGGTGATTCTGTCACGGCTGTTCAAATGATCGGACCAAAGCGCAGCGTGTTCGTAGTTCCATATCTTTATTAATTAACCGTGAAACTAAATGCAATACACCAAACACTTGAAATAACAAAACAACAAACCGTAACGCAGAGAGAAACAAACACTACTCAAAATATAATCACCCACAAAACCCAGGAAGAAAAACCCCTACTTAAATATGATCTCCAATCAGAGGTAACGAGGACCAGCTTCCTCCAATTGGAGATCAACCCCCCAAAAAAAAACATAGAAATAGAAAAACTAGAATTTCAACATAGAAAAGGAAAACATAGAAAAACACAACCTACTCTACCATAGAAAATCACTTCTTACAATGGTCAGGACGTGACACCTGGCCTGCTTAGGCTTCTGTCTGGTGGAAAGAGATCTCTGTCTGTCTGGTAACAGGTCAGGGTAACACTGTTTAACAGTTTGTGTGTGTTTGTGTGTGCATGCGTGTGGGTGTGTGTGCCTACCTATGTGTGCGTGTGTGTGTCCTTCTTAGGATTCTGCCAGGCGGGTAGAGACCTGCGTCTATCCTCTCTGGTGTCAGAGCCTCAAGACGTGCCCCCAGGATTCCTGCTGGTAGGGGCCCTGTCTGCAGGCGCACCAGACACCCTGCTGGTGTGTGCAGTCGACCGCAGGTTCCTGCCCGATGAACGGGGATGCAACGCACTGCTGGGTGAGACACACACACACACACATAGAAAGCCCAGTCTATAGCAGGGCTAGGCAACCCCTGGTCCAGAGGAAAGGAAAAAAAGGGTAAAGGTGAGAGGATAGACAGGAAGAAAGAGATTGAAGACATTGAGAAAGAGTGGCGGTGGAATGAGGTTTGCAGTTAGATGGATGGACAGAGGGAGAGTGGGGTTAGCAGCAGCTACAATGAGAGAGAGAGAGTGGGGTTGGCAGCAGCTACAATGAGAGAGGGAGAGGGGTTAGCAGCATCTACAATGACAGAGTGAGAGTGGGGTTAGCAGCAGCCATATTGAGAGAGGGAGAGTTGGGTTAGCAGCATCTACAATGAGAGAGGGAGATTGGGGATAGCAGCAGCTACAATGGGAGAGAGTGGTGTTGGCAGCAGTTACAATGAGAGAAGGAGACTGGGGTTGGCAGCAGCTGCAATGAGAGAGGGAGAGTGGTGTTGGCAGCAGTTACAATGAGAAAGGGAGAGTGGGGTTGGCAGCAGTTACAATGAGAGAGGGAGAGTGGGGTTGGCAGCAGCTACAATGAGAGAGGGGTTGGCAGCAGCTACAATGAGAGAGGGAGAGTGGGGTTAGCAGCAGCTTCAATGAGGGAGGGAGAGTGGGGTTAGCAGCAGCTACAATGAGAGCGGGAGAATGGTGTTGGCAGCAGCTACAATGAGAGAGGGAGATTGGGGTTAGATTCAGCTACAATGAGAGAGGGAGTGTGGTTAGCAGGAGCTACAATGAGAGAGGGAGAGTGGGCTTGGTAGCAGCTACAATGAGAAAGGGAGATTGGGGTTAGATTCAGCTACAATGAGAGAGGGAGTGGGGTTAGCAGGAGCTACAATGAGAGAGGGAGAGTGGGGTTGGTAGCAGCTACAATGAGAGCGGGAGAATGGTGTTGGCAGCAGTTACAATGAGAGAGGGAGAGTGGGTTTGGCAGCAGCTACAATGAGAGAGGGAGAGTAGGGTTAGCAGTAGCTACAATTAGAGAGGGAGAGTGGGGTTAGCAGGAGCTACAATGAGAGAGGGAGAGTGGTGTTAGATTCAGCTACAATGAGAGAGGGAGACTGGGGTTGGCAGAAGCTACAGTGACAGAGGGAGAGTGGGGTTAGCAGCAGCTACAATGAGAGAGGGAGAGTGGGGTTGGCAGCAGCTACAATTAGAGAGGGAGAGTGGGGTTAGCAGGAGCTACAATGAGAGAGGGAGAGTTGGGTTGGCAACAGCTACAATGAGAGAGGGCGAGTGGGGTTGGCAGCAGCTGCAATGTGAGAGGGAGAGTGGGGTTAGCAGCAGCTACTCTGAGAGAGGGAAAGTGGGGTTGGCAACAGCTACAATTAGAGAGGGAGAGTGGGGTTGGCAGCAGCTTCAATGAGAGAGGGAGAGTGGGGTTAGCAGCAGCTACAATGAGAGAGGGAGAGTGGGGTTGGCAGCAGCTACAATGAGAGAGGGAGAGTAGGGTTAGCAGCAGCTACAATGAGAGAGGGAGAGTGGGGTTGGCAGCAGCTGCAATGTGAGAGGGAGAGTGGGGTTGGCAACAGCTACAATGAGAGAGGGAGAGTGGGGTTAGCAGCAGCTACTATGAGAGAGGGAGAGTGGGGTTGGCAACAGCTACAATGAGAGAGGGAGAGTAGGGTTAGCAGCAGCTACAATGAGAGAGGGAGAGTGGGGTTGGCAGCAGCTACAATGAGAGAGGGAGCGTGGGTTTGGCAGCAGCTACAATGAGGGAGTGAGAGTGGGGTTGGCAGCAGCTACAATGAGAGAGGGAGAGTGGGGTTGGCAGCATCTACAATGAGAGAGGGAGAGTAGGGTTAGCAGCAGCTACATTGAGAGAGGGAGAGTGGGGTTAGCAGGAGCTACAATGAGAGAGGGAGACTGGGGTTAGCAGCATCTACAATGAGAGAGGGAGAGTGGGGTTAGCAGCAGCTACAATGAGAGAGGGAGAGTGGGGTTGGCAGCAGCTACAATGAGAGAGGGAGAGTGGGGGTGGCAGCAGCTACAATGAGAGAGGGAGAGTGGGGTTGGCAGCAGCTACAATGAGAGAGGGAGAGTGGGGTTGGCAGCAGCTACAATGAGAGAGGGAGAGTGGGGTTGGCAGCAGCTACAATGAGAGAGGGAGAGTGGGGTTGGCAGCAGCTACAATGAGAGAGGGAGCGTGGGTTTGGCAGCAGCTACAATGAGGGAGTGAGAGTGGGGTTGGCAGCAGCTACAATGAGAGAGGGAGAGTGGGGTTGGCAGCATCTACAATGAGAGAGGGAGAGTAGGGTTAGCAGCAGCTACATTGAGAGAGGGAGAGTGGGGTTAGCAGGAGCTACAATGAGAGAGGGAGACTGGGGTTAGCAGCATCTACAATGAGAGAGGAAGAGTGGGGTTAGCAGCAGCTACAATGAGAGAGGGAGAGTGGGGTTGGCAGCAGCTACAATGAGAGAGGGAGAGTGGGGGTGGCAGCAGCTACAATGAGAGAGGGAGAGTGGGGTTGGCAGCAGCTACAATGAGAGAGGGAGAGTGGGGTTGGCAGCAGCTACAATGAGAGAGGGAGAGTGGGGTTGGCAGCAGCTACAATGAGAGAGGGAGAGTGGGGTTGGCAGCAGCTACAATGAGAGAGGGAGCGTGGGTTTGGCAGCAGCTACAATGAGGGAGTGAGAGTGGGGTTGGCAGCAGCTACAATGAGAGAGGGAGAGTGGGGTTGGCAGCATCTACAATGAGAGAGGGAGAGTAGGGTTAGCAGCAGCTACATTGAGAGAGGGAGAGTGGGGTTAGCAGGAGCTACAATGAGAGAGGGAGACTGGGGTTAGCAGCATCTACAATGAGAGAGGGAGAGTGGGGTTAGCAGCAGCTACAATGAGAGAGGGAGAGTGGGGTTGGCAGCAGCTACAATGAGAGAGGGAGAGTGGGGTTGGCAGCAGCTACAATGAGAGAGGGAGAGTGGGGTTGGCAGCAGCTACAATGAGAGAGGGAGAGTGGGGTTGGCAGCAGCTACAATAGAGAGAGGGAGAGTGGGGTTTTTCTCTTGCTACGGGAGAAAGGGGTTATTGTTACTCCACTGAGCCACCAGATGATACACACACACACACACACACACCACACACACACACACACACACACACACACACACACACACCCCCCCTGACCCAGTGTTTGTGTGGTCATCCTCAGGGTTCTCGGGGAACTGTATGGGTTGTGGAGAGAAGGGTTTTCGCTACTTCACAGAATTCTCCAACCACATCAACCTGAAGCTGAGCACCCAGCCCAAGAAACAGAAGCTCTTAAAGTACCATCTGTACAGGAACGACCAGGGACAGCTGGTCAGAGGGGCTGCTATCTGCTGGAAGGGCCTCGGTAAGACGGCAGGGGGATCCTCTGCATTAACTGCAGACTCGTACATTTCCTCAGTGAAAACAATATACTTCATTTTTTCTTTAACATTTATTTAACTAGACAAGTGAGTTAAGAACAAATAATTTTTTACAATGATGGCCTATCCCGGCCAAACCCTAACCTAACCTGGACGACGCTGGGCCAATTGTGCCCCGCCCTATGGGACTCCAAATTCGGTCCGGTTGTGATACAGCCTGGAATCGAACCAGGGTCTGTAGTGACGCCTCTAGCACTGAGATGTAGTGCCTTAGACCACTGCACCACTTAGGAGCTGAGCAAATATCAAATAGGCTTTTTACCAAATGACTGTACGACAGACCACGTATTCACCCTGCACACCCTAATTTTGACTCATTTTGACTCGAGGGTCTGCTATAGAAATTGATGGAACGCCGTGTTGGTGGGAAAAACAACAACATTATAAAATCCATGTACATAAACAACATGTCATTAAAATTGGCAGAAAACACACATTTCTTTCCACAGGGCCGTGGGGTGAGACAGGGAGGCATCTTGAACCCCACCCTCTTCAGCATATGTATTAATGAATTGGCAAGAGCACTAGAATAGTCTGCAGCACCCGGCCCAGACCTGGGCCCTGAGAGTAAATCTTAGTTTGACAAAAATAATTGAGACTTTGTATGCAGAATTCTGCAACAATATCCTCTGTGTACAACGTAAAACAGCAAATAATGCATGCATAGTAGAATTAAGCTGATACTCGATAATTATCAAAATCCAGAAAATAGCCATTACATTTTACAAACACCTAAATGGAAGCGATTCCCAAACCTTCCATAACAAAGTCATCACCTACAGAGAAATTAACCTGGAGAAGAGTACCCTAAACAAGCTGGTCCTGGGGCTCTGTTCACAAACACAAAGCCCCAGGACAGCAACACAATTAGACCCAACCAAAACATGAGAAAACAAACAGATAATTACTTGACACATTGGAAAGAATTAAGAAAAAACTGAGCAAACTAGAATGCTATTTGGTCCACAGTACACAGTGGCAGAATACCTGACTACTATGACTGAACCAAAATTAAGGAGAACGTTTGACTATGTACAGACTAAGTGAGCCTTGCTATTGAGAAAGGCTGCCATAGGTAGTCCTGGCTCTCAAGAGAAGACAGGCTATGTGCACACTGCCCACAAAATGAGGTGGAAACTGAGCTGCACTTCCTAACCTGCTGCCAAATGTATGACCATATTAGAGACACATATTTCCTTCAGATTACACAGACCTACAACGAATAAGAAAAGGGCAACCTTGAAGTGAAAAACAAGCACCATAGTAAATACATCCCATATTTATGTTGATTTATTTTCCCTTTTGTACTTTAACTATTTACACATCGTTACAACACTGTATATAGATATAATATGACATTTGAAATGTCTTTATTCTTTTGGAACTTCTGTGAGTGTAATGTTTACTGTTCATTTTATTTTTTATTTCACTATTGTTTATTATCTATTTCACTTGCTTTGGCAATGTTAACATATGTTTCCCATGCCAATAACACCCCTTGAATTGAAATTAAGAGAGAGAGAGAGAGAGAGAGAGAGAGAGAGAGAGAGAGAGGCGAGAGACAGAGGGAAAGAGTAGAGAGAGAAAGAAAGAGAGAAAGAGTAGAGAGAGAGAAAGTCTAGAGAGAGAAAGAGAGAGAAAAAGAGAGAAAGAGTAGAGAGAGAGAAAGAGAGAAGGATTAGAGAGAGCTTAAGTCAGTGGTTAACGCTCTCCTGTGTTTCTATGCTGTAGTTTTGTAGACAGGGCTTGTTTGGGGGAGGTGTGTTTAGGAGGGGAGAGATCTGTGACCCTACCTGTCTGTCCAGGTGTGGAGGGCAGAGGTCGAGTCAGGGTTTAGGACGGGGGTCAGAGGGTAAATAGGGGTCAGAGCCTGTGGCTAGACTTACTGTGTTACTGATTAAGCCTGTGATGTTTCACAGGACAGAGACAGTTAGTCCAGCTACATGTTCCCTGACTGAATAGGTAGGGGGTTTGGGATGAGTTTCAGAGCTACAGTACAGTAACTAGAGTACAGCTTACGTTAACATGTTAGTACCGTTTACACTGGAGTGACTCTAGTGCTCTTATTGGAAGAAAAAAAAACATTAGTTCTCTCAAATGAGTATTGTGTGTTGCTGTATGACTGTCGATTCTGTCTTTTCAGAGAGCAGAGGGAGACAGACAGTGCCCAACGCCTCTGACGGGCATGTAACCTCAGACAATCACTACCCCAACCCAGCAGTCACCGCTCACCCTGCACACACACCCGGGAACTACACAGGTACACACACACACACACACACACACACACACACACACACACACACACACACACACACACACACACACACACACACAAATACACACACATACTCACACACACACATAGCGTGCACACACTCACATAAATCCCCCTCCCCCCACACACACACTATCTAAGTGTCTGCTAGATTACAATTGTTGTTTTTCGCCCCTCTAGCCGACACCCCTGTAGAACCCATTGCCCCCCCTCCCCCGGGCAACGGGAGCCACATCCCCCTATCCCAGAATCCTCTGCCCCAGACTGCCATACTGTCGAAAGGACCGGGGAGACCCACAGTTATAGGTAACCCGTGTGTGTGTGTGTGTGTGTGTGTGTGTGTGTGTGTGTGTGTGTGTGTGTGTGTGTGTGTGTGTGTGTGTGTGTGTGTGTGTGTGTGTGTGTGTGTGTGTGTGTGTGTGTGTGTGTGTGTGTGTGTGTGTGTGTGCGCGCGCGTGCGTGTGTGTGTTTGTGTGTGTGTGTATGGGTGTGCGCGTGCTTGCATGCAGACGTGTCATGTGTTTCTATACTTGTATGCATGTTTGTTTATGTATCATTATGAAGGCGAACAACATAGAATGACATATTCATTCTAGAATCTCTATGGGGTAGGAGGCATGCCTTTAAATGTGTGTGTTATCATTGTAGCCTCCCCTCCCCTTTCTCTCATCTTCCCACCTCCCCCTGAAAGGGAGAGCTTCTGTGTTTTATCAGTCTAAAGTACCCAGTAGGAGACGGCTGTATTGTGTTCGTGGGCCCCTATTGTTACGACACCCCTTTCATTCAGCAACACTTCCCCACGAAAAGTCTACCTCTCTCTTTTCTCTGCCTCTTCCTCCCTCTATCCCTGAGCTCAATAAAAGCAGGGCAGTAAAAAGTAATTATCTTTCAATTCAATTCAATTCAAAGGGCTTTATTGGCATGGGAAACATGTTTACATTGCCAAAGCAAGTGGAATAGATAATAAACAAAAGTGAAATAAACAATTAGAAATTAACAGTAAATATTACAATGATAAAAGTTTCAAAATAATAGACTTTCTCTCTTTCTCTCTTTCTCTTTCCCTCGTTTTCTTTCCCCCTCTCTCTCTCTTTCCCTCTCTCTCTTTCCATCTCTCTCTTTTCCTCACTCTCTCTTTCCCCCTCTCTCTCTTTCCCTCTCTTTCCGTCTCTCTCTCTTTCCGGCCATCTCATTCTCAGTGTGTTTAGTTGTAAAGTTGAAGGTTTCCTTCCTGCCACTCTGGGTTTTGGTAGGGGCGTTTCAACACAGGGACCCTTTGGACTTTGTCTCTGTTGCTGCATAAGAAGAGAGTAGGCAGAGTGGAGAGGGAAGACAGCATGTATAGAGGGGAAGAGGAGGAGCTGGTTAACATATGACAAAGACCATGCTATCTTTATGATCAATACTGAGCTACAGTTATACTGCAGTGGCTGGCTGGCTGACTGGTTGACTGGCTGACAGGCTGGCTGGCTGGTTGAGTGGCTGGTTGACTGGCTGGCTGGCTGGCAGACTGGGTGACTGGCTGGTTGGATGGCTGGCTGGTTGACTGGCTGGCTAACTGGTTGAATGGCTGGTTGACTGGCTGGCTGGCTGGTTGACTGGCTGGCTGGCTGGTTGACTGACTGACTGGCTGGCTGGTTGACTGGCTAGCTGGTTGACTGGTTGACTGGCTGGTTGACTGGTTGGCTGGCTGGCTGGTTGACTGACTGGTTGGCTGGCTGGCTGGTTGACTGGTTGAATGACTGGTTGACTGGCTGGCAGGCTGGCTGGCTGGTTGACTGGCTGGCTGGCTGGCTGGCTGGTTGACTGACTGACTGGTTGGCTGGCTGGTTGACTGGTTGGCTGGCTGGTTGACTGACTGGTTGACTGGCTGGCTGGCTGGCTGGCTGGCTGGCTGGCTGGCTGGTTGACTGGCTGGCTGGCTGGCTGGTTGACTGACTGGTTGGCTGGCTGGTTGACTGGTTGAATGACTGGTTGACTGGCTGGCTGGCTGGCTGGCTGGTTGACTGGCTGGCTGGCTGGCTGGTTGACTGACTGGTTGACTGGCTGGCTGGCTGGCTGGCTGGCTGGTTGACTGGCTGGCTGGCTGGCTGGTTGACTGGCTGGCTGGTTGACTGACTGGTTGGCTGGCTGGTTGACTGGTTGGCTGATCTGTTGGATAAAAGTAGTATAAATGAATGAACAAACAAACAAACAAACAAAGTGAAACAGAATGTAGGGTGCCCGTATGATATAATGAATGAATGTCAGTTGTTCTTCAAGAGGACATTATTCTGTGCTTTCTGAAACATCCCCCACGCCCAAGACATACATAACAGTGTGTTGCTTGTCCTGTCAGGTACACTCAATACAGGACCACCTAAAAAGAGACACAAAGGCTGGTCTCCTGAGTCTTCTGCTGGGGCTGAGTCTGCTGTGAAGACCCCCCCATCTTCCTCCTCCTCTTCCTCATCACGCACCAATTGGACCAAACCAGGTAGGAGAGCTCAGAGAGCGAGAAAGAGAGAGAGAGAGAGAGAGAGAGAGAGAGAGAGAGAGCTTGTGTGTGTGTGTGTGTGTGTCTGTCTGAATCAGTCTTCTACAAGGTGTAGTTACCACCTTATCGGTCTTCTACAGGGTGTAGTTACCACTGTATCTGTCTTCTACAGGGTGTAGTTACCACTGTATCTGTCTTCTACAAGGTGTAGTTACCACTGTATCAGTCTTCTACAGGGTGTAGTTACCACTGTATCAGTCTTCTACAGGGTGTAGTTACCACTTTATCAGTCTTCTACAGGGTGTAGTTACCACTGTATCAGTCTTCTACAGGGTGTAGTTACCACTGAATCAGTCTTCTACAGGGTGTAGTTACCACTGTATCAGTCTTCTACAGGGTGTATCTGTCTTCTACCACGTTATCAGTGTCTCTGCTTCTTTTCTGCTACATACTGTGTTCTTGCGTCCACAGACAATGCCCCTCCAGTGAGTCTGTCCCAGGGGTCCTCCAACCCCCCCTCTTCTCCCGGGCCGTCTGTCACAGTGCCTGATCAGCTGCTACACACCTGCAGACTCCAGCCAGTCATCTTCAGAGGTGTGTGTGTGTGTGTGTGTGTGTGTGTGTGTGTGTGTGTGTGTGTGTGTGTGTGTGTGTGTGTGTGTGTGTGTGGTGTGTGAGATGTGTGTGTGTGTGTGTGTGTGTGATGTGTATGATGTGTGTGTGTGTGTGTGTGTGTGTGTGTGTGTGTGAGTGTGTGTGTGAGTGTGTGTGTGTGTGTGTGTGTGTGTGTGTGTGATGTTCCTGCACCTCAATGACATTAAATGCGAGATTGCAACAAAACCCAGCAAACACTGTGGCCCTTGAGGACTGGCGCTGTTACTACACCTGTCTGTCTGTCTGTCTGTCTGTCTGTCTGTCTGTCTGTCTGTCTGTCTGTCTGTCTGTCTGTCTGTCTGTCTGTCTGTCTCTCTCTCAACCACCCCTTCACCTCAATCTGTTACTCCACCTGTCTGTCTGTCTGTCTCTCTCTCAACCACCCCTTCACCTCAATCTGTTACTCCACCTGTCTGTCTGTCTCTCTCTCAACCACCCCTTCCCCTCAATCTGTTACTCCACCTGTCTGTCTCTCTCAACCACCCCTTCCCCTCAATCTGTTACTCCACCTGTCTGTCTGTCTCTCTCTCAACCACCCCTTCCCCTCAATCTGTTACTCCACCTGTCTGTCTCTCTCAACCACCCCTTCCCCTCAATCTGTTACTCCACCTGTCTGTCTCTCAACCACCCCTTCACCTCAATCTGTTACTCCACCTGTCTGTCTCTCAACCACCCCTTCACCTCAATCTGTTACTCCACTGCTCCTCCTATCCCCCTCATCCCTCCATCCCTCCACTCCTCCACCTCTCCTCCTATCCCCGCTCATCCCTCCACTACTCCACCTCTCCTCCTATCCCCGCTCATCCCTCCATCCCTCCACCTCTCCTCCTATCCCCGCTCATCCCTCCACCCCTCCACCTCTCCTCCTATCCCCCCTCATCCCTCCATCCCTCCACTCCTTAGGGGGTATGCATTATCTCTCTCTCCTTTTCCCCACGATCTGATCCTGTGTGTGACCCGTGTGTGTGTGACCCGTGTGTGTGACCTGTGTGTGACATGTGTGTGTGACCTGTGTGTGTGACCCGTGTGTGTGACCTGTGTGTGTGACTCGTGTGTGTGACCTGTGTGTGTGACCCGTGTGTGTGACCCGTGTGTGTGACCCGTGTGTGTGACCCGTGTGTGTGACCTGTGTGTGAGACCCGTGTGTGTGACCCGTGTGTGTGACCCGTGTGTGTGACCCGTGTGTGTGACCCATGTGTGTGACCTGTGTGTGTTTTGTCTCCGGTCCCAGGTCATGGCAGCCTACCTCGGTTGAGTGGTAAGGTGTCTGATGTGCAGGTCAGTTCCCTGCTCCAGAGCTGCTATCAGAACTGCCAGGCCCTGCCCAGGGTCTACCAACACTACGGACCCTCTCCCATACAGCCCCTGTCTGTAGAGATGCAGATACTACTCACTGTATACTACCTGGTGCAACTAGGTGAGAGAGAGAGAGCGAGAGAGAGAGAGAGAGAGAGAGAGAGAGAGAGAGAGAGAGAGAGAGAGAGCGAGCGAGAGAAAGAGAGAGAGAAGGCAATCTGTAACGCTTCAGCGATACAGATTGAATAGCACACTAAATTGTGCAGAATGTACTATTACATTGAGACAGTGGGTAAAAACCTAGTTGGTAGTACCTGGTTAATGTCGTGTCCCTCCAGGCCCAGACCAGGTCCCGCTGATTGAGGACCTGGAGCAGATCTTCATGCGTTCCTGGAGAGAGTCCCACCTCAGTGAGATCCACCAGTACCAGCAGCCCCAGCCTGGCCTCTCCCTCCCCCAGGCTCCCTACACCCTGCCTGGGCTTCCACTGCCCCAGGCCCAGCCCCTCACCCCCTCCCAGCTGCCCTGGCTGGCCAACCTGGCAGCCTCGTCATGTGGGGGTGGAGTGGTGGTTCTGGGGGAGAAGGCCTCGATGGCTCTGGGGCTGGCTGACACCTTCAGTAGGCTGATGGAGGGACAGCTGGCTCATACCAACTATGTGGTCATCATCTGTACAGCCAAGGGACAGGAGACAGAGTCCTGCATGGTGGTGACAGGTGTGTGTGTGTAGAGGGATTGGGAGGGGGGGGGTCATTTTTTTTTGTGGGTTCCTTTGTCTGTAAGTGTACTGTGTGTGTGTGTGTGTGTGTGTGTGTGTGTGTGTGTGTGTGTGTGTGTGTGTGTGTGTGTGTGTGTGTGTGTGTGTGTGTGTGTGTGTGTGTGTGTGTGTGTGTGTGTGTGTGTGTGGTGTGGTTGTAGGTCAACACCAGTGTCGTGCCCTGACTGAGGGGATGTTCAGTCCCAGTGATAGTCTGAGAGAGATCAGTCAACAGCTGTCCTCTGGCATGACCCAGGAGCTCACTACCTTATGCAACTCTCTGGGACCTGGTAAGTGAGTGAGTGAGTGAGAGAGAGAGAGAGAGAGAGAGAGAGAGAGAGGAGAGAGAGAGAGAGAAAGAGACACAGAGAGAGAGAGACACAGAGAGAGAGAGAGACATACCTGACCACTGTGACTGACCCAAACTTAAGGAAAGCTTTGACTATGTACAGACTCAGTGAGCATAGCCTTGCTATTGAGAAAGGCCGCCGTAGGCAGACCTGGCTCTCAAGAGAAGACAGGCTATGTGCACACTGCCCACAAAATGAGGTGGAAACTGAGCTGCACTTCCTAACTTCCTGCCAAATGTATGACCTTATTAGAGACACATGTTTCCCTCAGATTACACAGACTCACAAAGAATTTGAAAACAAACCCGATTTTGATATCCTCCGATATCTACTCGGTGAAATACCACAGTGTGCCATCACAGCAGCAAGATTTGTGAGCAATTTCCACAAGAAAAGGGCAGCCAGTGAAGAACAAACACCATAATAAATACAACCCATATTTATGTTTCTTTATTTTCCCTTTTGTACTTTAACCATTTGTACATCGTTACAACACTGTATATAGACATAATATGACATTGGAAATGTCTTTATTCTTTTGGAACTTCTGTGAGTGTAATGTTTACTGTTCATTTTTATTGTTTATTTCTCTTTTGTTTATTATTTTACTTCACTTGCTTTGGCCATGTTACAGTTTTTTACAATCCCTTTGGCACTAATTTCAGAACCTTGTGCTAATTTTTCAAAACTCTAGACTCAAAACTCAAAACGGTCATCACCTGTAAAACAGGCTGTCCAATGTTCAAAACATTGCATTGTGCATTCATATCTTTAAAGAAACCTTGCACTTGCAGAATCATTGGTTCAAATAACTCATTTATCATGAAATACCATAGGAACATTCATTTAGATCACCCACACACAAGATACCGATAGTTTCACTGTGTAGTTGTTCGTACAATAATTAAATATTCTAGTACAAAATATGTGATACATGTTTCATTATGGTACTACACGTAAATACATCACTGTAAAAGGACTAGTAGAGAGAATACTACAGACACAGTGGAGTCATTGAACAAAATATGACATTTATTGATGAAATACAATAAAATCACAACATCAAAGCAAAAATAATTTGCTACAAAAAAAGAAAAAACAGTAAAACATCAACTGCAGTGTTCCTCACCTGGCTCACTGTAAAAAGCTAAACAAAAGATTGATTACTGTACTTCTATATTTCCATCAACCCTGTCTTGTGGATTTGGCCACAGGTTCTCATCCACATCACAATGGATGTTTTCATTAGCCAAACATCTTGGGAAGAATCTTCGGGCGAATCCAGGCCTGACACTGGTCTGACATGATGTCATTGCATGCGTCATCCATGGCCTGGAGAAGGGTGGCTTGTTCATGAGGGCGCCTATCATATACCTTCCACCTCCATGTGGAGAAAAAAATCCTCAATTGGGTTAAGGAAAGGAGAGTATGGGGGTAAGTACAGGGTGATAAATTGTGGATGGGCCTGAAACTATGCTTGAGCATGGTGGAACCTGACATTATCCCACACAATGACATAGGTCACACCATCAGCTCTACAGACCTGATTTAGCTCATCAAGGAAGGTTACATTTGAACAGCGAATCATGTGGCTGCCTGCAACTCAATATATAGAGTATATAGAGTAGAGAGCTTTAGTTGTTGTTCGACCTAACATTAGAACGGGCAAGATGCGTAATCTAAGCAACTTTGACTGTGGTATGATTGTTGATGCCACACATGGTGATTCCAGCATCTCAGAAACAGCTGCCTTCCTGGGATTTTTACACACTACAGTCACTAGAGTTTACAGAGAATGGTGCGATAAACAAAACACATTCAGTGAGCGACAGTTCTGTGGGCCAAAACACCTTGTTAATGAGAGAGGTCAGAGGAGAATGTCCAGACTCATTCACGCTAACAGAAAGGCCACAAATGCTCAAATATCAGCTGTTTAAAACAGTGGTGTGCAGAAGGACATCTCTTAACGTACAACACCGTGAATAATTCAGCCTGTTGTGGAGGCAGGGGGGTCCTACCCAGTGCTAGATACTAGATAGGTGTACCTAATTAAGTGGCTGGTGAGTGTACAGTAATGTCAAATCTGAAAACATGGTCTGGAAAAGTGGTACATGGGACCATAGAAACAGTGTCTGATAAAGAATGATGATGAAATATTACAGCCATAGATAATGTAGTCCAATTGGTTTATATTGTTTGTCAGTTTCCATAAAACTATGCATTAAGAGTAATGCAACAGTTACTTATCATTTTGAGGAGTTGTATCAATTGATAGTTAGATCATTGTAATGACATGAATAGACAGTCATCTCAGATGTAATGTGTGAATTGCATTTTGAAATGGTAATACTTTGATGTTAAGTTGTGTCATTTTGAACAGGTGATTTTAGTTTAGATTTCAGTGAACAAATGATCTTAACTTTATGTCTATTGTATCCAAGCAATTGGAAAAAGTGTTAGAGTTTTGAATAATGTGCATTTTGATCATTGGTTGTGAGTTTTGTGTCTAGTTTTGAAATATGGCATCAAGGTTCCGAAATTAGTGGCAGAGTGATTGTAAAAAACTGTAATATATGTTTCCCATGCCAATAAAGCCCTTTGAATTGAATTGAGACAGAATGAGCGAGTGAGAAAGAGAGAGAGAGATATGGTGTGTTTGTGTATATTTACACATCTTAGACTAACGGTTTGGATTTACTGTTTCTCACCATACTGTGTGTGTGTGTGTGTGTGTGTGTGTGTGTGTGTGTGGTGTGGTGTGTGTGTGTGTGTGTGTGTGTGTGTGTGTGTGTGTGTGTGTGTGTGTGTGTGTGTGTGTGTGTGTGTGTCAGAAGGTGATGTAGATGTATTGCTGGAGAGTGCTGCTGTGGAGAGCAGGAGCCAACTGACCCCCCTGTCCATCAGTCAGGAGTGTACAGGAGACAGCAGGCCTATCGACAGACAGACGGCCAGAGCTACAGGCATCCCCAAAGAGCCAGCCAGAGACACACACACAGACAGAGCAGAGAGACCCAAGGCATCCTGCTCAGGTGAGACACACACACAGACAGAGCAGAGACCCAAGGCATCCTGCTCAGGTGAGACACACGCACTGATCAGGAAATGTTTGTAGTTTGACTGAGCTACATACTATATGTGTGTGTTGAATTGAATTTGTGTCTGTACTTGCGCATAGATGCTTTTTGTGTATATATTGTGTCTAACATGTGTGTTTCCACGTGTGTGTGTAGAGTACCGTGTGGAGTGGCGGGAGGTACGGCCCATCCAGTTGGTGGTAGCCAGGAAGCTGCTGTCCCATGTGTGTGCCATCGCTGACTCCAGCACTCAGAACCTGGACCTGGGCTCCTTCGACAGGGTCCACTTCCTCATTTGTGTCCCTCCTTCTGAGGTCACCTTCCAACAGACTGTACTGCATCTCTGGAACTCAGGTAACTGTCCCTCCTCTTTTCCCTCCTCCCCTCTTACCTCCTCTTTATCCTCCTCTCTTACCTCCTCTTTATCCTCCTCTCTTACCTCCTCTTTATCCTCCTCTCTTACCTCCTCTTTATCCTCCTCTCTTACCTCCTCTTTATCCTCCTCTCTTACCTCCTCTTTATCCTCCTCTCTTACCTCCTCTTTATCCTCCTCTCTTACCTCCTCTTTATCCTCTTCTGTTTCTTTTACTTCTATTCCACCTGTCAACAGACTCCTCTTCTTCTTTCTTTTTTAATTCTTTTTTTAAATATAATTATTTATTACAAAACACACAAGGAAGAGGTAACATTAAAGTATTAGAAGATGAAGGACAAACAATACAGCATCAAGACACTATCAAACATGTATCAGTCTTTCCGCAACAGAGCCATCCTTATGTGTGAGGGTGCGTGTGGATGATAGTGATATAAAATATGTCATAGTTTCCTTTTTCATGATCACAATCTTGTGAAACCCGAACCCTCCAAGATCCCCCCACAGTTCCCCAATAGCTGTCCCTCAACCATTCGAGACCCTCCCACAGTCCCCCCCCCCCCAAAAAAAATGCAATTAATTCCATTCTCCACCCCCAAGAACCCCTCAATGCACCAACAACCAAGAGACTGAACTAAAGAGAAAAAAGGAAAAGACAGA
Source organism: Salmo salar (assembly GCF_965601325.2). Taxonomy (NCBI): domain Eukaryota; kingdom Metazoa; phylum Chordata; class Actinopteri; order Salmoniformes; family Salmonidae; genus Salmo; species Salmo salar. Next base: position 18,423,331 of record NC_138291.1, on the reverse strand, counting down.
AGAAAACAGCAAACAACAATGCCATTTTTTAAATTGTTTTATAATAATTTTAAAACAAAGGACATCAATGACAACTGAAATCATAACAGCAATGCCTACTTTATATATTTGTGTGCATGTCTGGCACTATTACATGTATGTGTGTGTTCTTGTATGTGTTTATTTGAATGAGAGTGTGTGTTTATGCATGTGTACCAACACCTGCACGGCATCAGCCTCAGCAAACCGGCATCAGTTGTAAAAACACTGACACTTAGTGTCATTCAAATGTACTTTTATTAGGTTTTATTCAGACTTTTTTTTCCCTTTATCTTTTGACCATCATTCTCTCTCTCACACAGCAACTCCACTCCCACTTGTCTCCAATTCCACATACCAACCCTCAGCTTCCCTCAGCCCATCCCATCTATCTCTGCTGGCCACCCACTTCGTATTTCTACGCAACACATATCTTTCAACTATGCTATGATGTTTAACATACAATTTCAATCTATCTAATCGAATAGAATCTACAGATTGCGTGTTGAAGATAAATAATTTTACTAAGAGTATTAGTATATTAGTAATTGACTGACCCGGTCTCTCCATATCTCCTAACAGTACTATTTCTAGGGTCAATTTTAGATCAATGCTCTGCATTTTCAGCCATTCCTGAGCCTGAGACCAGAAACAGGCTTCCTGAGGGCAATACCAAAATAAACGGTGTATTGATTCTGTATCCTCACAACAAAATCTGCAGAGCTTCGATGATTTTATGCCCCAAATATTCAACATTTTGTTGGTGGCAAGAATTCTATCTAATAATTTTAGCTGAAAAGCACGAAGTCTTGAATCTTGCATTGCTTTATATATCAACTCATACACCCTGTACCATGGAATCGGTACATCAAAAATCTCTTCCCAACTATTTTGCAATCTGTATGGCACAGTTGTCAACATCCTGGTCCTCAAATAAAACTGGTATACTTTCCTATTTATGATATTTTTATTCCTCCGCCAGTTTTGATCCTTTATTTTGGGCAGACAGACCAGTTCCCTACCTCCTCCCGCTGCCAACCGCCTCCTCCATTTTTGGGGCAATGCTGTTTGGTTGTACTCTTGGATTGAGCAGACCTTCCCGTACAATTCTGATAACTCCATGAAGGACATAACTCTACCATTACAATTTTCAATATCATTTAAGAACAAAGTACCCTTTTCAAACATATTTCCCATAAATACAGGTATTTTATCAACCAGCACATTTGAGATCAGCCATAATATTTGTTGTAATATTTGTTCTATCTTTTCAGGGGGATGAAATTGTAATTGTAGCCAGCTCTGCGATACTTGTTTGAAAAAGACTGAGACATGGCAATCTGCACAAAGGCAAAAAGGTCATTTTTAAACAATGGATGAGCTTTTCTTATTAATCTACTTGAAAACCATTTAGGGTTCAAATAAAACTTTAAATTTGATGTTTTTAACTTTCTTCTTCTTATTCCTGCTCGTCCTCCCCCATCTTTCCTCCACCTCCATCCCTCCTGAGGTGACTTCCAGGAAGTTGTCTTCAGTTCTTGTTCTCCTCTGACTGATGTCTGTTGTGTAGCAGGCTGAAGACACAGAGCCCCCTGCTGGTGTGTTTTATAGAAACCTAGCAGGCTGAAGACACAGAGCCCCCTGCTGGTGTGTTTTATAGAAACCTAGCAGGCTGAAGACACAGAGCCCCCTGCTGGTGTGTTTTATAGAAACCTAGCAGGCTGAAGACACAGAGCCCCCTGCTGGTGTGTTTTATAGAAACCTAGCAGGCTGAAGACACAGAGCCCTCTGCTGGTGTGTTTTATACAAACCTAGCAGGCTGAAGACACAGAGCCCCCTGCTGGTGTGTTTTATACAAACCTAAATTCAGAGATGTGTTGGCTCTTGTTACTCAAACTTTCACCTGAAACACATTGGTGCCATGTGTGTGTCTGTCTGTGTGTAAAGGGAAAGGGGATACCTAGTCAGTTGTACAACTGAATGCATTCAACTGAAATGTGTCTTCTGCATTTAACCCAACCCCTCTGAATCAGAGAGGTGTGTGGGACTGCCTTAATCAACGTCCTCATCATCGGCACACGGGGAGCAGTTGTTGTTGGGGGTACCTGCCTTGCTCAAGGGCAGAACAGCAGATTTTTACACCTTGCCAACTCTGGGATTCTAACTAGCGACCTTTTGGTTGTCTGGCCCAATGCTCTTAACCACAAGGCTACCGTGCGTGTGTGCGTGCGTGCGTGTGTGTAATCCCTGCCTGTGTGTGTACCCTAGGTGTCCTACAGAATCTGGGGTTGGAGCAAGACTGTCTGTCTCAGAGAGAGGCAGAGCGCTACGTGGTGAAGATGGACAAGGAGGCCAGGGCGCGCATTGATGACCTCATACAGGAAGCAAACAGGAACCCCAACACACTCTTCATCCTGGTTCATGACCACGCTCACTGGGACATCAGCAGGTGTGTGTGTTTTTGTGTGTTTGCATGAGTACTCGTGTATGTGCATGGGTGTGTGTGTGTGTGTGTGTCCTTGTGTTTCTAACATGATCATAACATATATATCCCGTGGTTCCCAGTGGAGGGTATGGTGCCAGCGGTGGTGACTCCGGCAGTGGGTTGGTGGACAGCCTGCTCAACTCCTGTCAGATCAGAGACGCCAACAACATCCTGACTCTCCACGTCACCTCGTTCCCCTTTGCCCTGCAGACACAACACACACGCATCAGCCCTTACAACGAGATACACTGGCCCTCTGCTTTCAATAATGTAAGACACTCTCTCGCATACACAAACAGTCACACACAGAGAGAGTCACACACACACGTACACTGCTTTCTCAAACTCTCGTGTGTGTGTGTGTGTGTGTGTGTGTGTGTGTGTGTGTGTGTGTGTGTGTGTGTGGTGTGTGTGTGTGTGTGTGTGTGTGTGTGTGTGTGTGTGTAGGAAGTGGATCTGTACCTTGAGAAGACACAGTACTTTGGTGTGTCTGAGCTGCTGGACTCGACTCGTTCAGGCAGCGGTCTGCCTCTCCTCCGCTACGACAGCTCCTTCGAAAGCATGGCCTCTGTCCTGGAGGAGAGGTAACACACACATATACACACGTACATACACATATACACGCACACACACTCAGACACACACATATACTCACTCATGCAGTCTCACATTCACAAAAAAATACACTCAAGATTTCATTTGGGCTATCCATTTTTTTTCCTATTAAATGTTTTATTTATTTAACCTTAAATAGAACACAAATACTGGCTTTACTTAACCTCTATGGGCTAGGTGGGATGCCTACTCAACAGCCAGTGTAATCCCGTGGCGCAATATTCAAATACCTTAGAAATGCTATTACTTCAATTTCTCAAACATATTACTATTTTACACCATTTAAAAGACAAGACTCTCGTTAATCTAACCACACTGTCCGATTTCAAAAAGGCTTTACAACGAAAGCAAAACATTAGATTATGTCAGCAGAGTACCCAGCCAGAAATAATCAGACACCCATTTTTCAAGCTAGCATATAATGTCACATAAACCCAAACCACAGCTAAATGCAGCACTAACCTTTGATGATCTTCATCAGATGACACCCCTAGGACATTATGTTATACAATACATGCATGTTTTGTTCAATCAAGTTCATATTTATATCAAAAAACAGCTTTTTACATTAGCATGTGACTAGCATGTGACTAGCATTCCCACCGAACACTTCCGGTGAATTTACTAAATTACTCACGATAAACGTTCACAAAAAACATGACAATTATTTTAAGAATTATAGATACAGAACTCCTCTATGCACTCGCTATGTCTGATTTTAAAATAGCTTTTCGGTGAAAGCACATTTTGCAATATTCTAAGTAGATAGCCCAGACATCACAGGCTAGCTATTTTGACACCAACCAAGTTTGGCACTCACCAAACTCCGATTTACTATTAGAAAAGTTTGATTACCTTTGGTGTTCTTCATCAGAATGCACTCCCAGGACTTCTACTTCAATAACAAATGTTGGTTTGGTCCCAAATAATCCATAGTTATATCCAAATAGCGGCGTTTTGTTCGTCCGTTCAAGACACTATCTGAAGGGTAAATAAGGGTCACGCGCCCGACGCGTTTCGTGACAAAAAAAATCGAAATATTCCATTACCGTACTTCGAAGCATGTCAACCGCTGTTTAAATTTTTATGCCATTTTTCTCATAAAAAAAGCGATAATATTCCGACCGGGAAAGCGTGTTTACGTTCAAATAAAAACATATTGTGCCCTCGTGCACGAGCCCCAGTCTGATGGTCCTCTGACCGGCCACTATCCAAACGCGCTAATGTGTTTCAGCCTGGGGCTGCCTCGATATCATTCAGCTTTTTCCCGGGTTCTGAGAGCCTATGGGAGCCGTAGGAAGTGTCACGTTACAGCAAAGATCCTCAGTCTTCAATAAACAGAGCCAAGATGAACAATAACTTGTCAGACAGGCCACTTCCTGTAAGGAATCTTCTCAGGTTTTTGCCTGCCATATGAGTTCTATTATACTCACAGACACCATTCAAACAGTTTTAGAAACTTTAGGGTGTTTTCTATCCAAAGCCAATAATTATATGCATATTCTAGTTACTGGGCAGGAGTAGTAACCAGATTAAATCGGGTACGTTTTTTATCCGGCCGTGCAAATACTGCCCCCTATCCCCAACAGGTTAACTAGGAAAGTCAGTTAAGAACAAATTCTTATTTACAATGACGGCCTACTCCCGGCCAAACCCGGATGACGCTGGGCCAATTGTGTGTCGCCTTATGGGACTCCCAATCAAGGCCGGTTGTGATAAACTCAAACCAGGGTCTGTAGTGACCCCTCTAGGACTGAGATGCAGTGCCTTAGACTGCTGCGCCACTCGGGAGCCCAGAAATGACACAAGCATGTAACTAATAACTGAATTCCTTGATTCCCCTGTCCCAGGTTCCCCAAGCTACACAGTGCAGTGATCCGGACCCAGGTTTTAATACAACACTACTGTGTGGCCATGATGGCCGTGTCGGGTCGGTCTGGCTCAGGGGGGCGAAGCCAACATAAACACACCTCCGTCGAGACGCTGGAGATCGTCCAGAGCCTGCTTAGCTCCGCCCAGCGATGCCCCTCCCACCACGGGCACATGGTGCTGCTACGGCTCCCCTCATTGGCTCTGGCAGGGTGGGCCCACCAACGGCTGGTGTGGATCAGACAGAGACTGGGGCTGGGGGAGCGCTTTGAGATCATCCTAGGAAACCCCAGCCAAACCCTCAGCATAGGACAGAGCTTCACTGAGCGCATCAAGGTAAAGTTAAACAACAGGAGAACTGAAGGCCAGCATCCCGGAGTCGCCGCTTCACTGTTGACGTTGAGACTGGTGTTTTGCGGGTACTATTTAAAGAAGCTGCCAGTTGAGGACTTGTGAGGCATCTGTTTCTCAAACTAGACACTCTAATGTACTTGTCCTCTTGCTCAGTTGTGCACCGGGGCCTCCCACTCCTCTTTCTATTCTGGTTAGAGCCAGTTTGCACTGTTCTGTGAAGGGAGTAGTACACGGCGTTATACGAGATCTTCAGTTTCTTGGCAATTTCTCGCATGGAATAGCCTTCATTTCTCAGAACAAGAATAGACTGATGACTTTCAGAAGAAAGTTATTTGTTTCTAGCCATTTTGAGCCTGTAATCGAACCCACAAATGTTGATGCTCCAGATACTCAATTAGTCTAAAGAAGGCCAGTTTTATTGCGTCTTTAATCAGAACAACAGTTTTCAGCTGTGCTAACATAATTGCAAAAGGGTTTTCTAATGATCAATTAGCCTTTTAAAATGATAAACTTGGATTAGCTAACACAACGTGCCATTGGAACACAGGAGTGATGGTTGCTGATAATGCGCCTCTGTAAGCCTATGTAGATATTCCATTCAAAATCAGCCGTTTCCAGCTACAATAGTCATTTACAATTTGATGTTATTTTAATGGCCAAAAAATTTGCTTTTCTTTCAAAAACAAGAATATTTCTAAGTGACCCCAAACTTTTGAACAGTAGTGTATGTACTTAAACCGTCTCAGAGTAGGAGTGCTGATTTAGGATCAGTTTTGTCTTTTAGATCACATGAACAGGGATAAGGATCTAGCTTAGGGTTGTTACCCCACGTGACAGTTAGCTACAGTAGGTTCCTTAGTGGACAGCATTGTAAAACAATCTCAAAGTAGGGCAGGCGACATATACTGTAACCTTATTCGATCTATTACTGTCCTAGTACTTGGTAAACGCCTGTGTGTGTGTGTGTGTGTGTGTGTGTGTGTGTGTGTGTGTGTGTGTGTGTGTGTGTGTGTGTGTGTGTGTGTGTGTGTGTGTCAAGACATGGCTGAAGATCCAGGAGACAGACTGGGTTCCTCGTACCTACCTGGAGCTAGAGGCCCTGCCCTGCATCCTCATCCTCTCTGGGGCAGACCCCCTGGGAGAGTCCCTACCCAGGTACACACGCACGCACGCAAGCACACATAAACACACACACATACGCAAACATTGGATTGGTTGATTGATGTATTTTCTCTGTCCTCCGACCAGATCACTGAAGTACTGTGATCTGCGTGTGATAAGCTCCTACTACCTGCAGCGCACGGCGTTGGAGCAGGAGCTAGGATTGGCGGCCTACCTGGTGAGGGTGGAGTCCCAGGGGTCACAACCCCACGGCCACGCCCCCGGCCTGGGCAGTGACCTATCAGAGAGCGACTCAGACAAACTCAACAGCACCGACAACGAGGAGAAGGAGGGGGAAGAGAATGGTGAGAGATGTTCGGTTAAATACAACTAAATTCTAGCAATTAAATGAGACAATATCAGGTGTTTCTAACACATAACAACACATTTGACTGTTTATATATCAACAGTATAACTCACCTCTGTGTTCTTCTCCATATCAACAGTATAACTCACCTCTGTGTTCTTCTCTATATCAACAATATAACTCACCTCTGTGTTCTTCTCTATATCAACAGTATAACTCACCTCTGTGTTCTTCTCTATATCAACAGTATAACTCACCTCTGTGTTCTTCTCTATATCAACAGTATAACTCACCTCTGTGTTCTTCTCTATATCAACAGTATAACTCACCTCTGTGTTCTTCTCTATATCAACAGTATAACTCACCTCTGTGTTCTTCTCTATATCAACAGTATAACTCACCTCTGTGTTCTTCTCTATATCAAAAGTATAACTCATCTCTGTGTTCTTCTCCATATCAACAGTATAACTCACCCTTGTGTTCTTCTCTATATCAACAGTATAACTCACCTCTGTGTTCTTCTCTATATCAACAGTATAACTCACCTCTGTGTTCTTCTCTATATCAACAATATAACTCACCTCTGTGTTCTTATCTATATCAACAGTATAACTCACCTCTGTGTTCTTATCTATATCAACAGTATAACTCACCTCTGTGTTCTTCTCCATATCAACAATATAACTCACCTCTGTGTTCTTCTCTATATCAACAGTATAACTCACCTCTGTGTTCTTATCTATATCAACAGTACAACTCACCTCTGTGTTCTTCTCTATATCAACAACATAACTCACCTCTGTGTTCTTCTCTATATCAACAGTATAACTCACCTCTGTGTTCTTCTCTATATCAACAGTATAACTCACCTCTGTGTTCTTCTCTATATCAACAGTATAACTCACCTCTGTGTTCTTATCTATATCAACAGTATAACTCACCTCTGTGTTCTTCTCTATATCAACAATATAACTCACCTCTGTGTTCTTCTCTATATCAACAATATAACTCACCTCTGTGTTCTTATCTATATCAACAGTATAACTCAACTCTGTGTTCTTATCTATATCAACAGTATAACTCACCTCTGTGTTCTTCTCTATATCAACAATATAACTCACCTCTGTGTTCTTCTCTATATCAACAATATAACTCACCTCTGTGTTCTTATCTAACCCTCTTCCCCTTCTCTTCCCTCTAGCTCTGAAATCTGACCTCCCTGGCTTGGGTCACACCGCTCCCTCTCTCCCTCACCCTCCCTCAGTTCTCCAGCCCCCCCGAACCTTCCCCGACAGCATTGCTGCGGACCCCCTCCATCCCCACACCACCCCCCCAGACCCTCACCGCCCCCCCAAAACCCAGCGCCGGCCCTCCAAGTCCACTTCCTTGGATTCCTCCTCCCCCCTACCCCCCTCTCTCCTTCAGGGCTGCTCCTGGGCACGGGGGGTGAGCCGCCCCCCTTCCCTGCTGCTGCCCCGGGGACTCTATGACATCATCAAGGCGTGCCACGGCAGCGGGCTGCCTCGCTGCACCTCCTTCTTACCACACCGGTCTGTGACCTGGGCCAGCTCCTTCAGGTAGGAAAAGTCACACACACACACACACACACACACACACACACACACACACACACACACACACACACACACACACACACACACACACACACACACACACACACACACAGTTGAGTAAGATGATGCTGTATATCAACATTTCTAATGAAGCTTTCCCTTCCTCTGTGTCAGACCTCTGCTGAGTAAGATGATGACGTGTACAGAACAGTCTCTGTATTACCGCCAGTGGACCATCCCACGGCCTCACCACATGGACAGCAGCAACCGCCCTGCAAAGGGGTGCACAGACAACTTCCATCCCCGCAGACTGCTGCTCAGCGGACCCCCGCAGGTATACACAGAGATACACACATGCAGACTGCTGCTCAGCGGACCCCCGCAGGTATACACAAAACTACACACATGCAGACTGCTGCTCAGCGGACCCCCGCAGGTATACACAAAACTACACACATGCAGACTGCTGCTCAGCGGACCCCCACAGGTATACACAAAACTACACACATGCAGACTGCTGCTCAGCAGACCCCCACAGGTATACACAGACATACACACATGCAGACTGCTGCTCAGCGGACCCCCACAGGTATACACAAAACTACACACATGCAGACTGCTGCTCAGCGGACCCCCACAGGTATACACAGACATACACACATGCAGACTGCTGCTCAGCGGACCCCCACAGGTATACACAGACATACACACACGCAGACTGCTGCTCAGCGGACCCCCACAGGTATACACAGACATACACACATGCAGACTGCTGCTCAGCGGACCCCCACAGGTATACACAGACATACACACATGCAGACTGCTGCTCAGCGGACCCCCACAGGTATACACAGACATACACACACGCAGACTGCTGCTCAGCGGACCCCTACAGGTATACACAGACATACACACATGCAGACTGCTGCTCAGCGGACCCCTACAGGTATACACAGACATACACACATGCAGACTGCTGCTCAGTGGAAACACGCCCACACCATACTGCCTCCTGTAAACTGTTCAGGTGGGGAAGACAGGGGCGTACCTCCAGTTTCTGGGCATCCTGTCTCGTATGCTGATCAGACTGATGGAGGTGGACATCTATGATGAGGAAGATATCAACTTCAGTGAGTTACCATGACAACACCCCCATAACCACTGTGGCTGTGGGTCTCTGAATTGTGTTTTATACCTCTGTGCTGTTGTATAATAGAGCAGTGAAGAGTGCAGAGCCTTAATAGTCCAGCGGCTCATTGTGAGCACCTTCCATTCAACTGAATGTGATGACAGATAGATACATCATCTGGGCCGTGCTGAGAAAACTATCATAGCCAACGCTCCAAGATTCTAGAAAACAGCTGTGCAGACGCGGAAGCGGTTTGGACTCTGATAACCCTACATGAGGTTGTTTTAAGGCACTATTAGCTGTTATGAATGTATTATGAATATATACATATCTGTGTTGTATAGGTGGTCAGCTGGAGCGTGTCCAGTACCAGTCAACCTGTGCCTCCTGGCCAGTCACAGACACACTGAGGGGCATGCCGTTTGACTACACCGTCCACGACCCCAAATATGAAGACATCAGCACTGTCTACTGCCCTGACTACTACCCCAACATTGATGGTTGGACATGGAGCGGGACATCTCTCTAGGACCATAACATTATCATAGGCAGTCTTACTAGATCATTGTCTTGGGCCTCCTGGTCTCTTGTTCTACTATTGTAGAAAAAACAAACTAGATAACCAATGATTGGCTAAACTCTGTAGCTGTGTACAGTATGTGGTTCTGGTTCTCAGATGCTCTATGGTAATTCCATGGTTGTTGACTGGTGTTCTCCTGGTGGACTAACCCCCAGCCCCTGCTCTCCCCCCAGGAATCCCCAGACGTCAGGAGGACGTGTATCTGCGGAGGCGTACGGACAGAATCAAACTGTCTAAATACGCAGCCTACAACACCTACCACCACTGTGAACAGTGTCACCAGTACATGGCTTTCAACCCTGGATACCAGGTGAGCAGAGAACACACACACACAGTCTCAAACACACACACACACAGTCTCAAACACACACGGTCTCAAACACACACACAAACATACACGCACACTCACTGTTTATTATTAGTAGTACTAATCAGTGCTTAGTTGGTCTTTAATATATTGTTATGTTCTATCTCTCTTGGACATGATCATGTATTCTATATCTGTAGATACATGATCATGTATTATAAATATATTCTCATTTATAAATATAAACATACAGTGCCTTCCAAAGTATTCATACCCCTTGACTTTTTCCACAAATTTCCACAAATTTCTAAAATTTCCACATTTCTAAAATTGATTCAATAAATGAAAATCCTCCGCAATCTACAAACAATACCCCATAATGACAAGGCAAAAACAGGTGTAGATATTTTTGCAAATGTATTACAATTTAAAAACAAAAATACCTTATTTACATAAGAATTCAGACCCTTTGCTATAAGACTCTAAATTGAGCTCAGGTGCATCCTGTTTCCATTGATCATCCTTGAGATGTTCCTGTTTTACATTTTTTATACATTTGCAAAAAGGTCTAAACCTGTTTTTTGCCTTGTCATTATGGGTTATTGTGTGTAGATTTATGAGGGAAAAACAAAATGTCTAAACCTGTTTTTTGCCTTGTCATTAAGGGGTATTGTGTGTAGATTGATGAGGGAAAAAACTTTTTTTAAATCAATTTTAGAATAAGGGTGTAATGTAAGAAAATGTGGGAAAAGTCAAGGGGTCTGAATACATTCTGAATGCATTGTAGATGTGTAGATGTATATCTATTCTATATATTCTATATGAGTAGATGTATGATAATGTATTCTATATGTGCATACAGTTGAAGTTGGAAGTATACATACACTTAGGTTGGAGTCATTAAAACTTGTTTTTCAACCACTCCACACATTTCTTGTTAACAAACTATAGTTTTGGCAAGTTGGTTAGGACATCTACTTTGTGCATGACACAAGTAATCTTTCCAACAATTGTTTATAGACATTATTTCACGTACAATTCACTGTATCACAATTTCAGTGGGTCAGAAGTTTACATACACTAAGTTGACTGTGCCTTTTAAACAGCTTGGAAAATTCCAGAAAATTATGTCATGGCTTTAGAAGCTTCTGATAGCCTATCATCATTTGAGTCAATTGGAGGTGTACCTGTGGATGTATTTCAAGGCCTACCTTCAAACTTAGTGCCTCTTTGCTTGGCATCATGGGAAAATCAAAAGAAACCAGCCAAGACCTCAGAATTTTTTTTGTAGACATCCACAAGTCTGGTTCATCCTTGGGAGCAATTTCCAAATGCCTGAAGGTACCACATTCATCTGTACAAACAATAGTATGCAAGTTTAAACACCATGGGACCACAGGTACAAAAGTATCTATATCCACAGTAAAACGAGTCCTATATCGACATAACCTGAAAGGCCGCTCAGCAAGGAAGAAGCCACTGCTCCAAAACCACCATAAAAAAAGTCAGACTACAGTTTGTAACTACACATGGGGACAAAGATCGTACTTTTGGAGAAATGTCCTCTGGTCTGATGAAACAGCTTGGTCGCAAAGGGGTCTTCCAATGGACAATGACCCAAAACATACTTCCAAAGTTGTGGCAAAATGGCTTAAGGACAACAAAGTCAAGGTAACGCCCTGGCCTCAATCCCATAGAACATTTGTGGGCAGAACTGAAAAAGCGTGTGCAAGCAAGGAGGCCTACAAACCTGACTCAGTTACATCAGCTCTGTCAGGGGGAATGTGCCAAAATTCACCCAATTTATTGTGGGAAACGTTTGGCCCAAATTTAACAATTTAAAGGCAATGCTACCAAATACTATTTGAGTGTATGTAAACTTCTGACCCACTGGGAATGTGATGAAATAAATAAAAGCTGAAATAAATCATTCTCTCTATTATTATTCTGACATTTCACATTCTTAAAATAAAGCGGTGATCCTAACTGACCTAAAACAAGGAATTTTTACTAGGATTAAAAATGAGGAATTGTGAAAAACTGAGTTTAAATGTATTTGGCCAAGGTGTATGTAAACTTCCGACTTCAACTGTATGTATGATAATGTATTCTATATGTGTATTTTATATGTGTAGATGTAGGAAATCTGTATTATATATGTTTATTCTATATGTGTGGATGTATGATAATATATTATATATGTACATATGTATAATAATGTATTATATATGTGTAGATGTATGATAATGTATTCTATATGTGTACATGTACAATCATGAATTTATATGTGTAGATGTATGATCATGTATTCTATATGTGTAGATGTATGATCATGTATTCTATATGTGTATATGTATGATAATATATTCTATATGTATGATAAGGTATTTTATTTGTGTAGATGTATGATAATGTATTCTATATGTGTAAATGTACAATCATGAATTTATATGTGTAGATGTATGATAATGTATTGTATTTGTGTAGATGTATGGTAATGTATTCTATTTGTGTATTGTATATGTGTAGATGTATAACAATGTATTCCATATGTGTAGATGTATAATAATGTATTCTATATGTGTAGATGAATGATAATGTATTCTATATGTGTATATGTATGATAATGTATTGTATTTTTGTAGATGTATGGTAATGTATTTTATATGTGTAGATGTATAACAATGTATTCTATATGTGTAAATGTACAATCATGAATTTATATGCGTAGATGTATGATCATGTATTCTATATGTGTATTTGTATGATCATGTATTCTATATGTGTATATGTATGATAATGTGTTATGTTTATTCTACATGTGTAGATGTAGAATGTTTTATTTGTGTAGATGTATGATAATGTATTTTCTTTGTGTATTGTATATGTGTAGATGTATGATAATGTATTCTATTTGTGTATTGTATATGTGTAGATGTATGAGTTGACCCTGCATGCCTTCACCTTCTCCCACCTGCTGCTGGGGGAGGAGATCCAGCTCTACTTCATCATCCCCAAGTCTAAACAACACCACTTCAGCTTCAGCCAACCAGGGGGCCAGCTAGAGAGCATGAGACTGCCCCTCACCTCCGATTGGGTAATCTAACTAAGCCCCTTACCCTTAATACTAACCGTAATACCCATTCTCTACCCTTCTTCCTGAGGTGTGCACTCATTCACTCCCCTTTATGGATGTGAAATAAATTGATTGGTTTAAGAAATAGGGTGCTAAGTCATTACAGCAATCCAGTGCCTTTAAATCTGCTAGGGGGATTGAGCAGGTATACATGTCAAGGAGAAGAGTAGAGAATTGTACCATAGTAGCACACAACTAACCCCTTCCTTGAACCCACAATCAGTGAAGTGAGGATGCACTGCATAATCTCACCACCAGGGAGCTCCCAAGAGCCTATTTTTCCTCTCTTACTCATTTCTTTATTTCTTTCTTCCTATAATTCTTCCATATCTGAAACCTCCACTAACATATACAGTCAACATAATACATAGTATAGAAACCCTGAAAAGATCAAATCTTTGCGGAACCCACTCAAACGTGTATATGTTTCTCGTTCCCCTATCAGAACCCAGACTGTATCAAGAGTCCCATCTTCACCCCAACAACAGGTCGTCATGAGCATGGCCTGTTCAACCTGTATCACGCCATGGATGGGGCGGCCCACCTCCACATCCTGGTCATCAAGGAGTATGAGATGGCTGTCTATAAGAAGTACTGGCCCAACCACATTATGCTGGTGCTGCCCACCATCTTCAATGAAGCCGGGCTCGGTACGCTATAACCACCTCCACTCTCTTTCTCACTAACTCACTCATTCTCTCACTCTCACTCTCACTCCCCGTCCCTTCATCTATCTCTCACCCTCTCCCCCCACACAAACAAACAAACTAACAAACAAACGAACTAACGTACATTATGAGATACAGAGACAATGTCTCCCTCTCTGACCTCTGTCCCCTCCCCCAGGTGCGGCCCACTTCCTGATCAAGGAGCTGTCCTATAACAACCTGGAGCTGGAACGCAGCCGCAGGGTGGAGGGAGGAGGGCCGCCAGCCGACGTCTGGCCCTTCATCATCCTCTCTGACGACTCCTGCGTCATGTGGAACGCTGTGGACCTGGACTCACACAGGTATACAGTCACACTCACACACACACACACACATACACACGACAAGGATTGATTCTCAGCTACACACACAACAACACAATTTGTTGTCCTTGCATTGCTCTGTAATCCTCTCTCTCTTTCTCTCTTCCAGTACCTCAGGCCCTGTAGAGAGGAGTGTGTCTCTGAAGCAGGTGCTGCAGCACATGGAGGCGTGTCCTGACCTCACACAGTTCGGCCTCTGTGGGATCAGGAAGTGGAGCAGTCACTCCCCAGGTCAGGGGTCAGGGGGAGGAGCTCGTCACAGGGAGCCTTTCTCCAGAGGACACCTCCACGACTTCCTGCTTCTAAACGTGGACCTGACCCAGGGCGTCCAGTTCAACCAGAACAGGTGAGACAGTAGAATAGAATTGAATAACATGCTAGAATAGTCCTGTACAACCAGAATGGATTAGAGAAGACAGACACTTATCTAAAGTTAAGTAATTTGTTTTGGAAGAAGAGTGTGGTGGCAGGTTGAAATGGTTTCTATGTGAACCATCCCTCACTCTTTCTCTCTGTCTCTTCTCTTTCCCTTCGCTCCTCTTCTCCCACTCTCCTCTCCTCTTTCTCCTCAGGTTTACGTGTGATGATGTGGACTTCACCCTGCGAGTCCACAGTGCTGGTCTGCTCATCTGTCGTTTCAACAACTTCAGTGTGATGAAGAAACAGATCTCTATTGGAGGATACCACACCTTCATCATCAAGAACAAGGTACAGTCTTTTACACACACACACAAAGACACACACACACATACATACACTCACAACATCATCTTCAAATCAAATGTGGTGTTCCGCAGGGATCGATTCATATGATGTGATGTCTCAGTTGTAATGTTGTTGTAACGTTCATGCTAGGACCATTGTAATGTTGTTGTAACGTTCATGCTAGGACCATTGTAATGTTGTTGTAACGTTCATGCTAGGACCATTGTAATGTTGTTGTAACGTTCATGCTAGGACCATTGTAATGTTGTTGTAACGTTCATGCTAGGACCATTGAAATGTTGATATATTGTGTGGTTTCAGATGACTGACGTCCCCACCTCGGTCCAGCCGTCTCAGTATATCTGTGCCCCGGACAGCAAGCATCCATTCCTGGCCACGCCTGCACAGCTACTGCTGGAGAAATACCTGCAACACACTAGCCTGTTCCCCCTTAGCACATGCAACTACACACACCCCATACTGTCTGTAGACTGCTACCTCAACCTGGGGCCTGAGGTACACACACACACACACACACACACACACACACACACACACACACACACACACACACACACACACACACACACAAATACATATGGGATTGTTTCGATGTCAGATCAGTCATTGGGGCCTCTCTCTTTCCCTCCATCCTTTCCTCCCTCTCTCTCTTTCTCTCTCTCTCTCCAGGTGACGGTGTGTTTTGTGAGTTCTAGACCTCGCTCCATCAACATCTGTACTACAGGGCTGCTGTTCAGCGGCCTGCTGCTCTGCTTCTGGGATTCCTTTGTCACGCCAGGATTCCTAAAGAACTTTCACTTCCTCAAAGGTAAACGCACACAGACCCATGCAGGCAGACTCACACACAGAGAAGTCATCACTTTTTCAACAGTATTCTCTCATCCCTCCTCCAGGGGCGGTTCTGTGTGTGATATGTGCTGACCGCAGCTCTCTGAGACAGACAGTGGTGAGGCTGGAGCTCGAGGACGAGTGGAGGTTCCGGCTGAGTGACGAGTTCCAGACAGCCAACGCTAAAGAGGACCGGCCCCTCTTCTTCCTCACAGGGAAACACATATGAACCCCCCCCCCCCCTAACTCCTAAACCCATGAATCTCAACCCGTACCCCACATCTTGAACCCTGCTGTATGTTCAAAACAGAAAGCCAAAAACTGTCTGTACTCTTCTGGTGGATCAAGCCAATAACCCATGAAGAGAGTATCTGCTAGTGAATATAGCTTTGAGTCTGCGACTGGTATGGCTCTGTTTACTGTAGCATTGCTGTGGTATTTACTACAATACTACAATACTCCAATCAACCCTCCACCTCTCTGTTGTGATTTGTTACAAGTCATCATTCCACAGTGCATGCCACCATTCTTATTGTAGTTAATGAAGTGTCGTTTTTTTGATATACAATGATTAAATATTTTGCATATATTTTGACAGTTTTGTGTCATGTAAAAAGTACTTATCTATGTAAAAGAAGATGTTTTCTTTAGTGATTTCACGCCAGTGTTCTTTAAGAGGTGTTACGTGAGGACTCATGTGTATGTGGCTCTCATTTCTGACGCTCCATGTTTGTGGTCTCCTGATTATCAATATGTTGAGAAACTTCAATTGATGTTGTCATGTTCTATAGACACAATGTCCTGTATGTTTTACAATCTATAAATGTACATATTCTGAAAACAGTCTGAATCTATTTTACAGTATCTGCTGTTGGTTATGCTGTACATCCGTCCAGGTTGGTGCTCTTCTGAATGATGTTTTTTACCATCAGGTCCTAGAGAGCAACTCGGAGTGCAGGCTTTCATTCCAGCCCAGCACTAACACACCTGTTTCAAATAATCAACTAATCACAGGCTGTAGTCTGGACCAGGAATAGTTGATGCAGGGCTGGAACAAACGTCTATGCACCCATTTGCTGTCCAGGTGCTGGAGTCATAAAACCCTGCTCTAAACATTGACTCACTGCACTTCACACATCTCTCACTGCAACTCTCGTTTCCCACCACTAGGGGGTGGTGTCTCCCTCTTTATTCCCCCCTTGGAATTATTTTTGTGACACATAGGAGACTTGACACTATCTGTGGCCAGCAGAGGGCAGCACACACTATACATTTAAACTGCCAGTCAACGGAAGCTATTGCCACGGCTCAAGTTGAGGACAGATAAGAACAATAAATCAAGTCCAATTGAAATGTGCCTTACTGACACCTAACAGTGTTACCTTACACCTACGTTTTCCTCTTAGCGAATCACTAAGAGAATCTGTCATTTTGTAAGAGTCTTGTGGCCTACTGTAGTTATACAGTATTATACAACGGGTGTGTCTAATCCTGAATGCTGATAGGTTAAAACCGCATTCCAGCCGGTGTCTATTCCACAAATTGCCACTGGCTAAAGCTATGACTTTAAAATGCCTTTTTACTCTCTTCCATCTGACTGCGCAATCCATTGTCTCATCAACCCAGCCAAGCAATTTATGAACTTTATTTCCAGTACAAAAAGCATCTAGACATTATCTCACATTTCTTTTAAACTAACATTTAGTTTTCAGCACCAGAGATTTGTATAAACCTTGCTGTCTGTCTCTCCGACATTTGCAACATTGTTTCAATATTCAAATTCGATATCCTGCTGTCCCATAGTAATGAACGTGTTGGGAGTCGGGACGAGACAGACAGGCAGGCAGTGTTGCCAGTCAAAATCATGAATCAGTTGGCATCATTTTTATGAATATATATATATATACAAAAAATATAAATTGAAAAAAGGTCAAACGAAACGCAACTAATTTCCAGTCGTTCCAACCTCAGGTTGAAGTGATTGTGTTACTGTAGTTATCTTGTTGGCTAGCTCCTATGAACAACAGTGTCCATACCTACGTTTTTCCTCTTAGCGAATCACTAAGAGAATCTGTCATTATGTAAGAGTCTTGTGTCCTACTGTGGCTATACAGTAGTGTACCCCTGCAGTAGATAGTGGTGAGACATGGTGCAGTTCTGTACTAACTAGGGCAGGAGGGGGGAGGGGTGGACAGGGGTTCCAAGGGTGCAGATAGGGACATCTATGGCCATTTAATTGAGCTGTGTATCCTGCATTGGAGGGACATGTTGAGTTGACCTACCCGTCAAGCAGCCTTTGATCCAGGGGGTTTAGAGCAGGGATTGAGCAGCCAGGTCACCTGTGATACAAGATTGTATTAGACGTCCATCCAAGTCAGAGGATGTTGGGAGATGACATGGAAACCGGCCAATAGGGGCAACATTTATCGCTGTTACCGTCAAGTAAGTTTCAGTTTAAAACATCTGCCTCTGGTGCAAAAATTGCATGTTCGAATCCAGCTGTCAAGGCGGGTACTCAAGAAAGCAGGAGGGGTGAAGTCAGGCGCAGGAGACAAATGTCCATGAACACACGTTTAATGAGCGTAATCCTCAAACAGCCAAAAACAGGCAAGGCAGGGCAGCAATACAAAATACACAGTATAAGCCCGAAAACAAAGTAGGGGCGCAGCCCAAAACTCATCAGCTTTACACATACACAGGCAGAGGAAAAACACCGAACCCCAGCCTAACCAACCTGACGAAAACAATCACGCACAAAAAACAAACCTAAACAGAAAGCCTAAATAACCCCCCCACTAATGAACTAATACAACACAGGTGCAAACCTAAACTAGACCTAACAAAAGGAAAAAAGGAAAAAGAACAGAGGATCGGTGGCAGCTAGTAGGCCGGCGACGACGACCGCCGAGCGCCGCCCGAACGGGGAGAGGCACCACCTTCAGTCGACGTTGTGACAGTACCCCCCCCCCCCCCACCCCCCACCCCCCAGACACGCGGCTCCTGCAGCGCGCCGACGCCGGCCTCGAGGACGACCCGGAGGGCGAGGCGCAGGGCGATCCGGGTGGAGGCTGTGGAACTCCCGCATCAGCGATGTGTCCAAGATGCCCTCCACCGGTACCCAGCACCTCTCCTCCGGACCGTACCCCTCCCAGTCCACGAGGTACTGCAGGCCCCTCACCCGGCGCCTGGAGTCCAAGATGGACCGGACTGTGTACGCTGGGGCCCCCCGAGCGGGGGGGCGGAGGGCCTCCTGTACCCTAGCGTCCTGCAGTGGACCAGCTACCACCGGCTTGAGGAGAGACACATGAAACGAGGGGTTAATACGACAATAAGAGGGAAGCGGTAACCTGTAACACACCTCGTTTATTCTCCTCAGGTCTTTAAATGGCCCCACAAACCGTGGACCCAGCTTCCGGCAGGGCAGGCGGAGGGCAGGTTCCGGGTTGGAGAGCCAGACTCTCTTCCCCGGGGTAAACACGGGGGCCTCACTGCGGCGGCGGTCAGCGCTCTCCTTTTGTCGTCCCCTGGCCCGTTCAAGGGATTCCTGAATGGCGTTCCAGGTCTCTTTGGAGCGCTGGACCCAGTCCTCCACCGCAGGGGCCTCCGTCTGGCTCTGATACAAGGGCACCAGGACTGGCTGGTAACTCAACACACACTGGAAAGGCGACAGGTTGGTAGAGGAGTGGCGGAGAGAGTTCTGCGCCATCTCGGCCCATGGCACGAACCTCGCCCACTCCCCTAGCCGGTCCTGGCAATAGGACCGCAAGAACCTGCCCACATCCTGATTAATCCTCTCTACCTGCCCATGACTCTCGGGGTGAAAACCTGAGGTCAAACTGATCGAAACCCCCAGCCGCTCCATAAACGCCCGCCACACCCGGGACGTGAACTGAGGGCCTCGATCAGAGACGATGTCCTCAGGCACCCCGTAGTGCCGAAAGACGTGGGTGAACAGGGCCTCTGCGGTCTGCAGGGCCGTAGGAAGACCGGGTAAAGGGAGCAGACGGCAGGACTTAGAGAACCGATCCACAACGACCAGGATCGTGGTGTTCCACTGAGACGGCGGGAGGTCTGTGAGGAAATCCACCGACAGGTGGGACCATGGTCGCTGTGGAACGGGGAGGGGCTGTAATTTTTCTCTAGGCAGGTGCCTAGGAGCCTTACAATGGGCACACACCGAACAGGAGGAGACATAACGCCTCACGTCCTTCACCAAGGTGGGCCACCAGTATTTTCCACTAAGACCCCGCACCATCCGCTCAATCCCAGGATGACCCGAGGAGGGTAGCGTGTGCGCCCACCGAATCAACCGGACATACTTACGACCCACGAGACATTGAGGGGGAATAGGTTCCGCCTGTAGTGCCCGCTCGATGTCCGCATCCACCTCCCAGACCACCGGTGCCACCAGGCAGGAGGCTGGAAGTATGGGAGTGGGATTGGTGGACCGTTCCTCGGTGTCATGGAGAAGAGACAGTGTGTCGGCCTTAGTGTTCCGGGAACCTGGGATGTACGAGATTGTGAACTGAAATCTCGTAAAGAACATCGCCCACCTGGCCTGACGAGAGTTAGTCTCCTCGCCGCCCGGATGTACTCCAGAATACGGTGGTCAGTCCAGATGAGAAAAAGGTGTCGCGCCCCCTCAAGCCAATGTCTCCACACCTTCAGGGCTCTTACCACAGCCAGCAACTCCCTGTCCCCCACATCATAGTTGCGCTCCTCCGGACTCAGCTTCCTAGAGAAGAAAGCACAGGGGCGAAGCTTCGGGGGCGCGCCCGAGCGCTGTGAGAGCACGGCTCCCACCCCAGCCTCGGATGCGTCCACCTCCACTATGAATGGCAAAGAGGGATCCGGATGCGCCAGCACTGGCGCATCGGTAAACAGAGCCTTCAGCCGACTAAAAGCCCTGTCCGCCGACCACCGCAACCGCACCAGCCCCCCTTCATCAGTGAGGTAATGGGAGCCGCCACCTGCCCAAAGCCCCGGATAAACCTCCGGTAGTAATTGGCAAACCCCAAGAACCGCTGCACTTCCTTCACCGTGGTGGGAGTCGGCCAATTACGCACGGCCGAAATGCGGACACATTCCATCACCACCCCGGATGTGGAAATGCGATACCCCAGAAAAGAGACGGCTTGTTTGGAGAATTCACATTTCTCAGCCTTGACGTACAGGTCATGCTCCAGCAGTCGCCCAAGCACTTTGCGCACCAGAGACACATGCGCGGCGCGTGTGGCGGGGTATATCAGAATATCGTCGATGTACACTACCACACCCTGACCGAGCAGGTCCCGGAGAATCTCGTCCACAAAGGATTGGAAGACTGCAGGAGCATTCTTTAACCCATACTGCATGACGAGGTACTCATAATGGCCAGATGTGGTACTAAATGCAGTTTTCCACTCGTCCCCCTCTCGGATACGCACCAAATTGTACGCGCTCCTGAGATCCAGTTTTGTGAAGAAGCGCGCCCCGTGAAATGACTCCACCGCCGTGGCGATGAGAGGTAGCGGGTAACTGAAACCCATCGTGATGGAATTTAGACCTCTATAGTCAATGCACGGGCGCAAACCCCTCTCCTTCTTCTTCACAAAAAAGAAGCTCGAGGAGACAGGTGATTTGGATGGCCGAATGTATCCCTGCCTCAAGGACTCAGTGACGTATGTTTCCATAGCCACTGTCTCCTCCTGAGACAGGGGATACACGTGACTCCAGGGAAGTGCAGCGCCAACCTGGAGGTTTATCGCACAGTCTCCTCGTCGATGAGGTGGTAATTGAGTCGCCTTCGTTTTACTGAAGGCGATAGCCAAATCGGCATACTCTGAGGGAATGTGCACGGTAGAGACTTGGTCTGGACTCTCCATCGTAGTTGCACCGATGGAAACACCTATACATCTGCCCGCGCACTCCTTCGACCACCCCTTGAGAGCCCTCTGTCTCCACGTAATCTTAGGGTTATGATTGGCTAGCCAGGGATCCCTAGTACCACTGGAAATGCCGGGGAATCAATAAGAAAGAGACTAATCCTCTCCTCATGACCCCCCCCCCCCTCCGCATTACCATGACCAGTGGCACAGTGATCTCCCTGACCAGCCCTGACCCTAGTGGTCGACTGTCTAAGGCGTGCACAGGGAAGGGTTGGTCCAACTGAGCCAGGAGAATCCCTAACTTAGTGGCGACCCCACGGTCCATAAAACTCCCCGCCGCGCCTGAATCGACTAGCGCCTTAAGCCGGGAGTGAGGGGAAAAGTTAGGAAAGGAAACTAACACATGCATATGGCCGACAGGGGGCTCTGGGTGAGGCTGGTGCGAACTCACCTGAGATGTCGAAGGAGTGCTCTGCCTGCCCTCTGGACTCCCGGGCGAGCTCCTCCAACACCGGTCGGCAGTGTGCCCTCTGCGACCACAGTGGGTGCAGGAGAAGGCTCCCCCTCCAGTCTTCCTGGCTGCAGCCCCTCCTATCTCCATGGGCGTTGGAGCAGGAGGGCTTGGAGGTGGAATGATCAGAGCCCGGTTCAGACGCCCGCGGGCGGCCAGCAGGTTGTCCAGTCGGATGGACAGATCGATCAGCTGGTCCAGGGTGATGGTGGTGTCCCGACAAGCTAACTCCCGGCGGACGTCCTCCCTCAGACTACAACGGTAGTGATCTATCAGGGCCCTCTCATTCCACCCTACTCCAGCGGCCAGGGTCCGGAACTCTAACGCAAAGTCCTCCGCGCTCCTCGTCTCCTGTCTCAGGTTAAATAATCGCTCAACCGCCACTCTACCCTGTGGTGGATGATCGAATACTGCCCGGAAGCGGCAGGTGAACTCCGGGTAGTGGTCCCTGGCCGAGTCCGGACTGTCCCAAACGGCGTTGGCCCATTCCAGGGCTCTACCCGTGAGACACGAGACGAGGACGCTGACGCTCTCCTCTCCCGAGGGAGGGGGACGGACGGTCGCCAGCTATAGCTCCAGCTGGAGTAGGAACCCCTTACACCCAGCGGCCGCCCCATCGTACTCCCTCGGGGGCGCGAGCTGAACCCCACTGGTACTGGGTGCTGACGGTGCTGGTAGAGGCACAGGCGGTTGGACAGCCACGTTAGCGGGGGATTGAGTGCTTCTGTCCCAGCTCTCCAGGCGCGCCAACACCTGGTCCATGGCGGTGCCCAGACAATGGAGGATGGTGGAGTGTTGGGCAACCCTTTCCTCCGTGGACGGCGTTGGCGCTGCAGCTCCTGCTGACTCCATCATTCAGGTGCGTGATTCTGTCAAGGCGGGTAGTCAAGGAAGCAGGAGGGGTGAAGTCAGGCGCAGGAGACAAATGTCCGTGAACACACGTTTAATGAGCGTAATCCTCAAACAGCCAAAAACAGGCAAGGCAGGGCAGCAATATAAAATACACAGTATGAGCCCGAAAACAAAGTAGGGGCGCAGCCCAAAACTCAACAGCCTTACACATACACAGGCAGAGGAAAAACACCGAACCCCAGCCTAACCAACCTGACGAAAACAATCACGCACAAAAAACAAACCTAAACAGAAAGCCTAAATAACCCCCCCACTAATGAACTAATACAACACAGGTGCAAACCTAAACTAGACCTAACAAAAGGAAAAAGAACAGAGGATCGGTGGCAGCTAGTAGGCCGGCGACGACGACCGCTGAGCGCCGCCCGAACGGGGAGAGGCGCTACCTTCAGTCGACGTTGTGACACCAGCGATAGAAAGTTGTTTTTGAGATTTTAATTGTAAGCCGATCCCAAACCTTAACCCTTACCTTAACCATTCTTAGTTCATGCCTAACCTTAGTATTACAGAGTTGATGCCTAAACTTAACCCTAACCGATTGACATTTGAGAAACATGGATAAGCGTCTAATTGTGCCGTGAGACTGTGAGATCTTGTAGGATATAGGAGGGGGTGTAGAGCAGAGGGCAGAACTTAGGGGACCGGGTCTCTCTCCCAAGTGGCTCTGATGATGTCACTGAGAGAGCTGAGATTTAGGAAGCAAACCAGTTCCAGGAGTTACTGCCCCAATAGATGTCTCACTCATGACGGGCCTGTGTGTGTGTTTGTGTGTGTACTTGCATGTGTGTGTGTGTGTGTGTGCTGTCCTAGCCTTTTCAAGGAGCTGGGATAAGATCTGGTGGGTCCTTTAAAGTTTAGCTTTGGAACGCGGTTCTCAGAACACGCTGGGTAAAATTAGTCCCACAACATCTCCAGAAACACTATATAGACAGTTTGACAAGTGAGAAGGAACACAGTATTACAGTCTTACACAGAATCGCTGGGATCACTACGTGCTTTAAATGTTTTTATTTTTTTAATTTAACCTTTATTTAACTAATGTCTGAACACACTTGTCCGTCTGAACACACTTCTACCGTCTGAACACACTTGTCTGTCGGATCACCAAGTATCTAAAACACACACTTCAGTCGGATCACCCAGTTTTTAACACAGAAAAACACCTTTTGGATCGTATACCTGAGTGGGGATCAAGCCGTGTCATGGAATCATGACCCCAGAGGAACATCTGGAAAAATTCTGCAACAACGCCAGTCCCAACTGGTCCTGGGTACGGTGGCCTGTCTGTCTGCCTGTCTGTCCGTCTGTATCTGTCTGCCTGTCTGTGTATGTCTGCCTGTCTGTCTGTCTTCAGTCACTCACTCTCTCTCTTTCTGTTTCTCTCTCTCTCATCTCTCTCTATCATATCATGGACAGACAGACGGTCATATAATGACCTAATACAGTTGTTTACCAACCATACTCTCTCTGAGTATGTCACTATCTGAGATAGACTACTACTATAACCTTTGTCTAGACAGACTGTTCTGTTGCTGGATATCCGTCTGTAGGCAGCCAGTGGCGGTTGAGACTATGTGAGACTATGTGATTCTGAGAAAGCGAGGGAGAGGCAGAGAGAGAGGGAGAGAGTGGGATGAGGGAGGAGAGAGGGGGGCTGTTGGAACATCTCAAATTGCACTGTGCACTCAAAAGGCTTCCTTGGCCACAAATAAGAATATGGGCGGCGATGACGTGGACGATGTCGATTAAGGCAGTCCCCCAGCTCTCTGTTTTAGAGGGCTGTGTTAAATGACAAATACACATTTCAGTTGAACGCGTTTAGTTGTGCAACTGACTAGGTATCCCCGTTCCCTATACTGATGGTACTGAAAGTGTAACTCTGGGTATGAACCCAAGTCATCTGTGTACCACAAGATTGTGGTAACCCAGTGTGCTAAAGTCTAGGCTTTAGCTGGGGGAGCAAATGCCAGTCTGAGACCCGATTGGCCAACCTGATGTGTACCATGCTGGCTCAGATATCTTCTTTCCAACATGGTTCCAGCAACTATGGTGGATGCGTAACCAGGCCAGCCCAGTTCAGCTTGGTTCAGTTTGGCCCTATAGTGTGAATCAGTCCTCAGGTTTCAGGCAAGGTGACTCATGCCCTATCCCATCTGGACAAAAAGAATACCTATGTAAGAATGCTGTTCATTGACTACAGCTCAGCATTCAACATGATAGTACCCTCCAAGCTCATCATCAAGCTGGAGGCCCTGGGTCTCAACCCTGCCCTGTGCAATTGGGTCCTGGACTTTCTGATGGGCCGCCCCCAGGTTGTGAAGGTAGGAAACAACATCTTAACTTTGCTGACCCTCAACACTGGGGCCCCACAAGGGTGCGTGTTTAGCCCCCTCTGGTACTCCCTGTTCAACCACGACTGTGTGGCCATGCACGCCTCCAACTCAATCATCAAGTTTGCAGACGGCACAACAGTAGTGGGCTTGATTACCAACAACGACGAGACAGCCTACAAGGAGGAGGTGAGGGTACTCAGAGTGTGGTGTCAGGAAAACAACCACTCACTCAACGTCAACAAAACAAAGGAGATGATCGTGGACTTCAGGAAACAGCAGAGGGTGCACCCCCTATCCACATCGAAGGGACAGCAGTGGAGAAAGTGGAAAGTTTTAAGTTCCTCGGCATACAGATCACAGACAAACTGAAATGTTCCACCCACACAAACAGTGTGGTGAAGAAGGCGCAGCAGCGCCTCTTCAACCTCAGAAGGCTGAAGAAATGTTTCTTGTCACCCAAAACACTCACTGACCTGACTAACTTTTACAGATGCACAATTGAGAGCATCCTGTCAGGCTGTATCACAGCCTGGTATGGCAACTGCACCGCCCTCAACTGCAAGGCTCTCCAAAGGGTGGTGCGGTCTGCACAACGCATCACTGGGGCAAACTACCTGCCCTCCATGACACCTACAACACCCGATGTCACAGGAAGGCCAAAAAGATCATCAAGGACATCAACCACCCGAGCCACTGCCTGTTCACACCGCTACCATCCAGAAGGCGAGGTCAGTACAGGTGCATCAAAGCAGGGACCGAGAGACTTGAAAAACAGCTTCTATCTCAAGGCCATCAGACTGCTAAACAGCAATCACTAACTCAGAGAGGCTGCTGCCTACATTGAGACTCAATCACTGGCCACTTTAATAAATGGATCACTAGTCACTTTATAAAAAGCCACTCTATATAATGCCACTTTAATAATGTTTACATATCTTACATTACTCATATCACATGTATATACTGTATTTTATACCATCTACTGCACCTTGCCTATGCCGCTCGGCCATCGCTCATCCATATACTTACATGTAAATATTCTCATTCACCCATTTACACTTGCGTGTGTAAGGTAGTTGTTGGGGAATTTTTAGATTACTTGTTAGATATTACTGCACTGTCGGAACTAGAAGCACAAGCATTTCGCTACACTCGCATTAACATCTCCTAACCATGTGTACGTGACAAATAATCACTGAACATTCTAATAGTTCCTAGAAACACTGAACATGAGTATTACTGTCTGTTCCAGGCCGTGTCCCATGGGCTGCTTATGTACCTAGGTGAATGAAATAACTGTTACGAAATTAGGAGTCAAGAGGCTGAGTGTGTGTGTTTGTGTGTCTGTGTGTCTGTGTGCGTGTGTGCCCAGAACGTCTGTACAGACAGGGACGCATTTGGCAAGAGAGGCACACACACAGCCCTCCGCTGAGTTTCTGTTTACATTGGGCCCCAATTCCTGGAGAAACAACATTCCTACAGTGGCCTCTGCTACTACTTCTGTAACAGCAGTCACATGCTGCAATAGATACTGTTCTCACTCTGCTGCTTTCTATATTTCCCTCTGGCAGCCCAGCCCTCAAGACGCCCAGGGTGACTCCAGGACGCAATGGGTGGAAAACGTTCTGTAATATCATAATGAGTGGAATTCTGGGGCTGTTCTTGGAATTCTTGAGCAATAACAAACAGTTTGCTGAATTTGGACAGGATGTGCAGAAATCAGTCAGTGTGTGAAATCAATGTGTGGTATGCCAAGAGAGAAAGTGTGTGTGTGTGTGTGTGTGTATGTGTGTGTGTGACCATAGATAACAGTGACCTGCACTTCAAGGTGTCCCGGGACCGTAACAGCGCGTCATCCCTCACAATACATTTTACACTTATTTTAATGTACATTCCCTTATGTCTATGCTTCTAAGGTCAATCAGGCTTGACAAATTATTGTGAAGAAGTGTATCAGTGAATTGTATTCTGTAATTAGCTACAAAACAATAGAAATACAGTTGTGTATTGCTGCAGTTTGTCTGATATCCAGCTGTGCATGATCAGCTCTGTTGACCATAAGAGCATTTTGCAGAGAAAGTGGGGTGAAGCATACTATTTAGGCTCGGAATAACATGTGGCCCATTGTTTACCTGGTCATCAATGACATGTGGCCCACTGTTTACCTGGTCATCAATGACATGTGGCCCACTGTTTACCTGGTCATCAATGACATGTGGCCCATTGTTTACCTGGTCATCAATGACATGTGGCCCATTGTTTACCTGGTCATCAATGACATGTGGCCCACTGTTTACCTGGTCATCAATCACATGTGGTCCATTGTTTACCTGGTCATCAATGACCTGTGGCCCATTGTTTACCTGAACATCAATGACATGTGGCCCATTGTTTACCTGAACATCAATGACATGTGGCCCATTGTTTACCTGAACATCAATGACATGTGGCCCATTGTTTACCTGGTCATCAATGACATGTTGTCACGTCCTGACCAGCAGATGGAGCTGGTGTAGTAGTTTGGGGGTCAGGACGTGGCAGTCTGGTGTGTGTCTTGTGACTCCTGATCAGGAACAGCTGGGAATCGTTGTTCCTGATTGGGAGTCACATATGTAGGAGTTGTTTGTCACTGGGGTTTGTGGGTAATTGTTTCTGTTTGAGTATTTTCCTCACAGGACTGTTTGCTGTCGTTTTTTTTGTTCATTTTGTAGTGTTCTCTTGTTTATTTGAATTAAAATTCTAATGATGAACACATCCTCTGCTGCACTTTGGTCCTCCATTACCGACGACAAGCGTTACACATGTGGCCCATTGTTTACCTGGTCATCAATGACATGTGGCCCATTGTTTACCTGAACATCAATGACATGTGGCCCATTGTTTACCTGGTCATCAATGACATGTGCCCCATTGTTTACCTGAACATCAATGGCATGTGGCCCATTGTTTACCTGGTCATCAATGGCATGTGGCCCATTGTTTACCTGGTCATCAATGACATGTGACCCATTGTTTACCTTGTTACCTGGCAATGACCACAAGGGTGTTTAAAATAGCTGTCAGTCAAGGTGAACTCATGGATATAAGCTCCCTGTCCCACTGGGTCTGTTCTTTCAGGATATCTGATAGTTAGAGATGAGAGAAGGTACAATTTATTAAATTCTGAGCAGTTTAATAGAGTAAAAATGTTATGGATGATGTTTTGGTCATGCTGTATCATACCAATTTGAATGTCTCGGATTTGCATTCATGTTATTTCTAGTCTATGAGACTCCCCATCACCACATCTCTACCATTCTGAAAATATGTGTTTACCGTTATAAATTAAGAAATGTTTTGAGCTTTAAAGGTGCACTATGGAGAAATCAGTCTGGCATTTCCTGGTTGCTAAAATTCGAATAGTTTGCCTAATTTTAGTTTATGTGACAAAACAAGCAATGAAGATCATTGTACCATCTAACCCGCTGTGAAATGTATTTGCAATACCAAAAATATTGTATTTTAACCTGTTTGAAGCTGGTGTACAAAACTGAAAGTAAAAGATACAAAAACAAAACTTAAGAACGGGAAGCATAGAAATATTGCACATAGAACAGATTTTTTTCGCTTCTTGGACTTACTTTCAATGAGTGACATATCCATAACTCATATTTCGATGTGAATTTGGTTGGGTGGGTCTTTCAAAAATGTACATATTGCAGCTTTAAAAGGTCAGTAAATGTTTTACTTTGTAACCTGCTAGTGGGCTGCTACTGCTATTGATAGTGTGCAACTGCAGCCCGCAAGTCGGGGCATTCCTGCATAAAGTATTATCTGAGTTTTATCGACACCGCCTACTATAGGCTGTAGCAAAAGCTAGACAAATAGCCATTTTACTGGTTGAAGTTGAAGTGTTTTTAAAAATTTTTTTTACGTATAATGCAGTTGATTTGCGATGATGACACAAACATTAAGCAGGACATTCATACGAGCCTTAAAATCGAATTATAATGCAAAAGTAGTGTGAAATGCGTTCATAAGCAGCATGTGAATAGAGGCTTTTTTCTGCAGTTCTATAACAACTCCCCCTTGTTCTGTCACCAATTTGCCCGCATCGCCCTCGTGCGGCAATGTTCGCAAACACAGTAGGGGCCTATACCAGAGTCCTCTAAACTAGCTCGTGAGATTGACACCGGTACACAGTGTGCTTCGCCCCCGCCTGCCGAACACCTGCCCTCACTATCGTTAACAGAACTGCGGGAAAACAATGCCCGTCAGGCGGGTGCGAAGGACACAGTCTACCGGTCGCCCCCTGCTAGTACAGCACACCGTAGTTAGCTAACACACGGTGTCCCTCCCGCCTGCTGGGATAAACTGCCAGACAGGCGGGGATGAAGGACACGCTGTCTACTGGTCGTCCCCGCCACTCGTTGCTAACTAGATATTTTTTATGTAGGGTTTATCTGCAGTTATGATGCATTACCGCTATCCACTGTAGTGGAGCGCCCCTGCATTCCGCCGATGTACTGGAGTCATAGTTTACAGAATGACAATAGAAATATAATGACGGGTTCCTGCAGATGCAGGAAAGTCCACATGCAGGAAAGTCCACATGCAGGAACACCCCGAATTGCGGGCTGCAGTTGTACTCTTCTCACTGTTATGGGTGGTCTGATCTCTCATTGGTCCTGGTGAGGGTTTATAACGTGATATGTCACCAGCGGAGTGAGTGTAGGGTGTTTTTCTCTCTCTTCAGTGACAGGATTATCATCTCAGCGCTTTAACACACCGCCAAACCGCAGATCAAATGTCGGGAAAGGTTCTGTTCGCTATTGCAATGTAATAGTGAATTGGAAAAAGAAAAACAGCTTTACCTATACAACGGAAGGTATTTGTATGACGACAAGACCCTGAAGTGACAAATCATCGTCAATAATGTATGTATGAATATGTTTGTGAATTTTAAGCTATCTATCAATATGATATTCTTAATATTTCTGTGGTCTATAATTTGTTATCAACGGATAGCTGCACCCAGATCATCTCTGCTTGGATTGTGATTAGCCTAGTTTGTTTTTGAAGCAATTGTCAGGCATTATGCTAAGGGGTGCATGTTGAGATTTCAGTTATATTCATATGATACAATGGAGACTGAAATAGGCTATGGACATAAACACAACAACAGATCGTTTTCACAAAGTCGTTATTTAGGCGTTGTAAACTGGTCAGAATGTGAAAGATTCTGCCTGTGCGGTGTTTGAAACAGCAATTTATATCAGGTCATGCCTGTCTTCTGCTGCAGAACATTATGCATCAGCATAGCTAACAATTATTCCAGTGGCATATAATGAAAATATATCTGAAACATATTTGGAATACATGCCGTTGATGAGGGCCCGTGTTGGACAAATGTGACCACCTGAATGTGTTCGCACTGCCCATTCATTTGGCAGCGTTATGTCATAACCCAATGGGCAGTCATCAATTCAACATCTATTCCATGTTGGTTCTACATCATTTCATTTAAATGACGTGGAAACAATGTTGATTCAACCAGTGTGTGTATACTTCTAGTATATCAATAAGATCCTCAGCAAATGGGAATGTTGTTGTGTGTGTGCATGTTTATGTGTGTGTGCATGCTTCTGTGCATGTGTGGTGTCTGTTAGGTGAGATAAGATGATAAACTAGGTACAGTTAATGCAGTTATTGACTAATCCTATGAAAGGAGTGACTGTATTAAAGGTTACCTTTCTCCCCGACCTGGCTGTCAGTGAATGGGCACCTAAACCTCACCTCTAATCTGAGTGTCACTAGGATGTAATGGTACTACTGTGACATGTGTCTTACATTGTGGAGTAGGATTAAGTTACGCCTGATCTAGGGTTTGTGTAGTTTTCTTTTATTAACCCTAACCCTGGGCCTATATTGTGAGTATCTTGTGATTGGTTGTAAACCAGGAAGTATGTTTATGTCCTTGAGGGGGGAGTGGAGGAAACTTTTCATCTGAATGAGTTCCTTTAACAAGTGGCCTTGTGTTTGTATTAGTAGGGATGGCAGAATGTGTCGGGAGTGCGGCAGTGGGGGGTGGGGTAATTATGTAATTGTTCTGAAATGCCACGGCTCTGTAGTGTTGTCACATTGAGGGAGAGAGAGGTGGAGCATGAGGAAAGAGGTGGGGCATGAGAAGAGAGAGGTGGGGCATGAGGAGAGAGGGAGAGAGGGAGAGAGAGGCGGGGCATGAGAAAAGAGAGATGGGGTATGAGAAGAGAGAGGTGGGGCATGAGGAGAGAGAGGTGGGGCATGACGAGAGAGAACAAGAGAGAGAGAGGTGGGGAATTGGGAGAGAACGAGAGAGAGGTGGGGCATGACGAGAGAGAACAAGAGAGAGGGGCATGAGGAGAGAGAACGAGAGAGAGTGGTGGGGAATGACGAGAGAGAACAAGAGAGAGGGGCATGAGGAGAGAGAACAAGAGAGAGAGGTGGGGCATGACGAGAGAGAACGAGAGAGAGGTGGGGCATGACGAGAGAGAACGAGAGAGAGGTGGGGCATGACGAGAGAGAACGAGAGAGAGGTGGGGCATGACGAGAGAGAACGAGAGAGAGGTGGGGCATGACGAGAGAGAGCGAGAGAGAGGTGGGGCATGACGAGAGAGAACGAGAGAGAGGTGGGGCATGAGGAGAGAGAGGAGGGGCATGAGGAGACAGAACGAGAGAGAGAGGCGGGGCATGAGGAGAGAGAGGTGGGGCATGAGGAGAGAGAGGGAGAGAGAGGCGGGGCATGGGGAGAGAGAGGTGGGGCATGAGGAGAGAGAGGTGGGGCATGAGGAGAGAGAGGGCGACAGGGGTGGGGCATGAGGAGAGAGAGGTGGGGCATGAGGAGAGAGAGATGGGGCATGAGGAGAGAGAGGTGGGGCATGAGGAGAGAGAGGTCGGGCATGAGGAGAGAGAGGTGGGGCATGGGGAGAGAGAGCGAGAGAAAGGTGGGGCATGAGGAGAGAGAGTGGGGCATGACGAGAGAGAGGTGGGGCGTCATGAGAGAGGGAGAGAGAGGTGGGGCATGAGGAGAGAGAGGTGGGGCGTGATGGGAGAGAGAGGTGGGGCATGAGGAGAGAGAGGTGGGGTATGAGGAGAGAGAGGTGGGGCAAGACGAGAGAGGGAGAGAGAGGTGGGGCATGAGGAGAGAGAGGTGGGGCATGAGGAGAGAGAGGTGGTGCATGAGGAGAGAGAGGTGGGGTATGAGGAGAGAGAGGGAGAGAGAGAGAGGTGGGGCATGAGGAGAGAGAGGTGGTGCATGAGGAGAGAGAGGGAGAGAGAGGTGGGGCATGATGGGAGAGAGAGGTGGGGCATGATGAGAGAGAGGGAGAGGGAGAGAGAGAGAGGTGGGGCGTGAGGAGAGAGAGGGAGAGAGAGGTGGGGCATGATGGGAGAGAGGGAGAGAGAGGTGGGGCATGATGGGAGAGAGGGCAAGAAAGAGAGAGAGGGAGAGAGAGACTTTATGCTTCCATTGTTTGCATACTGTTTAAGTATGTTAGTCAGGTATGTACTGTGTAATCAAGTGCAAAGATTAAACTGGTTATTTTCAGAATGGAATACAATATGAGAAAATACATCTGAAAATGACAACATGAAAAACAGGATTCATAGATTCAAACATCCATACTTTACCTCAATATATTCTATTGTCTATTCCTCCTTGAACATATACAGTAGGACTGGGAGATATGGCCACAATCTCATATCCTGATATAGGTCATTTCATATCCCGATAACGGTACATATCACGATATAGCACATTTTCTGTAAATTCAATGAATAAATAGAGTACATAAAATGACCACATGTCAAGGCATATTTCTTATTACATTTTGAATTATACTCAACAAATAAAAATGTAATTACTCATATTTGATTATTTATTTTATTTAGAACCTGTGCAAATGTTCAATTAAGCATGTAACAAAATATAAAATATGAATGTATAAAATCTAAAAAGGTAAATAGAAAACACTTCAACTATAGTTGCAAACAAAATAAATATAGGCCTAAAATATATATATATATATATATATATATATATATATATATATATATATTTGGGGGCTTGCCTGTTTTGCATATTATTTTGGAATTAATACATGTCACATATCAATTTACATTTGGTACCTTGGCTTGAGTGTTAGCACCAACTCACGAAACCCCTGTTTCTCCACCGTGTAATTTGGGCCCATGTCTTTGCAGATGTAAGTCGTAACGGCAGCTGTTATCTCCTTCCATCTTCGTGGTTTACCATATGGTGTACCGCGGGAAAAAGCCTCTTCAACGTCTGAGTCGAGGGTCAGTTTTGAGCACTCGACTGTACTTTTTGGGGTCTCATCCGTTAGACTCTCTCTGTACTGTTTCACATGATTTTTGCATAGGTGGTAAAAGAGGTTAGTGGTGTTTGAGCCTGTTGTTGGGACTGGCCTGCGGCATATTTTGCAGTGGACGGTTTTCTGGTCCGTGTCAGACTTTTCATACCCAAACCACGTCCATGCGACCGAAGTTGCCCCTATTTTAGGTACAAGCTCCGTGTCTCTGTGCTCTTTGTCACGTTCACTCTCTTCCATGTTTGTTTGTGTTACAAATTTCCTTCCACACCGTACATGTGCAAGAACGCAAAGCGTCGTTCAATTGCCAAAAAATATTGCCGGAAAGAGTACGGTTTGCGACACAACAAAATAAACGATAGAGCATAATATAAAACGATAGACGTTTTTCTATCGTCACACGATATATATCGTCATATCGCCCAGCCCTAATATACAGTAGTATCAGGTGTCCAGGCATGGAGAAAACGATCAGTAGGTCTGTCTCTCTGTGGGTGAATATGTCAGTACATTCCAGTAGATAGCCCTCTCTGAACCGGGTAACTGATGGGGGTTAAGAAATAACGATCATGAGTCAGGAGAAGTAACATCCTGTTAGCAGGTTATTAAGCCATCTGTCTAGGCACGTGTGTGTGTGTGTCCCTGACTCAGCAGAAACAGGGGGATATCAAGAGAGTTTACAGCCAACAAAGCAAGCCTTCTTCTTCCTCTCACTGTGTTGCATTGTTAGGGCCATTTTACCAAAAGATTTTACCAAAAATAATTGTAGGGTTGTGGTTAAGACTTTTGCAATACAGGATAGTGCACATTTTGTCTCTGTCTTTTGTACTGTTACTGAATAGTTAGGTCTGAATCGTAACTTTGTTCACATTGGGCTTCCAGTGAAAGGGTTTCCTCTCCCTCCCCTGGGCCCTGTTGGTTCGAGTCAGAAGGTGTTAGTGGTGCTGCCTTCTCTGTGACTGAGAGACTGGCATGGCATGTAGATTCATCCCCATTCAGATGCCAGCGCAGTAGAGCGCACTGGGCACCAAGCGTGTTCGTGCATGTGTCTGTGTGTCTGTGTGTGTGTATATATGTGTGTGTGTGATATGCAGAGAGCAGGCATGTGTTTGAATGTCAGTGTGTTTATTGCAGGCACCGTATTATGCAATTCCAGCCCTATTCCTTTGTTTCTGCTGCACAGAGCAGTGGGGCTTTGGAGGCCCAGTTGGTTGCTGTTCAGCACTATGTGACAAATGTATGAGTAAAAAGCCTTATAAAGACTTGATGTGCGGGGATTGAGGACAGGCGATCAGAGAGGAATGTTAATCACAGTTAGAGAGTCAGAGAGAAATCTGGGCTGATCCATCCAGGCAATAACATCAGTCTGGTGTATCGTAATGTCATCTAGATTCTATTGATATGCCCTCATCACTCCACACGATCATCAAGAATCATCATCAGATTGCCTCTCAAGCGTTTGGGAAATTAAATATTTAGTTTCTTTCTCTCTCTCTTTCTTTCTCTCTCTCTCCCTCCTATCCCTCTCCCCCTCATCCCTCCCCCTTCCTTTCCCCCTCTCCTCACCCCATCCCTCTCCCCTCATCCCTCTCCTCCCTCCCCTCATCCCTGTCCCCAACTCTCTCCCCTCATCCCTGTGCCCTCCACCCTCTAACCCCCTCAGTCTCAGACCATGAACTACGTGGGCCAGTTGGCAGGCCAGGTGTTTGTGCAGGTGAAGGAGCTGTACCGGGGCCTGAACCCGGCCACCCTGTCGGGCTGCATCGATGTCATCGTGGTGCGTCAGCCCGACGGCACCCTGCAGTGCTCGCCCTTCCACGTTCGCTTCGGCAAGATGGGCGTGCTGCGCTCCCGTGAGAAAGTGGTGAGAGGACACAGGGAGGCTGTGTGCGGTGGGGGGGTCTGGGTAAAGGAGCATTGGGTAGAAGAGGGTGCTTACAGTACTGGAAGGAGGGAGGGTCATCATGGCTCAGTTTATATGGAAATTAGCACACAGAAAGAGAGAGGGAGAAAAGGGGATGAAGGGAGAGAGATAAATGAATCATTCATTTTTCTGCCACGTATACCTGTAGTTGTCCTTGACCTGAGCTGACACAGACAGAATGGACAATGAGTTGCTGAGAGAAATATTTATTGTAGAGAGAAGAGAGAAACATGGAAAGAAACAAATAGAGAAGGAGGGGTAGATGGGAGAGACAGATGATGGTAGATTGGAGGGGTGGAGATGGAGATAGCGTAGTACGAATACAAAGAGAGATAGAGGGTAGAGCAAAGGAAAGAGAGAGGGATAGAGGGTAGAGCAAAGGAAAGAGAGAGGGATAGAGGGTAGAGCAGAGGAAAGAGAGAGGGATGGAGGGTAGAGCAGAGGAAAGAGAGAGGGATGGAGGGTAGAGCAGAGGAAAGAGAGAGGGATGGAGGGTAGAGCAGAGGAACGAGAGAGGGATGGAGGGTAGAGCAGAGGAAAGAGAGGGATGGATGGAGGGTAGAGCAGAGGAAAGAGAGGGATGGATGGAGGGTAGAGCAGAGGAAAGAGAGAGAGGGATGGAGGGTAGAGCAGAGGAAAGAGAGAGAGGGATGGAGGGTAGAGCAGAGGAAAGAGAGAGGGATAGAGGGTAGAGCAGAGGAAAGAGAGAGGGATGGAGGGTAGAGCAGAGGAAAGAGAGAGGTGATGGAGGGTAGAGCAGAGGAAAGAGAGAGGGATGGAGGGTAGAGCAGAGGAAAGAGAGAGAGGGATGGAGGGTAGAGCAGAGGAAAGAGAGAGGGATGGAGGGTAGAGCAGAGGAAAGAGAGAGGGATGGAGGGTAGAGCAGAGGAAAGAGAGAGAGGGATGGAGGGTAGAGCAGAGGAAAGAGAGAGAGGGATGGAGGGTAGAGCAGAGGAAAGAGAGGGATGGATGGAGGGTAGAGCAAAGGAAAGAGAGAGGGATGGAGGGTAGTGCAGAGGAAAGAGAGAGGGGATGGAGGGTAGAGCAGAGGAAAGAGAGAGAGGGATGGATGGAGGGTAGAGCAGAGGAAAGAGAGGGATGGAGGGTAGAGCAGAGGAAAGAGAGGGATGGATGGAGGGTAGAGCAGAGGAAAGAGAGGGATGGATGGAGGGTAGAGCAGAGGAAAGAGAGAGAGGGATGGAGGGTAGAGCAGAGGAAAGAGAGAGAGGGATGGAGGGTAGAGCAGAGGAAAGAGAGAGGGATAGAGGGTAGAGCAGAGGAAAGAGAGAGGGATGGAGGGTAGAGCAGAGGAAAGAGAGGGATGGATGGAGGGTAGAGCAGAGGAAAGAGAGAGGGTGATGGAGGGTAGAGCAGAGGAAAGAGAGAGAGGGATGGAGGGTAGAGCAGAGGAAAGAGAGAGGGGATGGAGGGTAGAGCAGAGGAAAGAGAGAGGGGATGGAGGGTAGAGCAGAGGAAAGAGAGGGATGGAGGGTAGAGCAGAGGAAAGAGAGAGGGATGGATGGAGGGTAGAGCAGAGGAAAGAGAGAGGGATGGAGGGTAGAGCAGAGGAAAGAGAGAGAGGGATGGAGGGTAGAGCAGAGGAAAGAGAGGGATGGATGGAGGGTAGAGCAGAGGAAAGAGAGGGATGGATGGAGGGTAGAGCAGAGGAAAGAGAGAGAGGGATGGAGGGTAGAGCAGAGGAAAGAGAGAGGGATGGAGGGTAGAGCAGAGGAAAGAGAGGGATGGATGGAGGGTAGAGCAGAGGAAAGAGAGAGAGGGATGGAGGGTAGAGCAGAGGAAAGAGAGAGAGGGATGGAGGGTAGAGCAGAGGAAAGAGAGAGAGGGATGGAGGGTAGAGCAGAGGAAAGAGAGAGGGATAGAGGGTAGAGCAGAGGAAAGAGAGAGAGGGATGGAGGGTAGAGCAGAGGAAAGAGAGAGAGGGATGGAGGGTAGAACAGAGGAAAGGGAGAGAGGGATGGAGGGTAGAGCAGAGGAAAGAGAGAGGGGATGGAGGGTAGAGCAGAGGAAAGAGAGAGGGATGGAGGGTAGAGCAGAGGAAAGAGAGAGGGGATGGAGGGTAGAGCAGAGGAAAGAGAGAGGGATAGAGGGTAGAGCAGAGGAAAGAGAGGGATGGAGGGTAGAGCAGAGGAAAGAGAGAGGGATAGAGGGTAGAGCAGAGGAAAGAGAGGGATGGAGGGTAGAGCAGAGGAAAGAGAGAGGGATAGAGGGTAGAGCAGAGGAAAGAGAGAGGGATAGAGGGTAGAGCAGAGGAAAGAGAGAGAGGGATGGAGGGTAGAGCAGAGGAAAGAGAGAGGGGGGATGGAGGGTAGAGCAGAGGAAAGAGAGAGGGGGATGGAGGGTAGAGCAGAGGAAAGAGAGAGGGATGGAGGGTAGAGCAGAGGAAAGAGAGAGGGATAGAGGGTAGAGCAGAGGAAAGAGAGAGGGATGGAGGGTAGAGCAGAGGAAAGAGAGAGGGATGGATGGAGGGTAGAGCAGAGGAAAGAGAGAGGGATGGAGGGTAGAGCAGAGGAAAGAGAGGGATGGATGGAGGGTAGAGCAGAGGAAAGAGAGGGATGGATGGAGGGTAGAGCAGAGGAAAGAGAGGGATGGATGGAGGGTAGAGCAGAGGAAAGAGAGAGGGATGGATGGAGTGAGATTGGAAGGTATAGTGACGGTTGGTGTCATCTGTGTCTCAGGTGGACATAGAGATCAATGGAGAGCCTGTGAGTCTACAAATGAAGCTGGGGGAGAACGGAGAGGCCTTTTTCGTCAAGGAGACAGAGAACACACTGGTATGTACACACACAACCACAAACACATGCACACACCAACACACACACACACACACACACACACACACACACACACACACACACACACACACACACACACACACACACACACACACACACACACACACACACACACACACACACACACACACACACACACACACACACTCAACCATGGCCCCTGAAACCATATTGTTCACAGGACAACATGTGCTGAATGTCACACAAAACTTAAAGAGACAGAGAGAGAACAGAGAGAGAACAGAGAGTGTGAACAGAGAGAGAGAACAGAGAGAGAACAGAGAGAGAACAGAGAGTGTGAACAGAGTGTGAACAGAGAGAGAAAACAGAGAGAGAAAACAGAGAGAGAGAACAGAGAGTGTGAACAGAGTGTGAACAGAGTGTGAACAGAGTGTGAACAGAGAGAGAAAACAGAGAGAGAGAACAGAGAGAGAACAGAGAGAGAACAGAGAGAGAACAGAGAGAGAACAGAGAGAGAGAACAGAGAGAGAGAACAGAGAGAGAACAGAGAGAGAGAACAGAGAGAAAACAGAGTGTGAACAGAGTGTGAACAGAGAGAAAACAGAGAGAGAAAACAGAGAGAGAACAGAGAGAGAACAGAGAGAGAACAGAGAGAGAACAGAGAGAGAGAACAGAGAGAGAGAACAGAGAGAAAACAGAGTGTGAACAGAGAGAGAGAACAGAGAGAGAAGAGAGAGAACAGAGAGAAAACAGAGAGAAAACAGAGAGTGTGAACAGAGAGTGTGAACAGAGAGAGAGAACAGAGAGAGAGAACAGAGAGAGAAGAGAGAGAACAGAGAGAAAACAGAGTGTGAACAGAGAGAGAGAACAGAGAGAAAAGAGAGAGAAAAGAGAGAGAACAGAGAGAAAACAGAGAGAAAACAGAGAGTGTGAACAGAGAGTGTGAACAGAGAGAGAGAACAGAGAGAGAGAACAGAGAGAGAGAACAGAGAGAGAGAACAGAGAGTGTGAACAGAGAGTGTGAACAGAGAGAGAAGAGAGAGAGAACAGAGAGAAAACAGAGAGACAAGATGTGCTTTGGCTGTCAAGAGGTCTATGTGTAGCTGGTGTATAGGAGTCAGGCGCAGGACAGCAGATAAGAGTAAATAAACTTATTTTACTCAATAATTAATAAATCCAATACAAAAACAGCCCGCAATAACGGACCTACCTACATAGAAACAATCACTCACAAACAAACATGGGGGAACAGAGGGTTAAATAATGAACAGGTAATTGGGGGAGTGAAACCAGGTGTGTAAGACAAAGACAAACAAATGGAAAATGAAAAGTGGATCGGCGATGGCTAGAAGGCCGGTGACGTCGACCGCCGAACGCTGCTCGAACAAAGAGAGGGACCGACTTCGGGGGAAGTCGTGACATTGGCAATGTAAACGTATGTTTCCCATGCCAGTAAAGCCCTTTGCATTGAATTGAATTGACATTTTATTGAATTAAATTGAGAGAGAGAGAGAGAGAGAGAGAGAGAGAGAGAGAGAGAGAGAGAGAGAGAGAGAGAGAGAGAGAGAGAGAGAGAGAGAGAGAGAGAGGAGAGAGAGAGAGAGAGTAGAAAAAGTACACGCTTAAAAAAAAGGGTTCCAAAAGGGTTTTTCGGCTGCCCCCATAAGAGTACCCTTTTTGGATCCAGGTAGAACCATTTTTGGTTCCAGGTAGAACCCTTTTTGGTTCCAGGTAGAACCCTTTTTGGTTCCAGGTAGAACAATTTTGGGTTCCATGTAGAACTCTGTGTAAAGGGTTCTACCTAGAACCAAAAATGATTTTTCAAAGGGTTCTCCTATGGGGACAGCCAAAGAGACATTTTAGGTATAAATATAACCTTTTTTTTTCTAAGACTGTAGCCTAGTGAACTGACTTGGTGCATGTTCAGTAATGTGAGCGGTGTTCCCTGGAAACAAACAATGAGGACGCACACACACACACACACACACACACACACACACACACACACACACACACACACACACACACACACACACACACACACACACACAGCCTGGCCAAGAACCAGGAAGAATCAATCAGGGGTCATGGCCAAAAGATTTAAGATAGAAACTCAATCCCAGTGATGTGATCTCACACTGCTTAGTATGAAGTGATGCACTCGCTATGCATACACCTAAGCCATGCATACTAAATAGTGTGCTAGTGTGAACTTTGAGATACCATTTTAGGCGACAGGAGGCGAGAAAGAATCCTGTAATAGATCTCATAGATTCTATAATAGAGTCCTATAAATAATCCTATGATAATGACATTTACTAGGATCAGCAAATGTAAACTCAATTCATAACCATTAGTAAGGGGAAATGCCCAATTGAACAGTTATGTTTGATGTAAAGTCTACAGATTGTGTTTTTATAAGTTAACTACCTCACTCTTAGTGTCACTCTATTATTCATCTAGTATGTGGCTCTCTGAGCTCTCAGAATAACTGCTACACCGAGCTCTCAGGCCTTAGTAATAACATCACACAGGAGGGGAGGGGAGGGGAGGGGAGGGGAGAAGAGAAGATAGGAGAGGAGAAGAGGAGAGGAGAAGAGAAGATAAGAGAGGAGAAGAGAAGATGGGAAAGGAGAAGAGAAGAGAAGATGGGAAAGGAGAGGAGAAGAGAGAATGAATAATGGTGAGGTAGAAGAAGAAGAAGAAGAAGAAGGAGAAGAATGATGATAAATGGAGGGATGATGATTGGTCTTTTATCCAGTGAGGGATTAAACCAGAGCTGTTAGAATCTGGAGTTTAGATTAACTGGGCTGTCGTGACTGTCTGAGTCGGACTCCCATTCCTCCCTCCACCCCACTTTCCTGCTACATCCTCTCTCACCTCTCCTCTTCTCTCCTCTCCTCTCCACCCTGCTACAACGGCACCTTTCCTTTCCTCTCATGTCTCCTCTTTCCTTACTCCCCCCTCTTCTCTCACCCTCCCCTCCTCTCGTCCACCCTGTACTAGTCTATTCCCCTCTAACAACCAAGGGATTTCATGCAGAAACATGTTCTAAGTATCACTATTGAGCTGTTCCTGACAGTGGCTGTATATCTTTTCCACGTCCAGTGAGTTCTTCAGTTTACAGTGTGTGTTTTGGTTGTACTGTGAGATCTTGTTTCTCCTCTGGGATTAATCCTCCTCTTTGACCCAGACAAAAATAACAACCCTATTTATGGACAGAAAATTCCCTTTTCTACATTCCGCTGCACAGCACACACACACACACACACACACACACACACCACACACACACACACACACACACACCACAAACACACACTTTCAGGGGTATGTCCTCTCCCTGATTCACGTGTGTTATAAACCCATGTGG
Source organism: Salmo salar (assembly GCF_965601325.2). Lineage (NCBI taxonomy): Eukaryota > Metazoa > Chordata > Actinopteri > Salmoniformes > Salmonidae > Salmo > Salmo salar. The sequence goes on along the minus strand of NC_138291.1, from coordinate 18,381,170 downwards.
ACTGGGCATCATGAATATGCATGACATAATGATGATGTAGGTTTCAGGATGTTAAGATGAGTGATGTGACCTGACATCTTGTGTCCAGAGCGCTGGCTGCTAATATGTCTGTCCGTACAGCCATTTATTTGGTCTGCTATTAGCTTTTCTGTGGGCATGTGCATATGACTGCATGTGGCCTTGTGTGTAGACATGTGTGTGTCAGTGTGTCGTGCAGTTTGATAGTCATTGCAGTATGCCTCAGGTTCTTAAATTGTGAGCGCATTCGGAAGGTGTTCAGACCCCTTCCCGTTTTCCACATTTGGTTACACTACAGCCTTATTCTAAAATTGATTAAATACAATTAATTTCTCATCAATGTACACACAATACCCCATAATGACAAAACAAAAACAAGTTTTAAGAACATTTTGCAAATGTATAAAAACAGAAATACCTTATTTACATAAGTATTCAGACCCTTTGCTATGAGACTCGAAATTGAGCTCAGGTGCATCCTGTTTCCAATGATCATCCTTGAGATGTTTCTACAACTTGAATAGAGTCCAACTGTGGTAAATTCAATTGATTGGACATGATTTGGAAAGGCACATACCTGTCAATGTAAGGTCCCACAGTTGACAGTGCATGTCAGAGCAAAAACAAAGCCATGAGGTCGAAGGAATTGTTCATAGAGCTCTGAGACAGGATTGTGTCGAGGCACAGATCTGGGGAACGGTTCCAAAAAATGTCTGCAGCATTGAAGGTCCCCAAGAACGCAGTGGCCTCCATCATTCTTAAGTGCACCTGTGTAATGATCATGCTGTTTAATCAGCTTCTTGATATGCCACACCTGTCAGGTGGATGAATGCTCACTAACAGGGATGTAAACAAATTTCTGCACAACATTTTATGGAAATAAGCTTTTTGTGCATAGGGAACATTTCTGGGATCTTTTATTTCAGCTCATGAAACATGGGACCAACACTTTACATGTTGCGTTTACATTTTTGTTCAGTATATATAGATATAGAGAATGTTGAGGGTGAAAACGAGTTTAATTCAGAGAATCTGTTCATGTATTCACAGACTGTAGGTCTCAATGTAATCAAGGGATGAACTTATTGTTATTTTCCAATAAAATCTCTTCTGGGGCTTAGTTGTGGTCAGTTGCAGTGTACACATTTGTATAATTATGTTCCTGCCCCTCAACCATCCGCTCTGGCAAAAATCGTCCCGCGGTTGAATCGAGTTGCCCGCCCCTAACATACACACAGTTTTATTGTCACGAACACCAGATAGGTGCAGTGAAGTGTGTTGTTTTACAGGGTCAGCCATAGATAGGTGCAGTGAAGTGTGTTGTTTTACAGGGTCAGCCATAGATAGGTGCAGTGAAGTGTGTTGTTTTACAGGGTCAGCCATAGATAGGTGCAGTGAAGTGTGTTGTTTTACAGGATCAGCCATAGATAGGTGCAGTGAAGTGTGTTGTTTTACAGGATCAGCCATAGATAGGTGCAGTGAAGTGTGTTGTTTTACAGGATCAGCCATAGATAGGTGCAGTGAAGTGTGTTGTTTTACAGGGTCAGCCATAGATAGGTGCAGTGAAGTGTGTTGTTTTACAGGGTCAGCCATAGATAGGTGCAGTGAAGTGTGTTGTTTTACAGGGTCAGCCATAGATAGGTGCAGTGAAGTGTGTTGTCTTACAGGATCAGCCATAGATAGGTGCAGTGAAGTGTGTTGTTTTACAGATCAGCCATAGATAGGTGCAGTGAAGTGTGTTGTTTTACAGGATCAGCCATAGATAGGTGCAGTGAAGTGTGTTGTTTTACAGGGTCAGCCATAGATAGGTGCAGTGAAGTGTGTTGTTTTACAGGATCAGCCATAGATAGGTGCAGTGAAGTGTGTTGTTTTACAGGGTCAGCCATAGATAGGTGCAGTGAAGTGTGTTGTTTTACAGGATCAGCCATAGATAGGTGCAGTGAAGTGTGTTGTTTTACAGGATCAGCCATAGATAGGTGCAGTGAAGTGTGTTGTTTTACAGGATCAGCCATAGATAGGTGCAGTGAAGTGTGTTGTTTTACAGGATCAGCTATAGTAGTACTGCTCCCCTGGAGATAATTAGGGTTAAGTGCCTTTCTAAAGGGCACATCAACAGATGTTTCACCTTGTCAGCGTGGGTATTCAAACCAGCAACCTTTCTGTTACTGGCTGCTAGGCTTCCTGCTACCGCACGCACGCACGCACGCACGCACGCACGCACGCACGCACGCACGCACGCACGCACGCACGCACGCACACACACACACACACACACACACACACACACACACACACACACACACACACACACCACATGTGTTCCTAGTGTATTTCCTTAGCAGAGGAAATCTTTACCACCTGTGTGTGTTCCTAAACCCCTAGATCCCTCACAGGGATAGACCTCCTATTCAGACAGTATTGGAGGGTGCCTAGCTTACTACACATCCAATCAAATCACATTTTATTGGTCACATACAGATGTTATTGCAGGTGTAGTGAAATGCTTGTGTTTCTAGCTCTGACAGTGCAGTAATATCTAACAGTTTCACAACATATACCCAAAATACACGTACATCTAAGTAGGAATGAATTAAGAATATATATACATATATGTCAGAGCGGCATTGGACTAAGATACAGTGGCATAGTATAGAGTACAGTATATACATATGAGATGAGTAATGCACAATATGTAAACATTAAATGATTAAGATACTGTAGAATAGTATAGAATACAGTATATACACATGAGATGGGTGATGCAATATTTACAAACATTTAAAGTGACTAAGATACCGTAGAATAGTATAGAGTACAGTTTATACATATGAGATGAGTAATGCTGGATACAGAGACATTATTAAAGTGGCTAGTATTTCATTTCCTTAAAGTGGTCAGTGATTCCTAATCTCTGTCTATAGGCAGCAGCCTCTGATGTGCTGGAGATGGCTGTTTAACAATCAGTGGTGTAGTATAGAATACAATACAGTATATACATATGAAATGGGTGATGCAATATGTAAACACAATTTAAAAGTGACTAAGATACCATAGAATAGTGTGGAGTGCAGTTTATACATATGACATGAGTAATGCTGGATACGGAACATTATTAAAGTGGCTAGTGATCCATTCCTAATCCATGTCTATAGGCAGCAGCCTCTAATGTGCTAGTGATGGCTGTTTAACAGTATGATGGCCTTGAGATAGAAGCTGTTTTTCAGTCTCTCGGTCCCAGCTTTGATGCACCTGTACTGACCTCGCCTTCTGGATGATATTGGGGTGAACAGGCAGTGGCTCGGGTGGTTGATGTCCTTGATGATCTTTTTGGCCTTCCTATGGCATTGCGTGCTGTAGGTGTCCAAGAGGGCGGGAAGTTTGCCCCCGATAATCCGTTGGGCAGACCGCACCACCCTCTGGTGAGCTTTGCGTTTGTGGGTGGTTCAGTTGCCGTACCAGGCGGTGATACAGCCCGACAGGATGCTCTCAATTGTGCATCTGTAAAATTTTGTGAGGGTTTTAGGTGTTAACCTGTCTGGGCTAGCGTCCCACCCTAGTCAACAGCCAGTGGAATCGCGTGGCGCGAAATACAAATACCTCAAAAATGCTATAACTTCAATTTCTCAAACATATGACTATTTTACACCATTTTAAAGACAAGACTCTCGTTAATCTAACCACATTGTCCGATTTCAAAAAGGCTTTACAGCGAAAGCAAAACATTAGATTATGTCAGGAGAGTACCCTGCCAAAAATAATCACACAGCTATTTTTAAAGCAAGCATATATGTCACAAAAACCAAAACCACAGCTAAATGCAGCACTAACCTTTGATGATCTTCATCAGATGACACTCCTAGGACATTATGTTATACAATACATGCATGTTTTGTTCAATCAAGTTCATATTTATATCCAAAAACAGCTTTTTACATTAGCATGTGATGTTCAGAACTAGCATACCCACCGAAAACTTCCGGTGAATTTACTAAATTACTCATGATAAACGTTCACAAAATACACAACAATTATTTTAGGATTTATAGATACAGAACTCCTTTATGCAATCGCGGTGTCAGATTTTAAAATAGCTTTTCGGCGAAAGCACATTTTGCAATATTCTGAGTACATAGCTCGGCCATCACAGCTAGCTATTTTGACACCCACCAAGTTTGGGGCTCACTAAACTCAGAATTACTATTAGAAAAATTGGATTACCTTTGCTGTTCTTCGTCAGAATGCACTCCCAGGACTTCTACTTCAACAACAAATGTTGTTTTGGTTCCAAATAATCCATAGTTATATTCAAATAGCTCCGTTTTGTTTGTGCGTTCAGGTCACTATCCGAGGGTAACGCGCGAGTGCATTTCGTGACCAAAAAAATTCAAAATATTTCAATACCGTACTTAGAAGCATGTCAAACGCTGTTTAAAATCAATTTTTATGCTATTTTTCTCGTGAAATAGCGATAATATTCCAACCGGGCAACGTTGTATTCATTCAAAGGCTGAAAGAAAAAAATGGAGTAGTCTCGTGAACGCGCATCTCAGTCTCACTGTCCCCAGGCTGACCACTTACAAACTCTCCTGCTGTTCTTTGCCCAGAGACAGCAGACACCCCATTCCACTTTCTGGCGGCTTTAGAGAGCCAATGGAAGCCTTAGAAAATGTCACGTTACAGCACAGATGCTGTATTTTCGATAGAGATGCAACAGAAGGACAACAAATTGTCAGACAGGGCACTTCCTGTATGGAATCTTATCAGGTTTTGGCCTGACATATGAGTTATGTTATACTCACAGACACCATTCAAACAGTTTTAGAAACATTAGAGTGTTTTCTATCCAAATCTACTAATTATATGCATATTCTCATTTCTGGGCAAGAGTAGTAACCAGTTTAAATCGGGTGTGTTTTTTATCCGGCCGTGCAAATACTGCCCCCTAGCCCCAACAGGTTAAGACACATTTCGTTAGCCTCCTGAGGTTGAAGAGGCACTGTTGCGCCTTCTTCACCACACTGTCTGTGAGGGTGGACCATTTCCGTTTGTCAGTGATGTGTATGCTGAGAAACTTGAAGCTTTCCACCTTCTCCACTGCGGTACCGTCGATGTGGATAGGGGGGTGCTCCCTCTGCTGTTTCCTGAAGTCCACGATCATCTCCTTTGTTTTGTTGACGTTGAGTGAGAGGTTATTTTCCTGGTACCACACTCCCAGAGCCCTCACCTCCTCCCTGTAGGCTGTCTCATCGTTGCTGGTAATCAAGCCCACTACTGTTGTTTCGTCTGCAAACTTGATGATTGAGTTGGAGGCGTGCATGGCCACGCAGTCGAGGGTGAACAGGGTGTACAGGAGGGGGCTGAGCACACACCCTTGTGGGGCCCCAGTGTTGAGGATCAGTGAAGAGGAGGTGTTGTTTCCTACCTTCACCACCTGCGGGCGACCCGTCAGGAAGTACAGGACCCAGTTGCACAAGGCGGGGTTCAGATGCAGGGCCTTGAGCTTAATGATTAGCTTGGAGGGTACTATGTTGCTGAATGCTGAGCTATAGTCAATGAACAGCATTCTTACATAGGTATGCCTCTTGTCCAGATGGGACAGGGCAATGTACAGTGTGGTGGCGATTGCATCGTCTGTGGATCTATTGGGGCGGTAAGCAAATTGAAGTGGGTCTAGGGTATTCTTCTATATTCCTAGTCTTCTTGCCCTGGTTAAATGCGGTGGTTTGCGCTTTCAGTTTTGCGCGAATATTCCAATCTATCCATGGTTTCTGGTTGGGGTAGGTTTTAATAGTCACAGTGGGTACAACATCTCCTATACACTTCCTGATTAACTCATTCACCGTATCAGTATATGTGTCGATATTATTATCTGAAGCTACTCTGAACATATCCCAGTCCGCGTGATCAAAACAATCTTGAAGCATAGATTCCGATTGGCCAGACCAGTATTGAATAGTCCTCACCACGGGTGCTTCCTGTTTGTGTTTCTGCCTATAGGGGAGGAGCAAGATGGAATCGTGGTCCGATTTGCCGATTGGAGGGCGGGGGAGGGCCTTATATGCATTCTGGAAGGTAGTATAGCAACGGTCGAGGGTTTTAGCAGCGCGATTACAGCTATCAATATGTTGATAGATTTTTGGGAGCCTTTTCCTCAAATTTGTTTGGTAAAATCCCCAGCTAAAATAAATGCAGCCTCAGGATATGTGGTTACCAGTTTGCATAAAGTCCAGTGAAGTTCTTTGAGGGCCGTCGTGGTATCCACTTGGAGGGGATATAGACCGCTGTGGCTATTATTGATGAAAATTCTCTCTGGAGATAGTACGGTCGGCATTTGATTGTGAGATATTCTAGGTCGGGTGAACAGAAGGACTTGAGTTCCTGTATGTTATCACAGTTACACCATAAGTCGTTAACCTCTCTGGGCTAGGCGGGACGAATTCGTCCCACCTACGTAACAGCCACTGGCAGCCTGTGGCGCGATTTTCAAAACCTTAAAAATCCTATTACTTCAATTTCTCAAACATATGACTTTTTTCAGCTATTTAAAGACAAGACTCTCGTTAATCTAACCACACTGTCCGATTTCAAAAAGGCTTTACAACGAAAGCAAAACATTAGATTATGTCAGCAGAGTACCAAGCCAGAAATAATCAGACACCCATTTTTCAAGCCAGCATATAATGTCACCAAAACCCAGAGGACAGCTAAATGCAGCACTCACCTTTGATGATCTTCATCAGATGACAACCCTAGGACATTATGTTATACAATACATGCATGTTTTGTTCAATCAAGTTCATATTTATATCAAAAACCAGCTTTTTACATTAGCATGTGACGTTCAGAACTAGCATACCCCCCGCAAACTTCCGGGGAATTCGCTAACATTTTACTAAATTACTCACGATAAACGTTCACAAAAAGCATAACAATTATTTTAAGAATTATAGATACAGACCTCCTCTATGCACTCGATATGTCCGATTTTAAAATAGCTTTTTGGTGAAAGCACATTTTGCAATATTCTAAGTACATAGCCCAGGCATCACGGGCTCGCTATTTAGACACCCGGCAAGTTTAGCACTCACCATAATCATATTTACTATTATAAAAGTTTGATTACCTTTTGTTGTCTTCGTCAGAATGCACACCCAGGACTGCTACTTCAATAACAAATGTTGGTTTGGTCCAAAATAATCCATCGTTATATCCGAATAGCGGCGTTTTGTTCGTGCGTTCCAGACACTATCCGAAATAGTAAAGAAGTGTCGCGCGCATGGCGCAATTCGTGACAATAAAATTCTAAATATTCCATTACCGTACTTCGAAGCATGTCAACCGCTGTTTAAAATCAATTTTTACGCCATTTTTCTCGTAGAAAAGCGATAATATTCCGACAGGGAATCTCCTTTTCGGCAAACAGAGGAAAAAATCCCAAAGGCGGGGGCGGTCGGGTCACGCGCCTAAGCCCAGTGTCCCTTGATCGGCCACTTGAGAAAGGCGATAATGTGTTTCAGCCTGGGGCTGGAATGACGACATTCTGTTTTTTCCCGGGCTCTGAGCGCCTATGGACGACGTGGGAAGTGTCACGTTAGAGCAGAGATCCTTAGTAAATGATAGAGATGGAAAAGAAGTTCAAGAAATGGTCAGACAGGCCACTTCCTGTAAAGGAATCTCTCAGGTTTTGACCTGCCATTTGAGTTCTGTTATACTCACAGACACCATTCAAACAGTTTTAGAAAATTTAGGGTGTTTTCTATCCATATGTAATAAGTATATGCATATTCTAGTTACTGGGTAGGAGTGGTAACCAGATTAAATCGGGTATGTTTTTTATCCAGCCGTGTCAATACTGCCCCCAATCCTAAACAGGTTAATCATAAAACATATACCTCCACCTTTCTGCTTCCCGGAGAGATGTTTGTTCCTGTCGGCGCGATGTACTGAGAAACCAACTGGCTTTATAGAGTCAGACAGTATATCTCAAGAGAGCCATGTTTCCGTGAAGCTGAGCATGTTACAATCCCTGGTGTCTCTCTGAAAAGCAACTCTCGTCTTGAGCTCATCAATTATATTATCCAGGTATTGGACATTAGCGAGTAAAATACTCGGGAGCAGTGGGTGGTGTGCACACTTCCTAAGTCAGACCAGAAGACCGCCCCGAGTACCTCTCCTGCGCTGGTGTTGTTTTGGATCAGCATCTGGAATAAGTTAAATTGCTCTGGGGAGAGCAAACAAAAGATTCGCTCCAGGGAAGTCGTAATCCTGGTTGTAATGCTGGTAGTTCTGGTAAGTTGACGTCGCTCTAATATCCAATAGTTCTTCCCGGCTGTATGTAATGACTCAAAACAAACAATTCCTGAGCAAATAACGTAAATAATTGTACATAAACAAACAAAATACTGCAGAGTTGCTTAAGAGCTAGTCGCGATGCTGCCATCTCCATCGGCGCCATCATGTATCTGCAGGTCAGGACTATTCAACTGCAGGCCTGGAGGGCTCACATGCTACTGCTTATCGGAATCTGATAGTTCATTGGCTGATTCATGTTACTGATTGGCCAGTCAGTCTACTCACCTGGTGTACCTTGAAGATTAGAAGAGCTGAATATGTTATACTATCTTATAATATTTGGTCAAAATGTACTTCCATGGCTGATTACTTAACAAGTCGTTCATGTTTCATCATGACCTCACCTCCTGTTTTCTATTTCCTGTCTCCAAAAGGAAGGGATTCCGTCCTACCTGGCAACATCACCTATTGTATCCCAGGGGGCGGGGCTAATGGAAGCCCAGCTGGGGAAGGGCATGTCTCGCCTCTCTGACCCCACCTCCCTCTCGGTCCAGACCCTGAGCTCCCAGCAGACCATAGGAGGAGGAGGAGGGATGATGATGAAGAAGAGGAGGAAGAGGAGGAAGAAGGCGCGGGAGAGCGGAGGAGGGAGGCGGGAGGAGAGTGAGGAGCACTCAGAGGATGAGGACATGTTCACCATCGATATGAGCACTGATGAGGAGCAAGAGCACGATAACAACGCCACCAGGTGATTACAGTTCATATATTCTTTACATCAACACTATTTACACTCATGTACAACGCGCGTGTGTGTGTGTGTGTGTGTGTGTGTGTGTGTGTGTGTGTGTGTGTGTGTGTGTGTGAAAAACAGCAAGAGACCTTTTTTCGGTGTATCCCCCCGCGCATGCATCCCTGTGCTAGTTGGGTGCTGGCTGAGACTGGGTAAACAAGCCTGAAGTAACCAGTGTCTGTCTAATGTGTGTGTGTGTGTGTGTGTGTGTGTGTGTGTGTGTGTGTGTGTGTGTGTGAATGCCAGCTCTGTGTCCTCCGTATTGGAAACGCTCCAGTAAATCATCTTTTCCCACAATGCTCTCTGTCTCTGTGGAGTAATGACCGTGGTGAACGGGGCCTATCAGTCGCACCCTCCTTATTCTCTCTCATTCATCTGATGTGTGTGTTGTTGTTGTTAATGTCTCTCTCTCTCTCGCTTTGTCTTTCTCTCTCTCTCTCTTTGTCGCTCTCTCTCACTTTGTCTTTCTCTCCTCTCTCTCTCTCTGTGTCCCTCTCTATCTTTGTCTCTCTCTATATATATATTTTTGTCTCTCTCTGTCTCAGGGCCTCTACTCCAGAGCTCTATGAAGAGCAGGGGCCTAAAGCCAGTGTGTTGAGCAGCACCTACACCCAGAACACAAAATACACACGCCCTGACGTAGACTGGGCACACTCGCAGAGGTAGATACACATGAGCCCACACACACACACACACACACACACACACACACACACACACACACACACACACACACACACACACACACACACACACACACACATGCACCCACAAGATCGAACAGAACAGAATAATAAACAGTTTGGTTGTTGTACTCATGCAGGATCTTGTCGGATGCCTTTGTAGAATGAAAGAACAGCGTATGGCTTACAGTTGTTCTCTCTGTATCTGTCTCTCCCCCATCCCCATCTCTCTCTCCCTCCCTACCCCATCTCTCTCTCCCCCATCCCCATCTCTCTCTCCCCCATCCCCATCTCTCTCTCCCTCCCTACCCCATCTCTCTCTCCTCCATCCCCATCTCTCTCTCCCCCATCCCCATCTCTCTCTCCCTCCCTACCCCATCTCTCTCTCCCCCATCCCCATCTCTCTCTCCCCCATCCCCATCTCTCTCTCCCCCATCCCCATCTCTCTCTCCCTCCCTACCCCATCTCTCTCTCCCCCATCCCCATCTCTCTCTCCCCCATCCCCATCTCTCTCTCCCTCCCTACCCCATCTCTCTCTCCCCCATCCCCATCTCTCTCCCTCCCTACCCCATCTCTCTCTCCCCATCCCCATCACTCTCTCCCCCATCCCCATCTCTCTCTCCCCCATCCCCATCTCTCTCTCCTTCCCTACCGCATCTCTCTCTCCCCCATCCCCATCTCTCTCTCCCCCATCCCCATCTCTCTCTCCCCATCCCCATCTCTCTCTCCCTCCCTACCCCATCTCTCTCTCCCCCATCCCCATCTCTCTCTCCCTCCCTACCCCATCTCTCTCTCCCCATCCCCATCTCTCTCTCCCTCCCTACCCCATCTCTCTCTCCCCCATCCCCATCTCTCTCTCCCTCCCTACCCTATCTCTCTCTCCCCATCCCCATCTCTCTCTCTCCCCATCCCCATCTCTCTCTCTCCCCCATCCCCATCTCTCTCTCCCCCATCCCCATCTCTCTCTCCCTCCCTACCCCATCTCTCTCTCCCATCCCCATCTCTCTCTCCCCATCCCCATCTCTCTCTCCCCCATCCCCATCTCTCTCTCCCTCCCTACCCCATCTCTCTCTCCCATCCCCATCTCTCTCTCCCCATCCCCATCTCTCTCTCCCCCATCCCCATCTCTCTCTCCCTCCCTACCCCATCTCTCTCTCCCCCATCCCCATCCCCATCTCTCTCTCTCTCTCTCCCCCATCCCCATCTCTCTCTCCCCCATCCCCATCTCTCGCTCCCTCCCTACCCCCATCTCTCTCTCCCTCCCCATCTCTCTCTCCCTCCCTACCCCCATCTCTCTCTCCCTCCCTACCCCCATCTCTCTCTCCCTCCCCATCCCCATCTCTCTCCCCATCTCTCCCTCCCTACCCCATCTCTCTCTCCCTCCCTACCCCCATCTCTCTCTCCCATCCCCATCTCTCTCTCCCTCCCTACCCCATCTCTCTCTCCCTCCCATCCCCATCTCTCTCTCCACCATCCCCATCTCTCTCTCCCTCCCTACCACCATCTCTCTCTCCCCCATCCCCATCTCTCTCTCCCTCCCTACCCCATCCCCATCTCTCTCTCCCTCTCCATCCCCATCTCTCTCTCCCTCCCCATCCCCATCTCTCCCTTCCTCATCTCTCTCCCTCCCTAACCCCATCTCTCTCTCCCTCCCCATCCCCATCTCTCTCTCCCTCCCTACCCGCATCTCTCTCTCCATCCCCATCGCTCTCTCCCTCCCTACCCGCATCTCTCTCTCCATCCCCATCCCCATCTCTCTCTCCCTCCCTACCCGCATCTCTCTCTCCATCCCCATCGCTCTCTCCCTCCCTACCCGCATCTCTCTCTCCATCCCCATCTCTCTCTCCCTCCAGTCCTCTGATAGAACATACTCTGTCTATCCCTCCTAGCGGTGGTCTGTCCATCTCCTGTCCACAGCAGACTTCTCTCTTCCCTTCTCCGATCAGGTAAGTTATACTATTTTATTTTGTATTATTATTGTTTAAACTCTGCATCGTTGGGAAAGGTTCGGAAGCAAGCATTTCACTGTAAAGTCTACACCTGTTGTATTCGGCGCATGTGATAAAAATCGAATCAAATAGATTTTTTTTTATCTCACCATCCAATCTCACTTATTAGTATAGCTTCATTAAGGCTTAAAAGTGATCCTTTGTTTAATTTTAGACCAACTACATTATAGTCTAAAACCATGCGAACCAGCAGAGACTTTGTACTGTATTGTTGATGTCCATGAATCAGTGTAGTACTGGCTCAACCAATCACATCTCTCTATGTGACTTGTTTACCAAGCAGCCCAGGCGGCTCCAGCCCCTCCACTCCGAAGAGTGACTCAGAGCTGACCAATCAGAGCAAAGACAACCCTGAGATGATGTGGGCCTGGGGAGAGCTGCCACAAGCTGCCAAGGTACAGAGAGAGGGAGGGAGGTGGGGAGGGACGGCGTGAGGGGTTGAAGGGTGGGAGGGAGAGAGGGAAGGAGAGAGAGAGGGAAGGAAGGGAGGGAGGGATATAGGGAGGGGAGACAGATTCAGAGAGACAGAACAAGAAAGAAAGGACACAAAAAGGGAGGCATTATGTCCACACATGGATCCAGAAATCAGGACTGATGTTTGCCGACTTTAATCTCTTTAATCATCTTCCATGAGAGCTGCTGAGGACACGCTAATACACTTGCACTCACGCTAACCACACATCTCTCCTCTATCTCTCTCTCTCTTCTCCCATCTTCACCCTTACTCCCCTCCCTTGCTCTGTCCTGCTCTCTCTCTTCTTGCACCTCTCTCTCTTTCCCTCTCTCTCTCTCTTCCTCTAGCCCTCCTTCTTCCCTCCGTTCCAGATGCAAGATTCTTTGAGGATGTCCCCTGTCACCATCCCTGTGTGTGACAGCACACACTTCAGAACCATCACTGGAGACGGTGGCCCCTCTGATCAGAACCAGTCCCAGAGCCAAAAAAAGAGCGGCCCCCCGTCCCTCACCGTGTTCGTTCCCCAGCCCGAGGGCAACACAGCTGGGGCTGGGTCTGGGGCCGGGTCTTGGCCTGGAGGAGACATGGAGGCAGTATGGGCAGCCTGTAGAGAGGAGGAGGGACTGGTGGCCTCCAGAATGCTGTCAGAACTGGATGAGGGGGGCCATAGGGACAACACGGTCAGACACACAGACTCCCCATCTAAGAAGAAAGGTACGCAGCTTACAAGTCTGCTTCTGTAATGATCTGGTTTATTTCAGTGTCACATTCAGGGTTAGGGTGTCCTGTATGACTCAGTTGGTAGAGCATGGAGCTCAGGTGGTAGAGCGTGGAGCTCAGGTGGTAGAGCGTGGAGCTCAGGTGGTAGAGCGTGGAGCTCAGGTGGTAGAGCGTGGAGCTCAGTTGGTAGAGCGTGGAGCTCAGTTGGTAGAGCGTGGAGCTCAGTTGGTAGAGCGTGGAGCTCAGGTGGTAGAGCATGGAGCTCAGTTGGTAGAGCGTGGAGCTCAGTTGGTAGAGCGTGGAGCTCAATTGGTAGAGCATGGAGCTCAGTTGGTAGAGCATGGAGCTCAATTGGTAGAGTATGGCGCTCAGTTGGTAGAGCATGGCGCTTGCAATGCCAGGGTTGTGGGTTTGATTCCCCGGGCCTCCCATATGTAAAATGTGTGCACACACGTCTGTAGATATGAATGCCTCAGCCATTAGTTTCATATCAACTTAATGAATGAAAGTAATGCCTTGTCAGTCATTGTATCCATGGTAACGTGTGACGCTGTACCTGTAGACAAGAGGAGCCACCACCTGGGCTCTGATGGAATCTACCTCGATGACATCACTGAGCTGGAGCCAGATGTGGCCGCTCTCTACTTCCCCAAAAGGTAACACAACTGTAACTTACACACACGCTCACACTTACATGCACACCTGTCTCACACACATACAGTGCATTCGGAAAGAATTCAGACCCCTTCCCTTTTTCCACATTTTGTTACGTTACAGCCTTGTTTTTTAATCCCTTATCAATCTACAAACAATATTCCATAATGACAAAGTCAAAATGGGTTTTTAGACATTTTTGCAAATGTATAAAAAATTCTAAACAGAAATATTCAGACCCTTTGCTATGAGACATGAAATTGAGTTCAGGTGCATTCTGTTTTCATTGATCATCCTTGAGATGTTTCTACAACTTGATTGGAGTCCACCTGTGGTAAATTCAATTGATTGGACATGATTTGGAAAAGGCACACACCTGTCTATATAAGGTCAAACAGTTGACAGTGCATGTCAGAGAAAAAACCAAGCCATGATGTTGAAGGAATTGTCCGTAGAGCTCAGAGACAGGATTGTGTCAAGGCACAGATCTGGGGAAGGGTACCAAAAAATGTTTGTCTCCAAGAACACAGTGGCCTCTATCATTCCTAAATGGAAAAAGTTTGGAACCACCAAGACTCTTCCTAGAGGAGTCTCTTCCTAGAGGAGTCAAAATGAGCAATCGGGGGAGGAGGGCCTTGGTCAGGGAGGTGACCAAGAACCTGATGGTCTCTCTGACAGAGGTCCAGAGTTCTTCTGTGGAGATGGGAGGAACTTCCAGAAGGACAACCATCTGTGCAGCACTCTACCAATCAGGCCTTTATGGTAGAGTGGCCAGACGGAAGCCACACCTCAGTAAAAGGCACATGACAGTCCACTTGGAGTTTGCCAAAAGGCACCTAAAGGACTCTCAGACCATGAGAAACAAGATTCTCTTGTCTGATGAAACCAAGATTGAACTTTTGGACTGAATGCCAAGCATCACGTCTGGAGGAAACCTGGCACCATCCCTACGGTGAAGCATGGTGGTGGCAGCATCATGCTGTGGGGATGTTTTTCAGCAGCAGGGACTGGGAGACTAGTCAGGATCAAGAGAAAGATGAACAGAGCAAAGTACAGAGAGATCCTTGATGAAAACCTGCTCCAGAGCGCTCAGGACCTCAGAATGGGGCAAAGGTTCACCTTCCAACATGACAACGACCCTAAGCACACAGCCAAGACAACGCAGGAGTGGCTTCGGGACAAGTCTCTGAATGTCCTTGAGTGGCCCAGCCAGAGCCCGGACTTGAACCCGATCGAACATCTATGGAGAGACCTGAAAATAGCTGTGCAGCGACTCTCCCATCCAACCTGACAGAGCTTGAGAGGATCTGCAGAGAAGAATGGGAGAAACTCCCCAAATACAGGTGTCCCAAGCTTGTAGCATCATACCCAAGAAGACTCGAGGCTGTAATTTCTTTCAAAGGTGCTTCAACAAAGTACTGAGTAAAGGGTCTGAATACTTATGTAAATGTGATTTTTATTTTCTAAAAACCTGTTTTTGCTTTGTCATTATGGGGTATTGTGTGTAGATTGATGATTGAAAAAAACGATTTAATACATTTTAGAATAAGGCTGTAACATAACAAAATGTGGAAAAAAGTCAAGGGGTCTAAATACTTTCTGAATGCACTGTACACACCAATTACACACACACATCAGAGGAGGCTGGTGGGAGGAGCTATAGGTGGACGGGCTCATTTTAATGGCTGGAATGGAATAAATGGAATGGTATCAAACATATGAAAACCACATATTTTTACTCCATTCCAGCCATTCGATTGAGCCGGTCTCCAATGACACACACTCAACACACACACACACACACACACACCAGTAACAAACACACACCTGTTACGCACACACATACACACACTCACCTATCCTGTCCTACACACAGAGTTGTCCTACACTCCTGACCCTATGACCCTGTTCCTTAGTGACGGGGCCGGTTCGGTGAGAGGAGGCTTGGAAACGGGAGTGTGGAGTGCCAACCAATCCCCTCAGTCGGTGGGCAGCAGTGGGATGGACAGCGGCGTGGACAGCTACTCTGACCAGCTGGGAAACATGCCCAACATCGCCATCTCCCTGTGTGGAGGTCTCACTGACAACAGAGAGATCACAAGAGGTAGGGGCTGCATCTCAATACTGTGCAAATTGTAGCTACATCTATTTGCTGCTCAGATCCACTAATTGGTGTGAGATCAGATGGAAGGGAACAACTTTCTGTGTCTCTACAGAACAGTTATATTAACCCTCTCCTGTCTGTGTCTCTACAGAACAGTTATATTAACCCTCTCCTGTCTGTGTGCCTCTACAGAACAGTTATATTAACCCTCTCCTGTCTGTGTGTCTCTGCAGAACAGTTATATTAACCCTCTCCTGTCTGTGTGTCTCTACAGAACAGTTATATTAACCCTCTCCTGTCTGTGTGTCTCTACAGAACAGTTATATTAACCCTCTCCTGTCTGTGTGTCTCTACAGAACAGTTATATTAACCCTCTCCTGTCTGTGTGTCTCTACAGAACAGTTATATTAACCCTCTCCTGTCTGTGTGTCTCTGCAGAACAGTTATATTAACCCTCTCCTGTCTGTGTGTCTCTACAGAACAGTTATATTAACCCTCTCCTGTCTGTGTGTCTCTACAGAACAGTTATATTAACCCTCTCCTGTCTGTGTGTCTCTACAGAACAGTTATATTAACCCTCTCCTGTCTGTGTGTCTCAATAGAACAGTTTGAGGAGAGAGCCATCTCTTACCAGCAGTTCACTGAGAACCCCTCCATCATTGACGATCCCAACCTGGTGGTCAAGATAGGAACCAAGTATGTAAAATACCTCTAACTCTGCATCATAGCAGTGAAGATGGCAGGGATGTGATTTTTGTTGATTAATCAGGACACACTATCCTCCATTCATATATCTTATCTATTCCATAGACAAAATCCCGATTTTATATGTTGTCCTGACCACATCCCTGACAGGAAAGTATGTAATGTACAGAACATACCACTGAACACCCTTTGTGTGCTGTCAAATATAGTACTTCTGATAAGAAATGTAGAAACGAGATTCAACAGTGATCATATGTCTGTGTTTTCTCCTCCAGGTACTATAACTGGACTACAGCAGCCCCTCTGATGCTGGCTATGCAGGTGTATCAGAAGCCCCTGCCAATGGTAAGACCTCCACAACATTAGCAACATTCCGTTAGCATAGCATCTGGGCTACACGGCTGGTAGACGAGAATATATGCTGATCTCAAATATAGTGCACTGTACCTGAGTGGTTTTACCTGAGGTTTATCATATGTCACATTAATCGTATGACAATGTAAAACAAGCAGTCCAAATGTAACCCATTTACCTGCTAAATCTGGGGCCCAGTTCTGTGTCTGGTTTTGTTTTTGTATGAATTCCGACATCCTCTGTCTCGTTTGAACTTCCTGCACACTGAAAAGCATTCTCCTTAACCACATCGTCCTCACACTCAAGTCTTTTTCCCCTTTGTTGTTCCATTTGTTCTTCCTCCATCTCACCTCCCATCCGGCCCCTATGTGTCTTCAGTACTCCTGTCTGAGTTATGTG
Source organism: Salmo salar (assembly GCF_965601325.2). NCBI lineage: Eukaryota > Metazoa > Chordata > Actinopteri > Salmoniformes > Salmonidae > Salmo > Salmo salar. The sequence continues at coordinate 18,363,988 of NC_138291.1, read as the reverse complement.
TCCTCTGCCTTTGGCCTCTTCTCCGACTGTTTACCCAGTCTGTTCAGCTCCAGCCCTGTGGGTCCCTTCAGTTTCCTCTGTCTGTCTGTCTGTCTGTCTGTCTGTCTGTCTGTCTGTCTGTCTGTCTGTCTGTCTGTCTGTCTGTCTGTCTGTCTGTCTGTCTGTCTGTCTGTCTGTCTGTCTGGTATAGTATGTCTGTCTGTCTGTTTGTCTGTCTGTTGTTGGGTATAGCATATCTATATGTCTGTCTGTCTGTCTGCCTGTTGGGTATAGCATGTCTGTCTGTCTGTCTGTCTGTTGGGTATAGCATATCTGTCTGTCTGCCTGTTGGGTATAGCATGTCTGTCTGTCTGTCTGTCTGTCTGCCTTTTGGGTATAGCATATCTGTCTGTCTGTACGTCTCTTTGTGTGTTTTTCCTCTGTCTCCCTCCCTTTGTCGCTGCCTCGCTTCCTTAGATCGCCATCATCCAGTCATATGACACGAGCTTCACGTTTTTGCATTTGGGTTGTTGTATCTCTTGTGTTTTTGCATTTGGGTTGTTGTATCTCTTGTGTTTTTGCATTTCAGTGGTTTTGTTGCGTTGCGGTTTTTGGTCAGGAATTGTGTGCGTTTGCTTCAGGCCTCAGTGGAGAACATCATGAAGGAGAAGATGCCCAAGAAAGGAGGCCGCTGGTGGTTCTCATGGCGCAGCAGGAACAGCGACTCCAAATCGGTACACACCTCAGCTCAAATACACACACCTCTGTAACACACACCTCCTGAACAAACTTCTATAACATAACTATAACTAGGAAACTTCTGCAGAAGTTACAGTATTGGAGGCCTAGTTGACTGGCGTATTATATTTGTTAGAATGTCCTGGTTGTTGTATGAGTGTGTGACTGGTTGTTTGTCCCCAGGACTCAGTGTCTGAGACAGGAGTTGGAGATGAGGGTGAGACCTCTCTCAGCATGGCTTCAGTCAACGGGTAACTACACTTCTCTAACACCAGAAAAGCTTATAATGTGCAATATAATTACATTATTTTGAATACACGTTTATATACCGTAGTTTACAGATCCTCATATATGTTATACAGAAAGGGTTGGTTTCATGAACTTCCTTTGAGTTTGTTTTTTTGTGAAGGACTAGGTTTAAAATGTGTCCGGGAAACCACCCCTAAAAATGTATACTACATGTTTTATATTGTGTTTATATTGTAGTTATAAAGTCATGTATACTACATGTTTTATATTGTGTCATGTACAGTGAGGGAAAAAGGCATTTGATCCCCTGCTGATTTTGTACGTTTGCCCACTGACAAAGAAATGATCAGTCTATAATTTTAATGGTAGGTTTATTTGAACAGTGAGAGACAGAATAACAACAAAAAAAGCCAGAAAAACGCATGTCAAAAATGTTATAAATTGATTTGCATTTTAATGAGGGAAATAAGTATTTGACGCCCTCTCAATCAGAAAGATTTCTGGCTCCCAGGTGTCTTTTATACAGGTAACGAGCTGAGATTAGGAGCACACTCTTAAAGGGAGTGCTCCTAATCTCAGTTTGTTACCTGTATAAAAGACATCTGTCCACTGAAGTAATCAATCAATCAGATTCCAAACTCTCCACCATGGCCAAGACCAAAGAGCTCTCCAAGGATGTCAGTGACAAGATTGTAGACCTACACAAGGCTGGAATGGGCTACAAGACTATCGCCAAGCAGCTTGGTGAGAAGGTGACAACAGTTGGTGCGATTATTCGCAAATGGAAGAAACACAAAAGAACTGTCAATCTCCCTCGGCCTGGGGCTCCATGCAAGATCTCACCTCGTGGAGTTGCAATGATCATGAGAACGGTGAGGAATCAGCCCAGAACTACATGGGAGGATCTTGTCAATGATCTCAAGGCAGCTGGGACCATAGTCACCAAGAAAACAATTGGTAACACACTACGCCGTGAAGGACTGAAATCCTGTAGCGCAAGCAAGGTCCCCCTGCTCAAGAAAGCACATATACATGCCCGTCTGAACATCTGAATGATTCAGAGGACAACTGGGTGAAAGTGGAGCTCTTTGGCATCAACTCAACTTGCCATGTTTGGAGGAGGAGGAATGCTGCCTATGACCCCAAGAACACCATCCCCACTGTCAAACATGGAGGTGGAAACATTATGCTTTGGGGGTGTTTTTCTGCTAAGGGGACAGGACAACTTCACCGCATCAAAGGGACGATGGACGGGGCCATGTACCGTCAAATCTTGGGTGAGAACCTCCTTCCCTCAGCCAGGGCATTTAAAATGGGTCGTGGATGGGTATTCCAGCATGACAATGACCCAAAACACACGGCCAAGGCAACAAAGGAGTTGCTCAAGAAGAAGCACATTAAGGTCCTGGAGTGGCCTAGCCAGTCTCCAGACCTTAATCCCATAGACAATCTGTGGAGGGAGCTGAAGGTTCGAGTTACCAAACATCAGCCTCGAAACCTTAATGACTTGGAGAAGATCTGCAAAGAGGAGTGGGACAAAATCCCTCCTGAGATGTGTGCAAACCTGGTGGCCAACAACAAGAAACGTCTGACCTCTGTGATTGCCAACAAGGGTTTTGCCACCAAGTACTAAGTCATGTTTTGCAGAGGAGTCAAATACTTATTTCCCTCATTAAAATGCAAATCAATTTATAACATTTTTGACATGTGTTTTTCTGGATTTTTTTGTTGTTATTCTGTCTCTCACTGTTCAAATAAACCTACCATTAAAATTATAGACTGATCATTTCTTTGTCAGTGGGCAAACGTACAAAATCAGCAGGGGATCAATACTTTTTTCCCTCACTGTATACTACATGTTTTATATTGTGTTTATATTCTGGTTATAAAGTCATGTATACTACATGTTTTATATTGTGTTTATATTCTGGTTATAAAGTCATGTATACTACATGTTTTATATTGTGTTTATATTCTGGTAATAAAGTCATGTATACTACATGTTTTATATTGTGTTTATATTCTGATTATAAAGTAAAAAATGTATTTATAGCTGAACTGTTGTCATGACAGAATGAAGGAGGAGTCTTCCTCCAGCGATGAGGACCACAGATTGTCCAATCAGGGCTTGGAATCCTGCAAGGCCGAGCCCCTTCTCACACCCGGTAGTGTGTGCTACAGGAAGACCCTCAGACTGACCCCAGAGCAGCTGGTGAGATACAATACTTCCCATCTCTTTATCTGGCGACGTTGTGTTCAGTGTGTCTGGCTAATGTAGTCCTCAGGCCAGTCTGCAGTTGAACCACTCAGTAGCAGGGTTAGAGTTAGTCTATATGGGTAATGTAGTCTTTATGTCCTCAGGCCAGTCTGCAGTTGAACCACTCAGTAGCAGGGTTAGCATTAGAGGGTGTATGGGTAATGTAGTCTTTGTGTCCTCAGGCCAGTCTGCAGTTGAAGGTGGGTCCTAATGAGGTGGTGTTCAGTGTGACCACTCAGTACCAGGGCACCTGCCGCTGCCAGGGCACCATCTACCTCTGGAGCTGGGACGACAAGATCATCATCTCAGACATTGATGGCACCATCACCAGGTGTGTGTGTGCATGAGTTTTATTGGCAATTGTGTGTGGTCATGTTATATCACTGTTAATGGTAGTCTAATGAGTTTGTGTGTGTGTGTGTGTGTGTGTGTGTGTGTCCTCTCCTTCAGGTCAGACACCCTGGGCCACATTCTTCCCACGCTGGGTAAAGACTGGACCCATCAGGGCATTGCCCGCCTCTACCACCGAGTCAGCCAGTGAGTTCCCACAAGAGTAATTCAATAACTATAGATGAGCATTACAGTAGTGAAACCTAGGTCACATTTAGAATAGGGCTCAATGTAAGATCAATGAATCATATCAACTTTATTCATGGTGTTTCAATCTTCAAGGTTAGTACATTGCACCCTCATGAAGGCAGCCCTGTCCCTGACGCTCATTAGTTAAACTACCGTTCCCTCCATCGCTCTTAGAAAACACTGAGACAGTAGAATAATTCAATCTCATTCTCTTGCTCTACCTATCCTTCTATCTTTCAATTCAATTGAATTCAATTCAAGGGCTTTATTGGCATGGGAAACATATGTCATATTATGTCTATATACAGGGTTGTAACGATGTGCAAATAGTTAAATTACAAAAGGGAAAATAAATAAACATAAATATGGGTTGTATTTACAATGGTGTTTGTTCTTCACTGGTTGCTCATTTCTTGTGGCAACAGGTCACAAATCTTGCTGCTGTGATGTCACACTTTGGTATTTCACCCAGTAGATATGGGAGTTTATCAAAATACGATTTGTTTCTCTCTCTATCCCTCTCTCTCTCTCTCTTTCAGGAATGGTTATAAGTTTATGTACTGCTCAGCGAGGGCCATAGGTATGGCTGATATGACTAGGGGGTATCTACACTGGGTCAACGAGAGAGGAACCATGCTGCCTATTGGACCTGTCCTACTCAGCCCCAGCAGTCTGTTCTCAGCTCTGCACAGGTGAGGAACACATACGCTCATACACCATCGTTCATCACCATCATCATCGTAAAAATAAACAGAGCAGAATCAAAGAGTCAAACACAAAAGTGAACAATCAAATGTAACAATGTACAGCCGCTGATGTAATAGAACTAGCTATCCCTGTATTGTATAACGATGATGCCATCCCATCCATCCTGTCCCGTCCTTCTTGTCCTTCCTGTAGGGAGGTGATAGAGAAGAAGCCTGAGAGGTTTAAGATCCAGTGTCTGACTGACATCAAGCAGCTGTTCTACCCCAACACTGAGCCTTTCTACGCAGCCTTTGGCAACAGAGCCACGGTGAGAGCCTTGTTCCCTCCATCACCGCACACATTACCTTAGGCTACTTTTTAGATTCATTTGACTGGAATCATGCACAGTAATTAACCGATCTGTAAATGGGACAGATTCAGCCAAAAGGCTTTTTGCAACCTGAATATTCTGTTTGCTACTGTTGCAGTTGGTGTTGTATGCGTGTTTTTGGATAGTATGTCGGTTGTTGTTAAAGTTGTTGTTGTTGTTGTTGTTTAGGATGTGTATTCCTATAAGGAGGTGGGCGTTCCCCTAAACAGGATCTTCACAGTCAACCCCAAGGGAGAGCTGATACAGGAACACGCTAAGACCAACATCTCATCGTAAGTCAGACATCTCTCTCTTTCTCTTCATCCCTCTATCTTTCTCCCTCGTATCTTTCTTCATCTGTGTTTGTCTGTCTCTGTTTCTCTCTCCCTCAGTAGCTCTCTCATCCTCTCTCTGTCTTTGTGTCTGTCTATGAACAATGAAGTGAATTATGTTTCTGTTTGTGTCCCTGCCAGGTATGGTGGTCTGTGTGAGGTGGTGGACCACGTCTTTCCCCTGTTGATCAGAGGCCACGTCTCTGACGTCTCCTGCCCTGACACCTTCAGCCAATTCACCTACTGGAGAGAACAGCTGCCCCAGGTCCACAGCCCAGACCAGCCCCAAGTCCACATCCCTGACCAGGTCCACAGCCCAGACCACCCACAGGTCCACAGCCCCAAGTCCACAGCCCAGACCAGCCAAGTCCACAGCGCCGACCAGCCCCTGGACAACAGCTGAGGAGACCCCACACCACATCAGACCACCCCAGGAGTGAGCTGTGTGCAATCATGGAAGGGAGAGACAACGCTCAAACTCATGATGATGCAGGCATGCAAATGCAAGAAGCATGTATCTGCTCTAATGCCACACACACACACACACACAGCTATGCAGAGGCAGACCTTGCACTAGTCAAAGTGTACTTGCTACAACAGGCATGTTAGCACTGAGTGGTATTTATATGTAGTCATCATTTATATTTATGTTTTACTCTTCAGTGTTGTTTTCTCTGCATTACCTAGTCTACTCATACACGGCCTACTGTTCATCAGGTGAAATAGGTACAATACCTAGTCTACTCATACACGGCTTACTGTTCATCAGGTGAAATAGGTACAATACCTAGCCTAGTCATACAGAGCTTACTGTTCATCAGGTGAAATACAGTGCCTTGCAAATGTATTCACCCCCCTTGGCGTTTTTCCTATTTTGTTGCATTACAACCTGCAATTTAAATAGATTTTTATTTGGATTTCATGTAATGGACATACACAAAATAGTCCAAATTGGTGAAGTGAAATGAAAAAAATTACTTATTTCAAAATATAAAAAAAAAAAAAAAAAACTGAAACGTGTGCTATGAAGCCCCTAAATAAGATCTGGTGCAACCAATTACCTTTAGAAGTCACATAATTAGTTAAATAAAGTCCACCTGTGTGCAATCTAAGTGTCACATGATCTGTCACATGATCTCAGTATATATACACCTGTTCTGAAAGGCCCCAGAGTCTGCAACACCACTAATCAAGGGGCACCACCAAGCAAGCGGCACCATGAAGACCAAGGAGCTCTCCAAACAGGTCAGGGACGAAGTTGTGGAGAAGTACAGATTAGGGTTGGGTTATAAAAAAATATCTGAAATTTTGAACATCCCACTGAGCACCATTAAATCCATTATTAAAGAATGGAAAGGATATGGCACCACAACAAACCTGCCAAGAGAGGGCCGCCAACCAAAACTCACGGGCCAGGCAAGGAGGGCATTAATCAGAGAGGCAACAAAGAGACCAAAGATAAGCCTGAAGGAGCTGCAAAGCTCCATAGCGGAGATTGGAGTATCTGTCCATAGAACCACTTTAAGCCATACACTCCACAGAGCTGGGCTTGACGGAAGAGTGGCCAGAAAAAAAGCCATTGCTTAAAAAAAAATAAGCAAACATGTTTGCTGTTCGCCAAAAGGCATGTGGGAGACTCCCCAAACATATGAAAGAAGGTACTCTGGTCAGACTAAAATTGCGCTCTTTGGCCATCAATTAAAACACTATGTCTGGCGCAAACCCAACATCTCTCATCACCCCGAGAACATCATCCCCACAGTGAAGCATAGTAGTGGCAGCATCATGCTGTGAGGATGTTTTTCATCTGCAGGGACTGGGAAACTGGTCAGAATTGAAGGAATGATGGATAGCGCTAAATACAGGGAAATTCTTGAGGGACACCTGTTTCAGTCTTCCAGAGATTTGAGACTGGGACTGAGGTTCACCTTCCAGCAGGACAATGACCCTAAGCATACTGCTTAGGGTGAATAGTTATGCACGCTCAAGTTCAGTTTTTTTGTCTTATTTCTTGTTTATTTCACAATGAAAAATATTTGGCATCTTCAAAGTGGTAGGCATGTTGTGTAAATCAAATGATACAAACCCCCCAAAAATCTATTTTAATTCCAGGTTGTATGGCAACAAAATAGGATTAATGCCAAGGGGGGGATTACTTTCGCAAGCCACTGTAGGTACTACTTTTAGATAAAAGAAGCACTGATTCAGTTGCCTGACGACTCAATCTGAATTCTTCCTCTGCTCTATGTTCGCTACATACTTCAGTCTGAGACTGCCATCGTTGAAATCATTTGTGGTGACGTCAAAATGCGGGGTGTTGTACAAAACAAAGTAATCAGCGATTGGATCATCTCTAAACAATCAGAGTATCAAAGCCAATGACACATTTTTAAAACACCGCTTTACCCACGTGTGTTCTGGCTCTGACCCAACCCATCGGTTTCTGGGACCAATCAGAATGGTTAAAATGTGATTGAGTTCTAGAAATTGTCAGGAAGTTACTCAGATCCAGACTCATTGCAGAGAAGAAACTAACGGCGTTGCGTAGTGTTTAGCCAGAGCAAGGAGTTTGGGTAACCAGACAACTGATAAAAGTACAGCCTACTGGGAAAAATCACTGAAGTACAGTCTACCTGGAAAAATCACTGTGATGTACAGTCTACCTGAAAAATTCACCGTGATGTAGTCTACCTGAAAAAAATCACTGTGAAGTACAGACTACCTGGGAAAATCACTGTGAAGTAGTCTACCTGGAAAAAAACCTGTGAAGTACAGTCTACCTGGAAAAATCACTGTGAAGTAGAGCCTATCATTGAAACAGCTGAGTTTCACCCAGATAACGTTGTCTGATTAATGACATTGCTTTTGATTGAATCTCCTACATTTTCAGATCTAATGTTTTCCTACATTTTCAGATCTAATGTTCTCCTACATTTTCAGATGTAATGTTCTCCTACATATTCAGATCTAATGTTCACATACATTTTAAGCGCTAATGTAATAAATGCTCAGCAATACAATATTATTATTAAAACCTCTTCAGCATCTGATCCCGTTAGCGGGATCAAAATCCAGCGAAAAATCATATCGCCAATTAGCATTAAAAAAAAATCATAATTTAAAAAAAAAATAAATAATATATATTTTTTTTTTTTATAGATACACCTCTCCTGAATCGACCCACGTCGTCCGATTTCAAAAAGGTTTTACAGGAAAAGCAAATCATTAGATTATATTAGATGAGTCCATCGTAAAAAGCAGCTTCATAGCCATTTTCCGACCAACCACTTGCATCACATATAATCAAAAAACAGCTAAATGCAGCACTAACCTTTTACAAACTTCATCAGATGGCACCCCTAGGACATCATGTTATACAATGCATGCATTCTTTTGTTCAATAAAGGTCATATTTATATATAAAAACAGCATTTTACATCTCTGTCTGACGTTGACTTCATTATTTCCCCTCAAAAGCGTCCCGGTAAACAATGCTGCATTTCAATAAATTACTACACTATAACGATTTTTGAAATGTATATTGTCAATCTAACATTTATAGATGAATATCTCTTGAGAACACCCGTCATACCAGATTTTAAATTAACTTTACTGGGTAATCACACTTTGCGATAAAAGGAGATGCGATACTCAGAAAATGAGCTAATATACAGAGCTCGGCGCCATCTTGGACGCAATAGCATGAACCATCTCATCTTGTATAATATTGTCAATAATCGCCTACCTTTAGTTGTCTTCATCAGAAAGCATCCCAGGTCCACAACAGATGTATTTTCGGTCAAAAAGTCCATACTTCACGTTCCATTAGCCTGATGTTGGTAGCGCGTCCTATGGCTCTCTCCAAGCGCAGCTCTGAAGTTCAGAATAAAAGCAATGCTCGCGCATGTAGGTTCGTTCAAACATGTCAAACGTTGTATAAAATAAATCTTCAGGGCCTCTAACACCAAGAGAGCCAATAAGATTCGAGGGGGATGATGTCATGGCCTTTAAAACCGTATCCAAAGGTGGGGGCAGACATGGCCGCCGGCGTCATAATGGTGATGGCCCATCCCCTGTGACCAATTTCAAACTCGTGTCATTCACTGAGTTTTGACTCTATAAGGCTCAAACCACTGTGAAAGGACTGGCGACATCTAGTGGAAGCAATAGGAAGTGCTCAGTGAACCATTGCTCACGGTGTGATTAATAGGCAAAGTGATGAAGTCGAGTCCACAATTCAGAATTACACTTCCTGTTTCAATCGGTCTCGGGGTTTTGACTGCCATATGAGTTCTGTTATACTCACAGACACCATTCAAACAGTTTTAGAAACTTTAGAGTGTTTTCTATCCATATATAATAAGTATATGCATGCCCTATCTTCTGAGTTTGATTAGTAGGCCGTTGAAAATGGGAACGATTTTTTTTCAAAATGCGCTGTGGCGCCCCCTATCCTACGGTATCCTCAAGAGGTTTTAACTATCAATGAAAATATTATAGCACATGACGATAATGCAGTTCACCTGTGAGCTCCAAACTTGTCATTATAATTAAGCAATAAGGGGTGTGGTATATAGCCAAGGGCTGTTCTTATGCACTACGCAACGCGGAGAGCTCAGATACAGCCCTTACCCGTGGTTTATTGGCCATATACCACAAACCCCCAAGGTGCCTTATTGCTGTTATAAACTGGTTAGCAACGTAATTAGAGCAGTAAAAATAAAATGTTTTGTCATACCCGTGGTCTGATATACCACGGCTGTCAGCCAATCAGCATTCAGGGCTCAAACCACCCAGTTTATAAGAAGTTTTAAATCATGTTTCCTTTTGGGTTCCATGTAGAACCCTTCCCACAGAGGGTTGTACCTGAAACCAAAAATGGTTCTATCTAGAACCAAAAGGGGTTCTTCAAAGGGTTCTCCTATGGGGACAGCTGAAGAACCCTTTTTGGTTCTAGATAGCACCTTTTTCCTAAGATTGTAGTAGCATTCCATATTAGGGTTTTATTCTTCAGTTTCTTGTCATGTTCTATGTTAGGTAAATATGTTACTGATCAGCTGAACTAAACCAGGTAACCAGTGTAGCTCTTCACTTCAGTTTATTAACAAGGCACAGAGGGGGGTTTCCTCTCTCATTGATGTCTCTCACCCATAGTCATCAATAGTCCTTTAATGCTAATTTAACACTTCAGAATAGACCATCTAAAACTGGCATTACTCTGATAATAAGCAACGCAAGGAAACTCAGGTTGTTTCACTCTGTTTCTATGGACAATGACACATATAACATATCATATTCTCACTGCGTGCGCTGTGCAGAGAGATTGTCTTGGCTACCATTATGGTCACTGAATAGCCTTCTAGTCCTGTCACATCAGTCAGGTGTGACTGAGCTCTTTTTGGGGGGGTATTATGTTGCAGACAATAGAAAACGTATTCTGTCATTTGCTTTGGTTGTCCATCATCTTAAACTCTGTAACTGCGAGATAAGAGAAACCTACTAATTTATGAGCTATTTCATTTATCTATCATTTTTAAGAAGCAGCTTTGGCCTTTGATTTTATTTCATTGTATATATTGTTTACATGATTGAATATGAACAGAGTATTGGTGTTTATTCTCACTTTTGTATATAATGCAATGTTTTTTAGTGATCTAATTCAGAAACATTGATTTTGTCAGTCATTGGCTGGCTTCTGGACTACAGTAGTTTGATCTAAAATGGTTAACAACATTTTGCATTGACTATAGTGTCCACTGAAGCAAAGCCATTGAGGAGTTCTACAACAGTAAAAATGCAATATTCTACTGAATTCTAGAATCTATTACTAAGATACAAATAACTTATATAAATTACAACACTGATGTTCCTTGTAATTTCAGCCATTAGAAGGCCCAATATCCTTGAATATTCTAAACCCCCTCAAAGGGTTAAAAGCAAAAAGCACCGTCAGTCAGTCCATCTTATCTCTGTTGTTATCAGAGCAGGTGGCAGTAGGTTTCTAGGAGTGGCAGCCATGTAATGTGTATCTAATGTGTATATGGGGCAATTTCCAATGTTATCCTTTATATAGATGGATGAGTTCAACACCCAAAATGCAAGACGTCCTGTACTACCTGAATGAATACTAACACTGTGGTATTTCTCTCTTTTTCGTTTGATCATATTGATGACCAATACAAACCTGATCACATCACTGTGAAGGACAGAAGACTCTCACTGTCCCTATGGACCATATTGATATCAATACGTTTGAATTTATTGGCTAGATGTCTTTCATGGGCTGGTTAAAACATCCATTGCCATTCCTCTGGTCATGGGTCAGGTTTCCAGGATTAAATGAAATAGAGGTATTTCAGAATATTGAGACAGAGACTAACGTGAGCTGTTGGACTCACCATCGACCTAAGAGGTGTCTTGGTATTTGGAGGAGCCGTAACGGATGGATGGAAGCATGGATGGATGGAAGGATGAGCGAAAGGAGGCATATGATGTTGTCTTTGGTTCCTCTTGTCTCCTTACTGTATTGTCACACAATTTGGTCCAAGTATGTTGAATTACTACTGTGTATTCTGGTTAAGCAGACTGACTGTGTTCTTTCTGTGAAAGATCCATATGAACAAAGTGATTTTGTCTTATGTCTTGGTTGTCTGCCTTCTTTAGTTTGTTTCTGAGATGTACAGTCCATTACTCTAGCACGGTGTCATGTTGTATAGGTAAACAATCTGGTTTAAAAATAACTGTATATTGAAAATAATTATTTCAATAAATGTTAAGATGATTGTTGATGGATGTGCATGTGTCTCATATCTCCTCTCTGAAGTGAACATGTCATGATTGAAACTAAGGAAATACTAATCTGGTTTCACGAGTTTTTCCTGACCACATTACTAAAAAGTAACATGACTCCACTCTGCAGAGCAGAACTAACACCTATTACTGCCCATGTATACCATGGTATCAGAACTAACACCTATTACTGCCCATGTATACCATGGTATCAGAACTAACACGTATTACTGTCCATGTATACCATGGTATCAGAACTAACCCCCATACTGTCCATGTATACCATGGTATCAGAACTAACCCCCATTGCTGTCCATGTATAGTGGGGGAAAAAAGTATTTGATCCACTGCTGATTTTGTACGTTTGCCCACTTACAAAGAAATGATCAGTCTATAATTTTAATAGTACATTTTAATAGTACATTCAATAAACAGAAACAAGAAGAACATTTACATTTAAGTCATTTAGCAGACGCTCTTATCCAGAGCGACTTACAAATTGGTGCATTCACCTTATGATATCCAGTGGAACAACCACTTTACAATAGTGCATCTAAATCTTTTAAGGGGGGGGGGGGGGGGGGGGGTTAGAAGGATTACTTTATCCTATCCTAGGTATTCCTTAAAGAGGTGGGGTTTCAGGTGTCTCCGGAAGGTGGTGATTGACTCCGCTGTCCTGGCGTCGTGAGGGAGCTTGTTCCACCATTGGGGTGCCAGAGCAGCGAACAGTTTTGACTGGGCTGAGCGGGAACTGTGCTTCCTCAGAGGTAGGGAGGCGAGCAGGCCAGAGGTGGATGAACGGAGTGCCCTTGTTTGGGTGTAGGGCCTGATCAGAGCCTGAAGGTATGGAGGTGCCGTTCCCTTCACAGCTCCGTAGGCAATCACCATGGTCTTGTAGCGGATGCGAGCTTCAACTGGAAGCCAGTGGAGAGAGCGGAGGAGCGGGGTGACGTGAGAGAACTTGGGAAGGTTGAACACCAGACGGGCTGCGGCGTTCTGGATGAGTTGTAGGGGTTTAATGGCACAGGCAGGGAGCCCAGCCAACAGCGAGTTGCAGTAATCCAGACGGGAGATGACAAGTGCCTGGATTAGGACCTGCGCCGCTTCCTGTGTGAGGCAGGGTCGTACTCTGCGAATGTTGTAGAGCATGAACCTACAGGATCGGGTCACCGCCTTGATGTTAGTGGAGAACGACAGGGTGTTGTCCAGGATCACGCCAAGGTTCTTAGCACTCTGGGAGGAGGACACAAGGGAGTTGTCAACCGTGATGGCGAGATCATGGAACGGGCAGTCCTTCCCCGGGAGGAAGAACAGCTCCGTCTTGCCGAGGTTCAGCTTGAGCTGGTGATCCGTCATCCACACTGATATGTCTGACAGACATGCAGAGATGCGATTCGCCGCCTGGTTATCAGAAGGGGGAAAGGAGAAGATTAATTGTGTGTCGTCTGCATAGCAATGATAGGAGAGACCATGTGAGGATATGACAGAGCCAAGTGACTTGGTGTATAGCGAGAATAGGAGAGGGCCTAGAACAGAGCCCTGGGGGACACCAGTGGTGAGAACGCATGGTGCAGAGACAGATTCTCGCCACGCCACCTGGTAGGAGCGACCTGTCAGGTAGGACGCAATCCAAGCGTGGGCCGCGCCGGAGACACAAGAACGACACCTTGTCAGACAGGCCACTTCCTGCATGAAATCTTCAGGTTTTTGCCTGCCATATGAGTTCTGTTATACTCACAGACACCATTCAAACAGTTTTAGAAACTTTAGGGTGTTTTCTATCCAAAGCCAATAATTATATGCATATTCTAGTTACTGGGCAGGAGTAGTAACCAGATTAAATCGGGTACGTTTTTTATCCGGCCGTGTCAATACTGCCCCCTACCCCCAACAGGTTAAGTCAGCTCCCTCAGTTGCTGAACCTGCCATAGAGAGCCTCGACCAAAATGACGATGACCCACTCTTTCTGTGAGCCAGCACAGCCTGTGTGTGTGTGTGTGTGTGTGGTGTGTGTGGAGGTCTGGAAAAAACTATTAACCTGAATTAGGGCAAGACTAGTTACCATCATTTTCTCACATTGCCAGTTTTCTATTGTCTCTTTTTGGTCCATTTAGATTGTATACAAAAAAAATGTAATGGTTAAAAATGTTCATGTTTTACTGTGACTTGTTGTAGGCTCCTAAGTGGACCATAAGGTTAAAAACCAAACCAAATTAAGACTAAACAAAAAAAAAAAAAATCTATAGAATTCCGCCAGAATGTCTCTTTTGGGTCACTTTTGCCGGTCCAAAGCCCGGATAAAGGAGGGTTGGAATTGTGTCACGGCCGTCGTAAGGATTGGACCAAAATGCAGCGGGTACGTGAATGCTCATAATACTTATTAGAACATTTACACAAAAACGAACGACAGCTAAACAGTATTGCACGCTAACCATAGCAGTGCAAAAACAACTTCCCACAAAAGACAGGTGAAAAAAGGGCTACCTAAGTATGACTCCCAATCAGCAACAACGATGTACAGCTGTTCCTGATTGAGAGCCATAACAGGCTAACACAAAGAAATACAAAACATAGAACAATACCCCAAAAAAAATAAAACCCCCCTGCCACGCCCTGACCAAACTACAATAACAAATAACCCCTTATACTGGTCAGGACGTGACAGTACACCCCCCCTCCCCCCCGAAGGTGCAGACCCTGGATGCACCTGAAACAAAAACGAACAAAACGATAACCCACAACAAAAAATAATCCCAAAACTACAGGGGAGGGAAGGGAGGGTGGCCACCGTCACTGACGGTTCTTGTGCAACACCCCCCCTCCCCAATCCTCCTACCACGGAGGTGGCTCAAGCCTTAGTCCCCAACCTAACCTGTCCACCCCTGCTGAAGGCTCAGGCGCGTCCCTGGAGACCTCGGACTGGAGGACGACTCTGGAAGCTCTAGACGGGGCACTGTCGCCCGAAGCTCTAGACTGGAGCTGCGCACTGAATGCCTGATGCGTGGGGCTGGCTTAGGAGGCACCAGACTATTTCACACCACAGGGCTAGTGCGAGGAGCAGAAGCAGGACGAACTGGACTGATGCACTGGAGGCCTAGTGCGTGGGGCTGGTACTGGAGGTACCAGACTGGAGACACGCACCCCAAGGCTAGTGCGAGGAGCGGGAACAGGACGCACTGGAGGCCTGGTGCTGGCTTAGGAGGCGCCAGACTAGAGACACGCACCTCAGGGCAAGTGCGAGGAGCAGGAACTGGATACACCGGGCCTTGAGATCTGGAGCACACCCCGTCCTGGCTGGATGGTAATAGTAGCCCTGCACGAGCGGAGTGCTGGCACAGGGCGAACTGGGCTGTGCAGAGGCCTGATGGCTGCCGTGCGTAGAGCAGGTGTAGGGTAGCCTGGGCCTAGGAGGCGCACTGGAGGCCAGATGTGCTGCGCAGGCATCCTCCTTCCAGGCTGGATGCCCACTCTAGCACAGCACTTGCGAGGGGCTGGGATCGCTCGCACCGGACTGTGCGTGCGCATGGGCGAGATCGTGCGCACTTCCGCATACACCAGCGCTCTCCTCTCCACACGCCCCCCATAATAAGCACGGGGAGTTGGCTTAGGGCTCACCCTTGGCCCAGCCAAACTACCCGTGTGCCCCCCCCCCAAAAAAAAAATTGTCTTGGGGGTGCCTCGCAGGCTTCCTTGCGAGCCGTGTTCCCGCATAGCGTCCCCGGTCCTCTTCAGCCTTCCCCCATGGTCCTCCCGCTAGTATCTGCTCCCAAGTCCAAAACTCCCTATAGCTCTGCTGCTGCTCCTTCCTCCGCTGCTTGGCCCGTTGGTGGTGGGTAGTTCTGTCACGGGTGTCGTAGGGATTAGACCAAAACGCAGCAGGAACGTGTAAACTCATCTTATTTTATTAAAGGAGGAAAAGAAAAAAAACACGTATATAAAAATAACGACACTAAACAGTCCGGTCAGGTGCACGAACACAAAACAGGAAATAACTACCCACAAATCCCATAGAAAAAACACCCCTCTTAAATAGGACCTTCAATTAGAAGCAACGAGGAGCAGCTGCTTCTAATTGAAGGTCAACCCAATAAACACCACAGAAATACTAGAACTAACATAGACTAACAAGAACATAGCCCAACAAACCCCAAAACACTAAACAAACACACCCCTGCCACGTCCTGACCAAACTACAATAACCTCTTTACTGGTCAGGATGTGACAGTTTCTATTGTAGTTTGGTCAGGGCGTGGCGTTTGTTTAGAGTTTCGGGGTTTGTTGGGCTATGTTTATCTAGTTCTGTTTAGTTAATGGGGTTGACCTTCAATTGGAAGCAGCTGCTCCTAGTTGCTTCTAATTGAAGGTCCTATTTAAGAGGGGTGTTTGTGGGTAGTTGTTCCTTTTTTTAGTGTTTGTGCACCTGACAGGACTGTTTCGTTTTGTTCTTTTTTTGTATACGTATTTGTTTCTCCTTCTAAATAAAAAGATGAGTATACATATTCCTGCTGCATTTTGGTCCAATCCTTACAACACCTGTGACAACAACCGCTTTTACTGGTCAGGACGTACCCGATTTAATCTGGTTACTACTCCTGCCCAGTAACTAGAATATGCATATAATTAGTATATTTGGATAGAAAACACTCTATAGTTTATAAAACTGTTTGAATGGTGTCTGTGAGTATAACAGAACTCATATGGCAGTCAAAACCCTGAGACAAATCCTAACAGGAAATGGAAATCTGATGTGTGGAATCACTTCAAAACTTTGCCATTGAAACACACAGGGACTTATTAATCATTTAGCACTTCCTAAGGCTTCCACTAGATGTCGACAGTCTTTACAAAGTGGTTTGAGTCTCCTATGGTAGAAACTGACCCAAAGAGAGGCTTGGGAAGTTGGTCACAGGGGGAGGGCTATTACTACTATGACGCGGGCGCCCATGGGAAACCTTTTGTTCCAAAACGTTTAGTAAGTCAATGCATTCGTCCGCCTTCTATATTATTGAAGCTCTGGTTGAAAAAGGTCCTAAAGATTTGACATGTTTGAACGAATGTAAAAGGTAGCCGCATGCATCACTCACTATAGAATGTAATCAATGTGTAGGTCAAGAAGACATTTTAAGGATGCATGTAGCTCTATTTTCTAAATAATATTTTCAATATGTATTACATTCAACAATCAGACGGTGTTGTTTTCGCCTCCATGGTCCGTCCTAACTCTGGAGGGAACGCCATATCTGGAGACAGCATTCACGAAGCAATCCATTACAGTACTGCTGCGATTGTTGCTGGAAGCACGGAGAAACACAACGAGGCGGCTGTACCCATCAATGCCACCATGTATGACTATCCTCCACCTAAATCAGAAAACATAGCACTGGTTGATACAAAAGCTGAACACATGAAATACACAAACATCACCCTCCTCTTTTACCACTTATATACTGCAGGAACCTGATGCAGCATCTAACAAAGCAGCAGACCAGATATTAAATTAACATCCAAAATGTGGAACAATGTTAATGAATCAAGTTAGTGAGTCAAGAGGACAGACTCCTGTTCACTTTTGGGCACAAATACTTTGTTCCAACCGTTTTTGCCTCAGTATGTCCTCATAAGGATGTTTGTTAATTTCATGATGCAGATATTCTATCGAGCACAGAAGTAGCAGAATCACAATAAAACAATTATCCACATGATTGACATATTGGGCCATTGCTTGCTAAACTGAACTGTTAGTTGTTGATGAACAAGTTGAGATCTACAACTTCTCACCAGTGATATAGATAATTGTGTCTATCACAAAGATACATCTACCTTATCAGTTTGTGGTTTCCATCAAGGTGCCATAACGAGTTTGGTCCAGCAACACGGTATGACCTATGCAGCCTCTGCGACATGGTTCTGAGGGCAGCCGCCCTCGAGTTAACACGAATCATGCTGTCCCTCACTCTGCGTCTCTGCACCCGGATTCCCAATGCCCTTAATTGTGCTCGAACAGCCTCCGGTCCAAGTTTGACATTCCCAGCCACCAAGTCCTTAATCTTTTCATCCAGAGCCAAGTCTGACATGTCAGAATATAATGGTGCATGTGACAGATTGAAGTGTCTGGGAAAAAAATTGTAACAATGGACAGGGATGAGGTAATGTATATCATATTCATTTTAAAGTCCTGTCTTGACTGTAGTCATTCTAAATTGTTTGATTGGTAAGAAACTGGAAACCATGCATCTAAAGTCTGTAGTTTATAGCATTACGCCCAAGAACAACTGACCTTAGACGACGTTTGAGTGTTGATCGGGACACGTGTAGAATATCTGCTATCTGAAACACACTGAAAGCACAGGACATCAGAAACCTCAGTTGCTCTTGAGTGATGGCATGACAAGGTACACCTCTAGCTCCTCTCCATGTCCGAGGAGCCCGGTAACCGGAACTGGCTGTAACAATAACACACTGCGTTTAGGCTACTTAGTGTATTGTCACACCGTCCACCCCCCTCATTCCAAAAATCACTTTTAAATTATAGTAACTGTCATAAATTGTGGCCAAGTAATGTTTTTATAATATTGGATTTTAAAGCCAGGACATAAATAGAAATGTTGACCAAGAACAAATACAATGGGCAGCAGGAGAAGGAAGAGTGAAAAAAAAAACAGTAAACCCAACCACACCCACTACAATGCTGCTTACCTTGTTGTGCATGCCAGCCAGAGGAATGAATCTCCTGAATGAACTGAGATACTTGAGCAATGAGAGCATCTGCTGAAGCAACATTTATCAGCCTCCCCCTAGCCCAGTCAAGGCTCCTCTGCATGGTTTCCTTCTGCAAGACGACAGTTGTGAAAGTAGAGACCATAGGACTGCGATTCCTGTTAAAACAGTGCCATAGTACTAACGTTAACGTTCCTGGTTCTGAAGTTGTTAATTTCTACATCATAGGCTTAAAATGAAATATTACAATTTCAGAGGGTATTCAAAAGTAATATATGTGCTGTTGGAAAGCTGGTATGTTGTAGATATTAGCAAAGTTTTTACAGGGTTGTCTTAGGTCAAATGAGCTTTGTGAGTTTTGTAAATGTTTTCATGCTAATCGCGAGCTAGCGTGGCTGAGGCTAGGTGGTATTGCTATTATGGCTAGCGAGCCTAAAAATACAAAAAAATGCCTAAAAATAAAAAATACATGTTTCACGTCAGTACTCCTCGACAATAAATCACCTTTATGTAGTTAGCAGGGCTGTAAAAATGTTACAAGACTGCGCCGTTCACTGCGGCGATGGCCGGGGTGTGCGGATCAACTTTAGGATTAATAATAGTATTTAGAAATATTCAACCTTGTTAATGTGGACTCAAGGGCATCAAGTCCAGGATTATCGGAGAGCAGTAGCCGAGTGCAGTCATTTAGGGTCTTGTGACATTCGTCGTTAGGAGACCAAGGCGCAGCGTGACCTAACCAGAGAAAAACGGCTCTCTCAGGTCAGGGCGTGACAGGTCTGCAGCGGATAAGGAAGTTTCTTCTCGCCATCTTCAATTGAGGTGTTGTTGCATCAAACTGACTACACTGATTATTGAAAACTGGGTGAAAGGAGGAGCTAGGGAAATTGGCTAGTAAAATTAGCATATTACAGAACGCGTTAAATTAGCGTATGTGTATATTTAGCAGCTGCAGGCGTTAACTTGATGTGTGCAGGACCACTTGCAGCCGTTTATTTAGCACATGTTGAACCGCCTGCAAGCACATTTGTATGCGCTTATTTGACGCGTGTAGGCGTTAATTTAGCGCGTGAAGACGTTAATTTAGCGCCTGCACCTGATTACTTTACACATGTAGCATTAAAAAGATCGCGTTTTGACCACGTGCTTTAAGACCCAAACGGCATTCCATATTTGGCCATACGTTTGGATAGGACGGGCTCCAGAGGAAGGAGGGGTTCCAGAGGAAAGAGCTGCATTTTTACTTTCACTGTCGTTTTCTGACCTGTGCGTGATAAAAGGTATGTAACCTATTATTTTTCTTTATAGTTTTGTTCTAGTTGGAATCAGCAGAATATTATCTCCAGACAATTATCTTTATAAAAAACAATCAAATATATTTTAGACAAATAAACGAAATACATTAGTTCCCTATTTCCACTCAATGTAGGACGGTGTCTTTCCCATTGTATACATTCCCTGGCAATGGACATTTTTTTTCGTCCACATTGAATTAGATTCTCCTGTTAATTGTTTTCATTAGGAATGATGAGAATATAAATGAAAGCAGCTGTTTAGTGTTTCCAGATTTATTTGAAGTGTGACCTATAATGAATTACATTGAGTGAACAGAATGGTGTGAGTGTATACCTGTCAATAAAAATATTCACGACAAGTAAACAGGTGATTGGCTAGCTCAGCCAATGAGATGTCTCAGTTAAACGTCACACCATCTTCTATGAGGAAATGTCGGGAAGATGCAGTTTAGACATCTATTGCCAATTGGCAGGACATCTTGCAGATGTAGCCTACTGAGAATACCTGTCTTAGTCCAAACAACAATAATATAATAGAGAAGTATGCTCCTGTTATTACTGATGATAAGCATAATTTCAGTCGGGCCAACCCTGCTCACTGATCCATGATCTAATGGGTGAGCAGCATTCTGTTCCAGCCCAACAGTAGCACATCTGACTAAACTTGAAATAGCCTAGGTTGAATCAGGTGTGTTAGTACATTACTTGTATCTTGATAACTGTATTTTTGTACACAACATTTAATAACATCGTAACAGTCTCTTGGGACATTCATATCTGAGGATAGAAAACATAAAAAGAAAAAGGCAACATTATACTCAAATTAGACAGCACTGAATATTATTTTCTATTACAGTGCCTAGTGAAAGTCTACACTCCACTTGCACCGTCTTAAAAGGGATTAAATATCTTTTTTCCCTATAGATCTACACAACATACTCCACATTTTCAAAGTGAAAGTTATAAAAATGAAAATATGAAGATGTCTTGATTGCATATGTCTTTACACCCCAGAGGTAATACTTGGTAATATACACTACCGTTCAAAAATGTAGGGTCACTAAGAAATGTCCTTATTTTTTAAAGAAAAGCTAAAAATTTTGTCCATTAAAATAACATCAAATTGATCGGAAATACCGTGTAGACATCGTTAATGTTGTTTATGACTATTGTAGCCTGGAAATGGCTGAGTTTTTATGGAATATCTACATAGGCGTACAGAGGCCCATTATCAGCAACCATCACTCCTGTGTTCCAATGGCACATTGTGTTAGCTAATCCAAGTTTATCATGAAGAGTCACTTTTTCACTGTTGACGTTGAGACTGGTATTTTGCGGGTACTATTTAATCAAGCTGCCAGTTGAGGACTTGTGAGGCATCCGTTTCTCAAACTAGACACTCTAATGTACTTGTCCTCTTGCTCAGTTGTGCACCGGGGCCTCCCACTCCTCTTTCTATTCTGGTTAGAGACAGTTTGCGCTGTTCTGTGAAGGGAGTAGTACACAGCGTTGTGCGAGATCTTCAGTTTCTTGGCAATTTCTTGCATGGACTAGCCTTCATTTCTCAGAACAAGAATAGACTGACGAGTTTCGGAAGAAAGTTATTTTTTTTCTGGCCATTTTGAGCCTGTAATCGAACCCAGATACTCAACTGGTCTAAAGAAGGACAGTTTTATTGCTTCTTTAATCAGGACAACAGTTTTCAGCTGTGCTAACATAATTGCAAAAGTGTTTTCTAATGATCAATTAGCATTTTAAAATGATAAACCTGGATTAGCTAACACAATGTACCATTGGAACACACGAGTGATGGTTGCTGATAATGGGCCTCTGTACGCCTATGTAGATATTCCATAAAAAAATCTGCTGTTTCCAGGCTACAATAGTCATTTACAACATTAACAATGTCTACACTGTATTTCTGATCATTCTGATGTCAATTTAATCGACAAAAATTTTAGCTTTTCTTTCAAAAACAAGGACATTTTTAAACGACCCCAAACTTTTGAATGGTCGTGTATATGGTCTGTGTCAGCGCAATGGAAAGGGCACACTGCAGTGTGTGTAGGGGGGCAGCTTTGTCTCATAGTGTCACGAATCCCACCGAAGGTGGCTCCCCTGCCTGCTCGGGCGGCGCTCGGCGGTCGTCGTCGCCGGCCTACTAGCCGCCGCTGATCCCTTTTTCCTTTTCGGTTGGTATGTCTTATTGTTTGCACCTGTTCCTTATTTGTGTCTCTTGATTTATGGTTATTTAGGCCTGTTTAGCCCGCCCAGGTTTGTGTGGGATTATTTTCGTCAAAGTGCTTTTTTTGTTGGATGTGCTGGCGATCTGCATGTGTTGTTTTATATGCGTACTGTGGACCCGTTGTATTTGGGCACTTCGTTATTCACGCCGGTTGTGTTGGCGTCGACCGTTTTCGTATTAAGGAATAAACACATTTTTCCTTACCTCTGCTCTCTGCGCCTGACTCCTACCACCACTCCTAGCAATCGCTGACACATAGACTAGATTTAGTATAGTAAAAGTAGATCCGGGACACACAAATTAGTATGATATGTCACGTTTGGTATGGTTACATCGGACAGATGGTTAATTAAGGCAAAAACTAAAGGAGGGTGGTTGGTCGGTATGGATGGGTGTGCGTATAACATATTTTTATGTTTTGCAAATTAATAACATATCATATGAAATGGATGATGGACATCCACAAATTAATGCAGTACTAGTCAAAAGTTTGTACACAACTCATTCAAGGGTAGCAACCAATAAACTGTTAAACAAATCAAAATATATTTTATATTTGAGATTCTTCAAAGTCGCCACCGTTTGCCTTGATGACAGCTTTGCACACTCTTGGCATTCTCTCAACCAGCTTCATGAGGTAGTCACCTGGAATGCTTTTCAATTAACAGGTGTGCCTTGTTAAAAGTTCATTTGTGGAATTTATTTCCTTCTTGATGCATTTGAGCCAATCAGTTGCGTTATGACAAGGTAGGGGTGGTATACGGAAGATAGCCCTATTTGGTAAAATACCAACTCCATATTATGGCAAGAACAGCTCAAATAAGCAAAGAGAAACGACAGTCCATCATTACTTTAAAACATGAAGGTCAGTCAATCCGGAAAATTTCAAGAACTTTGAACGTTTCTTCAAGTGCAGTCGCAAAAACCATCAAGCGCAATGATGAAACGTGCTCTCATGAGGACCGCCACAGGAAAGGAAGACCCAGAGTTCCCTCTGCTGCAGTGGATAAGTACATTGGAGTTACCAGCCTCAGAAATGTAAGCCCAAATAAATGCTTCACAGAGTTCAAGTAACAGACACATCTCAACAACAACTGTTCAGAGGAGACTGGGTGAATCAGGCCTTCATGGTCAAATTGCTGCAAAGAAACCACTAATAAAGGACACCAATAATAAGAAGAGACTTGCTTGTGCCAAGAAACATGAGCAATGGACATTAGACCGGTGGAAATCTGTCCTTTTGTCTGATGAGTTCCAACCGCCGTGTCTTTGTGAGATGCGAACAGATGATCTCTGCATGTGTGGTTCCCACTGTGAAGCACGGAGGAGGTGTGATGGTGTGGGGGTGCTTTGCTTGTGACAATGTCTGTGATTTATTTACAATTCAAGGTACACTTAACCAGCATGGCTACCACAGCATTCTGCAGCGATACCCCATCCCATTTGGTTTGGGCTTAGTGGGACTATCATTTGTTTTTCAACAGGACAATGACCCAACATGCCTCCAGGCTTTGTAAGGGCTATTTGGCCAAGAAGAAGAGTGATGGAGTGCTGTATCAGATGACATGGCCTCGACATTCACCCAACCTCAAACCAATTGAGATGTTTTGGATGAGTTGGACCACAGAGTGAAGGAAAAGCAGCCAACAAGTGCTCAGCATATGTGGGAATTCCTTCAAGACTGTTGGAAAAGCATTCCAGTTGAAGCTGGTTGAGAGACTGCCAAGAGTGTGCGAAGCTATCATCAAGTCAAAGCGTGGCTACTTTGAAGAATCTCAAGTATAAAATATATTTTGATTTGTTGAACACTATTTTGGTTACTACATGATTCCATAAAGAATATCCCTTGAATGAGTAGGTGTGTCCAAACTGTATGACTGGTACTGTATTTCCCTAATACAGTGGTCTGAAACTCATAGTTTGTGTAATTCCTATTGGAATCCAGCCAAAGTGGAATTTTCTGAATTGTTATTCACCTGCAACCTGCATTCAGAATGACTGCCAGGGTTGGGAAGATAGTAGACTACCGTAAACATCTAAACTGAAACAACCATTTCAGTAACAGGTGCAATAAGTCCAAGTAACAAATTGGAATAGTTGAGAAACATTTATATTATTTATATTTAAGTAGCATAACATGAATCAATCAATATGCATGCACAAACATAGATATTGACACAAACAGTTCTAAAAATAAACCTGCAATAGAGCATGGTGGGAAATATAATAATGATGGGCATGGTTTTGGTTCAACTCTGGTTTTTATCACCAACATTGTGGTTATTTTACCACAGTGTTATTTTAACTTTTATGGTGTTAATTTAACTCTTGAATCAACACTAGAAATCTTACACTGAAAAATCAACACTAGTTTACACTGGCCAATTTGCTGTGTGTGCTATGAAAGGGACACATCTGGAGGCTTCCATACATTTCAGGAACCTGTTAGTATTCTGAAGAACCATTGATGCCATGTCAAGGACCCCACACATAACTCAGGTTCTTTATTGGGCAAGAGTTCTCCAAGTAAAGTTAGTTAGCTAGTTAGCTATCAGTTCATTTGAGTTACACAGTGGCTAGTGCAAGCCTACCATTACTCCTTAACGTCCAAGGACCTTTAATTTTACTTTGAGGTAGACTTGCTCTGGCAGCCAAAACAGCCAAATACTCTGTCTAAATGTGAATTGATTAGATGCGGTTATAGAAACCTAAAGACTTTTACTTTCATATCACATCAAAATAATTTCACAAATGCAAAATACTTGCCTCACATACGTCCTGCATTAACATAAATTCATAACCTGCACAGGTTTCACAAAACTCAAAAATAGCGCTAAAATAAATCACTTACCTTTGAAGATGTTCATCTTTTTGCAATCCAATGGGTCCCAGTTACACAATGAATGGTCCTTTTGTTCGATAAAGTCCTTTATATCCTAAAAATGTCAGTTTATTTGGCGCGTTTGATTCAGAAATCCACCTGTTCCAACTCGCCCAACATGCCTACAAACGAATCTAAAAAGTTACCTGTAAACATTGTCCAAACAATTCAAATAACATTTCTAATCCAACCTCAGGTACCCTAATATGTAAATAATCTCTGAAATTTAAGACGGAATAAACTGTGTCCAACACCGGAGGAAAAAGAACCAGGAAAGCGCACTCATTCACGCGCACCAAAAGAATAGAGTCCTTCTGAGTGACACTTAGAAAGAATACGACTACTTCTTCATTTTTCAGAAAACAAGCATGAAACAATTTCTAAAGACTGTTGACATCTAGTGGAAGCCATAGGAACTGCAACCTGGGTCCTAATAATTTGACTTTCTCCATAGAAAATCATAGAAAAGTCCAATGACCTAAAAAAAAAAATATATATATATATATATATATATTTCCTGGATGGATTGACCTCGAGTTTTTGCCTGCCAAATCAGTTTTGTTATACCCACAGACAATATTTGAAAAGTTTTAGAAATGTCAGTGTTTTCTATCTAATGGTTCCAGTTATATGCATATCCTAGCTTCTGGGCCTGAGTAACAGGCAATTTACTTTGGGCACGTTTGTCATCCAAACTTCAAAATACTGCCCCCTACCCCAGAGAGGTTTAACAAACTCCCCTGTACAGAAGACGCCTTCTTCCAATGACTCTTGTGTGTAATGTAATGGAACTGAGACTCATGATCAAGGGCTACACCAAACAGTATAATGGATACCAAAATGTTTTGGTTAAATCACATTATCCACTGTTACATTCTGTAGCTACCTTACAGGGCACTCCAAGAACTCTGGATCATGATCCCCACCACAGTTGCAACACTGACCTTCTTCACATCGATTTTCAATATACTCCATCCGTGTACAAACATTTGCAACATTGCCAAATCCTTTACAGTTTTTGCATTGTAGTGGTTTGTGGATGAAAAAACGGCGAGCTGGAGCTCGTTTGAGCTGTGTGAATGCCCTCACCCCCTAGCACTTAATGCTGATTGTTACGATTCTGACTCGCTACAGGCTGTAACTATATCCAGAGTTTTATTGGCTCTTGGTCACCAACACACATTAGCGCACACACACACAAGCTAGGCGTGATCTTCATGATACAATTAGGAATGGACTTCTAAAGGAAATATACCCATATGTTAACACTGGTAATGCCGCTGTACAATTGGACTGTGGTTTTGTTGACTTCAGAATTTTCAGGTGGGGTTGCTGCAGCACCCTCAGCGCCCCTACTTCCCGTGACTATGCACTTCCACCATGATCCCTAAAGTTGCCTTCCTGCCTCAACAACAACGTTAGTTGTTTGTCTCCAGAGGATGCCCAGTTAACAATTATAGGGAGAGAGAATGTTTTTGTAATGTTCGACCTGATGTTTCAGTGTCCAGTTTTCTGTTAGTTAGGGAAACATTCTATGTACAGTATGTTAGCAAAATCTCCTGAGAACATATTTTAACATATTTACCCAGAACGTGGTTACCATGTTCTTACAATATCCAATATTAATGTTCTAGACACGTTTCATTGGACGTTGCAAGAACATTCATGTGTCCTGTTTTCTGAGGGTTAGGAGAATATTCCATGAACACCAAACATACACAACATGGTTGCCATGTTCTCAGAATAAAGATATTAATGTTCTAGACACGTTCCATGGGACGTTGCAAGAACATTCCTGTGTCCAAGTACATTTAAAACATAGGACATTCCCCTGGAGTTTTTTGTCTAGTTCCCAGCTTGTTTTTAAGATGTTGCCTGATGGTCCCAAAGTAACATTCTCCCAAAGAAAAACGATTTGATTTCTAATTTAAGGAGTAACATTGAAACAGAGTAATATGCCCAACCAACATGAGACAACTACACAGAAAACCGTAAAATTGCTCAAATAAGTAAATCAAATCAATGATGAAAGAATAGTCAGATTAACTTAAGTGACACAGACATGGGGGCATAGCAGGAAGATTGGAATGTTGTGAACCAAGAGGTTGTGAGTTCAAATCCCAATGAAGACTTGTGAAATAATAAAAACTGTATAAATTAACATTCACAATATAATCATGTACATTGAAAAAATTGTATGTTAAAAGCACAGTTTTTTTGTGTGTGGAGGTGTCCCTAACCTTGCTAACACACAAAGAGCGATGAATGGATCATCAGGGCCTTGATGGGCTCGGCAACAGTAACAAGGGGTGGTGTGTAAAGAAACACGTTTTTTCACGTTTCTTTGGGACCAGGTGCCCCGTTCTGGCCGACATCGAAGTCTGCTCAAAACAAAAGTGATGGATGTGGAGTAATGAGTAGGATTATGTGTTTGCACATGCAAAAGTGATTGCTTTTGATAAAACGCTTTTATGGAAAATAGATGTTTCTGAACAATGCACCATGCTACCTTGTTGACATGACTGAGCGGAACAGATTACTGTTCATTTGAGAAGGGCCCTCCACCCTCACAGATTTTGCCCGTTCACGTCACTGGCCATAGCCCAGTGCAATGCAGGTCATCTTAATCGAACTCCCTCTATGCTTCGCTGTGTTTTTTGCAGAGGGAACTGATTGGTCAGGAGTAAAAGGTCCTTCCCCCAGAGCTGTTCAACCCACTTTTTTCTGTGCGCATATCTTTCTACAACCTTGCAAATCTGTCTATAAATGTACAAGTTTTCACTTGGTACTTGATAGAACTGATACAAAATGCAAGTGTATTTTTGATTCACAGCAGAATATTCATTGTCCTAAATGGATTCTTAAAATGTATGCTTGTAAATCTTATTGAATTTATTCCAATGTCAAGTTATAAATTTGCAACCATTGTTACATTTATTTACACATCATGATACAAGCTTGCAATATGTAATTACGAATTTGCTAATCGTGCTTGCAACCACGAATCTCAATGTACGACCAGGGAATTCTAAATATAAGCTTGTAGAGTTCTGTCATTGATATATAATCCCATACATTTCACCACCAGGTAGACTCTCCATATAGCACCCTGCCTTGTGTCATAGAGGGAGATCTATTAACGCTGGCCCGGGTTGAATCGGGCAACGGTCCGTCACGTCATCAGGCTTAAAGCTGTGAAGGAGGAGCGCCCTTCTCAAATCAAACAGTAATCCGCGCCACTCGGTCATGTTCTTAACAAAGGCAGCTAGGTGCTTCAATTAGAAACGTACATCTCTTTTCCATAAAATAAATGTTTGATTTTTCAAACTAATTTTCATTGGGTAGGCAGATAAAGTGTTTTTATCAAAAGGAATCACTTTTGCATGTGAAAACACAGAATTTGACTCAGTACTCAACATGCTTAATTACATCAATTTGTTTTGAGTGGACTTCACCATTGGTCAGAGTGGGGAATTGAGCTCACGCCTGGGAGGCAGCCCAGTTCCAAAAGGAATGCAATCACTTTTCACCCAGTTCAAACTCCTTCCACCGAGGTAACCCGGGCCAGATAAACAAGCCCCTTCATATACAATAGTCTATGCCTTATTTTCTGTCATGTGCTGACAGGTGACAGGACAAATCTGTAGGCTCTCTTCCTGTGTGATAAACTACTGTGTCCTCATGATGATGTACTAGACACCTATGTTCTCAAAGTGTTTTTAACATGAGAAAGTCAATTATTTTCTATCTGATCCACTGCAGGAGTGAATAACGGGGGAAGAAGAAGGAGAGAAAGAGAGTCTGAGGATGCCACAATGGCTGCAAGTGGATTAAACACGTCGTCAGGTAATTTCTACAAATTAAATCTAAATCATTTTTCATCTGTACCCATCATAACCCTGTATGCAAATTATCTAAATGTAACTGACAAAATAAAGAAAATATCAATAGGACATTGGGCTTCACCAGCCAGAACAGCTTACAAAATATAAACGCAACATGCAACAATTTCAATGATTTTACTGAGTTACAGTTCATAAGGAAGTCAGTCAATTTAAATAAATGAATTAGGCCCTAATCTATTGAATTGACATGAATGAGCAGGGGCGCAGTCATGGGTGGGACTGGGGAGACCACTGGGGAGCCAGGCCCAGCCAATCAGAATGAATTTTTCCCCACAATAGGACTTTATTACAGACAGAAATGCCACAGATTTGAGGGCACATGCAATTGTCATGCTGTCTGCAGGAATGTCCACCCGAGCTGTTGCCAGAGATTGTAATGTTAATTTCTCTACCATGAGCCGCCTCCAACGTCCAACCGGCCTCGTAGCAGTACATCACATCAAATCAAATTTTATTGGTCACATACACATATTTAGCAGATGTTATTGCGGGTGTGGCGAAATGCTTGTGTTCCTAACTCCAACAGTGCAGTAGTATCTAACAATTCACAACAATACACACTAATCTAAAAGTAAAAGAATGGAATTAAGAAATATATAAATATTAGATAGAGCAATGTCGGAGTGGCATTGACTAAAATACATTACAATAGAATACAGTATATACATATGAGATGAGTAAAGCAGTATGTAAACAATATGTAAACATTATTAAAGTGACTAGTGTTCCATTATTAAAGTGGCCAGTGATTCCAAGTCTACAGTGGATATAGAAAGTCACCACCCCTTTCAAAATGTTCACCTTTTGTTGCCTTACAGCCTGAAATGAAAACACATAAAATCAGACTTTTTCCGGCTTTATTTACACACAGTAACCCACAATATCAAGTGGAACCACCTTTTGCTTGAATTACATGCATGAGTCTCTTTGAATATGTCTACTAGCTTTTCAGACCTAGACTGTGCAATATTTGCCAATTCTTCCTTTCAGAATTGTTCAAGCTCAGTCAAATTGCATGGTGACCGCTCATGGACTGCACTCTTCAAGTCATTCCATTGATTCTCGAGGGGATTTAGGTCGGGGCTCTGACAAGGCCACTCAAGGAAATTCACCTTCTTGTTCTTCAGCCACTGTACAGTTGCTTTGGCGGTGTGCTTTGGGTCATTGTTATGTTGAAATGTGAACCATCTTCTTATTTTTAACTTCGTGGCAGAGGGCTGCAGGTTCTCCTCAAGACTCTGTGGGTATTTTGCACTGTTCATTTTCCCTTCTATCCTGACAAGTGCTCCTGTCCCTGCTGAAGAGAAACACCCCCACAAAAGGATGCTGCCACCACTGTGATTTACTGTAGGCATGGTGTTCTTTGGGTGGAAAGATGTATTGGATTTTCGCCAGACATTGTTTTGCGTTCAGGACAAATATTCAATTTTGTTCTCATCTGCCTAGGTCAGCATCCCAGAGTCACCTCTTCACTGTTGACGTTGAGACTGGTGTTTTGCGGGTACTATTTAATGAAGTTTCCAGTTGAGGACTTGTGAGGCGTCGGTTTCTCAAACTAGACACAAACTAGACACTCAAACTCTTCTGTGAAGAGAGTAGTACACAGCGTTGTACGAGATATTCCGTTTCTTGATAATTTCTCGCATGGAATAGCCTTCAATTCTCAGAACAAGAATAGACTGACGAGTATCAGAAGAAAGGTCTTTGTTTCTGGCCATTTTGAGCCTGTAATCGAACCCACAAATGCTGATGCTCCAGATACTCAACTAGTCTAAAGGACAGTTTTATTGCTTCTTTAATCAGAACAACAGTTTTCAGCTGTGCTAACATAATTGCAAAATGATTTTCTAATGATCAGTTAGCCTTTTAAAATGATAAACTTGGATTAGCTAACATAACATGCCATTGGAACACAGGAGTGATGGTTGCTGATAATGCGCCTCTGTACGCCAATGTAGATATTCCATAAAAAATCTGCCGTTTCCAGCTACAATAGTCATTTACAACATTAACAGTGTCTACACTGTATTTCTGATCAATTTGATGTTATTTTAATGGACCAATGTGCTTTTCTTTCAAAAACAAGGACATTTCTAAGTGACCCCAAACTCTTGAACAGTAGTGTATATAAAGTGCATTTGGAAAGTATTCAGACCCTTTGACATGTTCCACATTTTGTTAGGTTCAGCCTTATTCTAAAATGTATTTGAACATTTTTTATCAATCTACACACAATAACCCATAATGACAAAGTCAAAACAGGTTTTTAGACATTTTTGCAAATGTATTAAAAATAAAAATACATCTTATTTACATACATATTCAGATCCTTTGCTTTGAGACTCAAAATTGAGCTCAGGTGCATCCTGTTTCCATTCATCATCCTTGAGATGTTCTACAACTTAGAGTCCACCTGTGGTAAATTCAATTGATTGGACATGATTTGGAAAGGCACATACCTGTCAATGTAAGGTCCCACAGTTGACAGTGCATGTCAGAGCAAAAACCAAGCCATGAGGTCAAAGGAATTGTCCGTAAGGGTTTTTAATGATAGCAGACAAAGCTATCAGATGTATAATATACTTTCTGCAGTGAGACAAATGTTTCCGAGAGTAAACTCATGAACACTGTATGATTTCTCTGTGCTTCATCTGCTACTAGGTGACACCCTCCATCTCTCAGGGCTGAGGATTGTGCTGCTGGGATGCAAAGATGCTGGGAAAAGTTCAGCAGGAAACACCATCCTGGGCAGAGAGGAGTTTGACCTGAGGAGAACTGCTCAGTGTGTGAAGAAACAGGGAGAAGTAGCAGGGAGGCAGGTCACTGTAGTCGACACTCCAGGCTGGTGGGCTAATCAACCTGTAGAGAGGACTCCTGAGCTGGTTAAACAGGAGATTGTGCTCAGTGTGTCTCAGTGTCCCCCAGGACCCCACACTATCCTCCTGGTCATACGGGGGGATCTTTCATTCACTGAGAAACACAGCATATCAATAGAGGACCACCTGGAGCTTCTCAGTGAGAAAGTCTGGAGTCACACTATAGTGCTGTTTACCCATGGGGACTGTCTGGGAGACACAACCATTGAGCAGCATATTCAGAGAGAAAGGGAGGCCCTCCAGTGGCTTGTTGAGAAATGTGGAAACAGGTATCATGTCCTCAACAATGAGAACAAGGGTGATGTCACTCAGGTCACAGAGCTGCTGGAGAAGATAGATGAGATGGTGACAGGAAACAGAGGAGGACATTATGAGATAAAGAGAGAGATACTACTGGAGATAGAAGGGAAATAAGGAGAGAGCAAAACAGAGACTGATGAAGGTTCAGGAACAGAGAAAGACCCTCAGATCACCAATGGGTAAGTTTATTTCAGTGTCTGATTTGGGTCTTTGAATTATTCAGTAAATTTGGTTGAGAATTGCCTCAAAATATATATTTTTTTTGGACACAAAATAAATATCTAAAAGACCATAGAAAATAAACTAATTGTAAATCTGTTAGAAAATGTACAAATCATACAATAACTAAAGTTTTTATGCCAAGTGGCACCATTATACTCATACTGTATTTACAGATTAAATACAATAACACAACAACAAGAGACTTGTGATTTCATAGAACACATTGATTGTTTTTGAATTGCAGTACTATTGGCTTCTTGGCACTGATTGTGTGTGAAAACCCTCAACGGGGTCACAGGCCTGTTCCCAGCCAATTACATCAAGCTAACCACCACAGAATCTGACCAAAGAAACCAATTTGAGTTTAAGTAGACAATCTGTAGACCGTGTGTGTGTGTGTGTGTGTGTTTTCCTCTCTGTAATGCCTGGTCACAGGGCAGCCTCTGACCCCTGGTGACTCGGTGTACATCTTTCCCTTTTAGGCTTCCTTATGTTTTCCATCCCTTCATTCCATCCCTCGTTTCTCTCTCTCCGCTCCATCACTCCCCCTGATTAAACCTCTTGCCTGCCTTCCTCCATGTGACAGAGCATGGAAATTAAAGACCAATCCAATCGCCTGTCTCTGGGAAGGCTGTGATCTGAGGAGTGTGTGTGTGATTGACAACCTTAATTTTTAACTCCTATGCCCCCCCCCCCCCTCTCTCTCTGTCAGGGATTCAGGTCATTGCCATATATGACTATGAGGCAGCTGATGACGATGAGTTGAGCTTCTCAGAGGGTCAGCTGATCAACGTGCTGGATAAAGTTGACCCTGGTTGGTGGGAAGGAGAGCTCAACGGGGTCACAGGACTGTTCCCTGCCAATTACGTCAAGATTACCACCATGGAATCTGACCAACAATGTGAGTTAGCATTGAAATTAAACTAGACATTGTATTGTCCATTTGGTCCACCATGTGTGTGTGTGGTTCAGGACCTTTATTTAGAACTCCTAAACCAACACCCCCCTCCTCTCTCTGCCAGGTGACTCCCTCCATCTCTCAGAGCTGAGGATTGTGCTGCTGGGATGCAAAGATGCTGGGAAAAGTTCAGCAGGAAACACCATCCTGGGCAGAGAGGAGTTTGACCTGAGGACAGCTGTTCAGTGTGTGAAGAAACAGGGAGAAGTAGCAGGGAGGCAGGTCACTGTAGTCGACACTCCAGGCTGGTGGGCTAATCAACCTGTAGAGAGGACTCCTGAGCTGGTTAAACAGGAGATTGTGCTCAGTGTGTCTCAGTGTCTCCCAGGACCCCACACTATCCTCCTGGTCATACGGGGGGGATCTTTCATTCACTGAGAAACACAGAATATCAATAGAGCAACACATGGAACTTCTCAGTGAGAGAGTCTGGAGTCACACTATAGTGCTGTTCACCTATGGAGATTGTCTGGGAGACACAACCATTGAGCAGCACATTGAGAGTGAAGGGGAGGCCCTCCAGTGGCTTGTTGAGAAATGTGGAAACAGGTATCATGTCCTCAACAATGAGAGCAAGGGTGATGTCACTCATGTCAAAGAGTTGCTGGAGAAGATAGAGGAGATGGTGACAGGAAACAGAGGAGGACATTGTGAGATTAAGAGAGAGATACTGGAGAAATAATACATGTGGATAAGAAAAAAGGTAGAAAAAGCAAAACAGTGGTGCATGAAGGTGAAGAAACAGAGAGCGATCCACCAAACATTTATAGGTGAGTTTTCTGCTCATGACCAACATGCCAAACTGCTTTGCAGGAATAAAATGACTAGACAACTGTCATATTTCAAATGATCAGCATTTCACATATCCTAGCAAACATGACCCCATTGGCCCGATGTGGGTAATCATTGGGCAAAGTGGGCACAGGCTAGCCCACACCAAACCCACACCAAGCCCACACCAGCCCGAGGCAGGGGCTACTTTGAATGTTTGGTGCTGTTGTTTGCACACAGTTCTTTTTGTGAAACAATTACTGAGAGTGTCATTCCAGTTTAAGTGTTCTGGTGCGATGCATGTTTGAAAAAGATATTGTACACTGACATTTTTTATTTTATTTAACCTTTATTTTAGTAGGGAGTCCCATTGAGACCAAGGCCTGTTTTTCAAGGGAGCCCTGCATGAACACAATTTATAAAACGTACAGCATTCAAACATGAAATGTATTAAAAACATACAATACTACAGTTAATGTAAGATGCAAACACATTCCTCAACAATGAGGTTAACAACTTGAACTGTCCTATATTCAGCAGCGCATCAAGGTGCAGAAAGTTCTGCAGATCATTCCATACATGGGGAGCAAAATAAACAGAATGCTTTTTTATTAACTAGGCAAGTCGGCTAAGAACAAATTGTTATTTACAATGATGGCCTACCCAATCCAATCCCAGATGACACTGGGCTAATTGTGCTCTGCCCTATGGGACTCCCAATCACATCTGGATGTGATACAGCCTGGTTACAAACCAGGGACTGTAGTTACACCTCTTGCGGTGAGATGCAGTGTCTTAGACCGCTGTGCCACTCGGGAGCTCTAATTCCATAGAGATCAATGGGAATCTAGAGTTAGCCATCCCTGTGATCAGGGCTGGTGACTTCTACGTCTGTAATTAAAAAATTAAGTAAGTTAGGGCGGAAGTTCGCATAAGAGGGGTTTAGAAACAAAAAAGGGAGCAGTGCATTGATCTATGAGACTTTAGAGAGGGACAGACTACTCTCTGATATAGAATGCAGTGATGTGTACTGAACCTATTTCCATATTTAAGCATATTAAGCTATGATTAATTGTGTCCGCTGGCTTCAATAAAGTGGCAGCTGCATTCATATAGACGATATCAACATAGACTAAAGCCGGAATGAATGTCGACAGAATGATACGTTTTCTGCTTTTTAACGAAAGTCATGCCCTATTCCTGTAAAGGAAGCCCATTTTAATTTGTAACTTCTTATCAAACTCAACAATATGCTTTTTGAAAGTTAGCTTTTCATCAGTCCAGATACCCAGATACAGTTGGGTCTGAAATTATTGACACCCTTGATAAAGACACCCTTGATAACTGTATAAAATAAAGAATTCAAATTCTGAGGTATGTTGTATGCAACAAAAAAAAGGGGAAATTACTAGTATATTGTATTAATACAATTGCTCAGAGAAATACATTTTGTTTAACAAGTTATACTTTTTTTCTCAAAAAGGTAGGGGTCAAAATTGTTGACACCTGTTTTCAACACCTTTTAATACCTCACCCTGCGAGGATAACGGCACTGAGCTTTTTCAAAAATATATATAAAACACAACATGCAAAAATATCAAGAATTTTACTGAGTTACAGTTCATATAAGGAAATCAGTCAATTGAAATATGGAAATTAATTAGGCCCTAATCTGGGAATACAGATATACATCTGTTGGTCAAAGATACCTTTAAAAAAAGGTAGGGGCGTGGATCAGAGAACCAGTCAGTATCTGGTGTGACCACCACTTACTTAATGCAGCGCAACACATCTCCTTCACATAGAGTTGATCAGGATGTTGATTGTGGCCTGTGGGGTGTTGTCCCACTCCACTTCAATGGCTGTACGAAGTTGCTGGATATTGGCAGGAACTGGAACACGCTGTCGTACGCAACAATCCAGAGCATCCCAAACATGCTCAATGGGTGACATGTCTGTTGAGTATGCAGGCCCTGGAAGAACTGGGACATTTTCAGCTTCCAGGAATTGTGTCCAGATCCTTGCGACATCAGGATGTGCATTATCATCTCAAAAATGAGGTGATGGCGGCAGATGAATGGCACGACAATGGTCCTCGGGATCTCATTACGGTATCTCTGTGCATTCAAATTGCCATCGATACTTCTCCAGTGTGCCAGTGGACACTCAATTGCCCATTTGAGTCGGTCATGATGCCAAACTGAAGCCAGGTCAAGACCCTGGTGAGGACGATGAGCACACAGATTAGCTTCCCTGAGACGGTTTCTGACAGTTTGTGCAGAAATTCATCGGTTGTGTAAACCCACAGTTTCATCAGTTGTCCAGGTGGCTGGTCTCAGACGATCCTGCAGGTGAAAAAGGCGGATGTGGATGTTCTTGGCTGGCATGGTTACACGTGGTCTGCAGTTGTGAGGCCGGTTGGCTATGGTAGAGAAATTGAGATTAAATTCTCTGGCAACAGCTCTGGTGGACATTCCTGCAGTCAGCATGCCAATTGCACATGCCCTCAAAACTTGTGCCATCTAGTGGATGTATTATCATGGCAAAGGAGAAATGCTCACTAACAGTGATGTAAACAAATGTGTGCACAAAATTTTAGATTACATTTCTGGGATCTTTTATGACACATGAGACCAACACTTTACATGTTGCGTTTATATTTTTGTTCAGTTAATAAATTGGTCACTACATTGGGAGGGATCTTAGACCATTCCTAGATACAGAATCCTTCAAGATCCTAGATATCCTACGTCTGCGCTTATGGACTGCCCTCTTCAATTCAAACCACAGGTTTTCAATGGGTTTCAAGTCCGGAGATGGAGATGGCCATTGCGAAATGTAGATTTTTATGGCCAATTAACCATTTCTTTGTGGAATTTGATGTGTGCTTGGGTTATTGTCTTGCTAGAAGATAAACTTGAGGCCAAGTTTCAGCCTCCTGACAGAGGCAACCAGGTTGTTGGCTAAAATGTCTGATACCAGGACCAGTGGAAGAAAAATAGCCCCATAACATCAGAGATTCACCACCAGATTTTACAGTAGGTGTGGGGTTCTTTTCTGCTCATGCATTTTTATTTCGACGCTGAACCCTGTTGTGGCTAATTTCTTTATTATCAAATGAGAAGAGACAAACTTATCACACAAGTCAGAGTTAAACTAAATCTTTATTCACATATTAATTTTGGGAGCAGGTCAATACAACACACACACAAACAAAGCGAATCGATTGAGTGCTCTGCGATAATGATGGCTGGTCGACGAATCACCTACAGGTACAACACCTTTTTATAGCAAAGATACACCCTCCTGGATGTTCATGACAAACAACAGATGTATGGAATGGGTCACAAGGTTAGGATTCGTATGAAAGATAGTAATAATTCTGTTCTCATTGTGTAGAAAGCAGGGTCTGGCCCCGAGCCATCTCCACCCTGGTACCTTAGTACAGAAACACCAACTCATGCTATGGAATGCGGTCTAGTTAGGTTTATCACCCAAGGCATCGTAAATCTTTGGTCAGCATTAAGCCCCCATAGGCCCATTCTCAGTAGAACACACACAGATGAGAGTGTTCTAAAATAACCTCTATGCTGTTCCATAAAACAATAATTTGATGCAATAACAGTATTTATAACATAATCTTGTAATTTCTCTCACAACCCACCACTGGTGTGCGTGGCCAGAGAGCTCTATTTTTATGTCATCTGACCAACGCACCGGTTCCAATCCAAGTGCCAATGCCATTTAGCAAACTCTAGGCATTTATATTTGTTGGATGACATGAAAATAGAGCTCTTTGGCCACGCACACCAATGGTGGGTTTGTCGTGAAAATGAAACAATGTATCTTTCTTTGACAATTGTAAACTTAGCAAAAAAGAAAGACAGGGTCCCTTTTTCAGGACCCTGTCTTTCAAAGATAATTTGTAAAAATCGAAATAACTTCACAGATCTTCATTGTAAAGGGTTTAAACACTGTTTCCCATGCTGGTTCAATGACCCATAAACAATTAATGAACATGCACCCGTGGAACGGTCGTTATTTATTTACTTATTTATTTATTTTATTTCACCTTTATTTCACCAGGTAGGCCAGTTGAGAACAAGTTCTCATTTACAACTGCAACCTGGCCAAGATAAAGCAAAGCAGTGCGACAAAAACAACAACCCAGAGTTACACAAATAAACGTACAGTCAATAACACAATAGAAAATCTATGTACAGTGTGTGCAAATGTAGAAGATTAGGGAGGTAAGGCAATAAATAGGCCATAGAGGCGAAATAATTACAATTTAGCATTAACACTAGAATGGTAGATGTGCAGATGGTAATGTGCAAGTAGAGATACTGGGGTGCAAAAGAGCAAGAAGATATGGGGATGAGGTAGTTGGGTGTGCTATTTATAGATTGGCTGTGTACAGGTACAGTGATCGGTGAGCTGCTCTGACAGCTGATGCTTAAAGTTAGAGAGGGAGATATAAGTCTCCAGCTTCAGTGATTTTTGCATTTCGTTCCAGTCATTGGCAGCAGAGAACTGGAAGGAAAGGCGGCCAAAGGAAGTGTTGGCTTTGGGGATGAGCAGTGAAATATACCTGCTGGAGCGCGTGCTACGGGTGGGTGTTGCTATGGTGACCAGTGAGCTGAGATAAGGCGGGGCTTTACCTAGCAAATACTTATAGATGACCTGCAGCCAGTGGTTTTGGCGATGAATATGTAGCGAGGGCCAGCCAACGAGAGCATACAGGTTGCAGTGGTGTGTAGTATATGGGGCTTTGGTAACAAAACGGATGGCACTATGATAGACTACATCCAGTTTGCTGAGTAGAGTGTTGGAGGCTATTTTGTAAATGACATCGCCGTCAAGTCAAGGATCGGTAGGATAGTCAGTTTTACGAGGGTATGTTTGGCAGCATGAGTGAAGGAGGCTTTGTTGCGAAATAGGAAGCCGATTCTAGATTGCATTTTGGATTGGAGATGCTTAGTGTGAGTCTGGAAGGAGAGTTTACAGTCTAACCAGACTCCTAGGTATTTGTAGTTGTCCACATATTCTAAGTCAGAACCGTCCAGAGTAGTGATGCTGGACGGGCGGGCAGGTGTGGGCAGTGATCGGTTGAAGTGCATGCATTTAGTTTTACTAGCATTTAAAAGCAGTTGGGGGCCACAGAAGGAGTGTTGTATGGCATTGAAGCTCGTTTGGAGGTTTGTTACCACAGTGTCCAAAGAAGGGCCAGATGTATACTGAATGGTGTCGTCTGCGTAGAAGTGGATCAGAGAATCACCAGCAGCAAGAGCGACATCATTGATATATACAGAGAACAGAGTCGGCCCGAGAATTGAACCTTGTGGCACCCTCATAGAGACTGCCAGAGGTCCGGACAACAGGCCCTCCGATTTGACACACTGAACTCTATCTGAGCGGTAGTTGGTGAACCAGGCGAGGCAGTCATTTGAGAAGCCAAGGCTATTGAGTCCGCCGATAAGAATGTGGTGATTGACAGAGTCGAAAGCCTTGGCCAGGTCGATGAAGATGGCTGCACAGTACTGTCTTTTATCGATGGCGGTCATGATATCGTTTAGGACCTTGAGTGTAGCTGAGGTGCACCCATGACCAGCTCGGAAACCAGAGTGCTTAATGGAGAAGGTACGGTGGGGATCGAAATGGTCGGTGATCTGTTTGTTAACTTGGCTTTTGAAGATTTTAGAAAGGCAGGGCATGATGGATATAGGTTTATAACAGTTTGGGACTAGAGTGTCTTCCCCTTTGAAGAGGGGGATGACCGCGGCAGCATTCCAATCTTTGGGGATCTCAGACGATACGAAAGAGAGGTTGAACAGGATAGTAATCGGGGTTGCAACAATTTTGGCGGATAATTTTAGAAAGAGATGGTCCAGATTGTCTAGCCCAGCTGATTTGTAGGGATCCAGATTTTGCAGCTCTTTCAGAACATCAGCTGTCTGGATTTGGGTGAAGGAGAAGTGGGGGGGGGACTTGGGCAACTTGCTGCAGGGGGTGCAGAGCTGTTGGCCTGGTATGGGTAGCCAGGTGGAAAGCATGGCCAGCCGTAGAAAAAGCTTTTTGAAAGACACCAACAGCTTACAGACGGTAGGCAATTAAGGTCACAGTTATGAAAACGTATGACACTAATGAGGCCTTTCTACTGACTCTGAAAAACACCAAAAGAAAGATGCCCAGGGTCCCTGCTCATCTGCGTGAACGTGCCTTAGGCATGCTGCAAGGAGGCATGAGGACTGCAAATGTGAACAGGGCAATAAATTGCAATGTCCGTACTGTGAGACGCCTAAGACAGCGCCACAGGGAGACAGGACGGACAGCTGATCGTCCTCGCAGTGGCAGGCCACGTGTAACAACACCTGCACAGGATCGGTACATCTGAACATCACACCTGCGGGACAGGTACAGGATAGCAACAATAACTGCCCGAGTTACACCAGGAACGCACAATCGCTCCATCAGTGCTCAGACTGTCTGCAATAGGCTGAGAGGCTGGACTGAGGGCTTGTAGGCCTGTTGTAAGGCAGGTCCTCACCAGACATCACCGGACATCACCGGTGTCTCACCAGACATCACCAGACATTTGTACCTATGGGCACAAACCCACCGTCTCTGGATCAGACAGGACTGGCAAAGAGTGCTCTTCACTGACGAGTTGCGGTTTTGTCTCAACGGGGGTGATTCACGTTCATTGTAGAAGGAATGAGCGTTACACCGAGGCCTGTACTCTGGAGCAGGATCGATTTGTAAGTGGAGGGTCCGTCATGGTCTGGGGCGGTGTGTCACAGCATCATCAGACTGAGCTTGTTGTCATTGCAGGCAATCTCAACGCTGTGTGTTACAGGGAAGACATCCTCCTCCCTTATGTGGTACCCTTCCTGCAGGCTCATCCTGACATGTGTCACGATTACCAGGATCAGTAGAAAGGCAGAGTCAATTGCGGGAGACAGAGGTCCGGTAGATCGTAGTATTTAATAATAATCCGGAAAACACAAGAAGCCGAAAGGCACAGGGCGCACACAATAATCAAAGAGGGAAACACGTTCCCAAAACAAATGACGCACGGGGTGCAGCCCGGTCAATAATAGAAAATAGGGAGCAGTGCTCACTAACGTCTATCCTGAAATGACATCAAACAATCCCGCACGAAATCCTGAACTGAAAAGACACACTAATTACCACCCCCACTAATGACAGACAAGAAACGGGTGCGGAACAGACAGACAAAACCAAAAGACACAGAAACATGGATCGGTGGCAGCTAGTAGGCCGGCGACGACGACCGCCGAGCACCGCCCGACTGAGGAGGGGCGCCACCTTCTGTGGATACTGTGACAGTACCCCTCCCGTGCGCCGACGCCGGCCTCGGGGACGACCCGGAGGGCGAGGTACCGGTCGATCCGGGCGGAGATGGTGGAATTCCTGCAGCATAGCTGGATCCAGAACGTCCACCGCCGGGACCCAGCACCTCTCCTCCGGGCCGTACCCCTCTCAGTCGACGAGGTACTGCAGGCCCCCTACCCGACGTCGGGAGTCCAGGATGGCCCGGACTGT
Organism: Salmo salar; assembly: GCF_965601325.2. Classification (NCBI taxonomy): domain Eukaryota; kingdom Metazoa; phylum Chordata; class Actinopteri; order Salmoniformes; family Salmonidae; genus Salmo; species Salmo salar. Next base: position 18,322,272 of record NC_138291.1, on the reverse strand, counting down.
GTACGCCGGGGCCCCCCCGATGTCCAGGGGGGGCGGGGGGACCTCCCGCACCTCAGCGTCCTGCAGCGGACCAGCTACCACCGGCCTGAGGAGAGACACATGAAACGAGGGGTTAATGCAGTAATATGTAGGAAGTTGTAACCTATAACGCACCTCGTTTATTCTCCTCAGGACTTTGAACGGCCCCACAAATCGCGGACCCAGCTTCCGGCAGGGCAGGCGGAGGGGCAGGTTCCGGGTCGAGAGCCAGACTCTGTCCCCCGGGTTAAACACGGGGGCCTCACTGCGGTGGCGGTCAGCGCTCTCCTTGTGTCGTTCTCCAGCCCTCTTTAGACACTTCTGGACAGCAATCGAGGTCTCTTTTGAGCATTTCACCCATTCCTCCACCGCAGGAGCCTCCGTCTGTCTCTGCTGCCATGGCACCAGGACCGGCTGATAACCTAATACAACCTGGAAAGGTGACAGGTTAGTAGATGAGTGGCGCTGAGAGTTCTGGGCCATCTCGGCCCATAGCACGAACCGCGCCCACTCCCCTGGCCGGTCCTGGCAAAACGACCGCAGAAACCTGCCCACATCCTGGTTAATGCGCTCTACCTGCCCATTACTCTCGGGGTGGAAACCCAAGGTCAGGCTGACCGAGGCCCCCAGCCTCTCCATAAACGACCTCCACACCCTGGACGTGAACTGGGGACCCCGATCAGATACGATGTCCTCGGGTACCCCATAGTGCCGGAGACATGGGTGAATAGGGCCTACGCGGTCTGTAGGGCCGTAGGAAGACCGGGCAAAGGGAGCAGACGGCAGGACTTCGAGAACCAATCCACAACGACCAGGATCGTGGTGTTCCCCTGAGACGGCAGGAGATCCATGAGGAAATCCACCGAGAGGTGAGACCAAGGTTGTTGTGGAACGGGGAGGGGCTGTAGTTTCCCTCGAGGCAGGTGCCTAGGAGCCTTGCACTGGGCGCACACCGAACAGGAAGAGACATAATGACGAACATCTTCAGCCAAGGTGGGCCACCAGTACCTCCCCTTCAGGCCCCGCACTGTCCGTTCCACCCCAGGATGACCCGAGGAGGGTAGAGTGTGGGACCATCGGATCAGGCGATCGCGAACACCAAGCGGAACGTATTTCAGGCCCACGGGACACTGCGGTGGAGTGGGTTCTGACCGACCCGCCCATTTGATGTCCGCATCCACCTCCCATACCACCGGTGCCACCAGACAGGAGGCAGGGAGTATGGGAGTAGGATCGATGGTCCGCTCCTCGGTGTCGTAGAGACGCGACAGTGTGTCAGCCTTCCGGTTCCGGGAACCTGGAATGTATGAGAGGGTAAATCGAAACCTCGTAAAGAACATGGCCCACCTGGCTTGACGAGGATTAAGTCTCCTCGCTGCCCGGATATACTCCAGGTTACGGTGGTCGGTCCAGATGAGAAAAGGGTGACGTGCCCCCTCAAGCCAATGTCTCCACACCGTCAAAGCCTTGACCACGGCTAACAGCTCCCGGTCCCCCACATCATACTGGCGCTCCGCCGGGCTCAGCTTCTTCGAAAAGAATGCACAGGGGCGGAGCTTCGGAGGAGCGCCCGAACGCTACGACAGCACTGCTCCTACCCCAGCCTCGGATGCATCCATCTCCACTATGAATGGCAAAGAGGGGTCCGGATGCGCCAGCACAGGAGCGTTGGTAAACAGAACCTTCAGACGATGGAAGGCTCTGTCTGCCTCTGCCGACCACCGTAGCCGCACCGTACCCCCCTTCATCAGTGAGGTAATGGGAGCCGGCACCTGGCCAAAACCCCGGATAAACCTCCGGTAATAATTGGCGAACCCCAAGAACCGCTGCACCTCCTTCACAGTGGTTGGGGTTGGCCAATTACGCACAGCTGTAATGCGGTCACATTCCATCATCACCCCCGAGGTGGAAATGCGATATCCCAGAAAAGAGACGGCTCGTTTGGAGAACTCACATTTCTCAGCCTTGACGTATAGGTTATGCTCCAGCAGCCGCCCAAGCACTTTACGCACCAGGGATACATGCTCGGCGCGTGTGGCGGAGTAGATCAGGATGTCATCGATGTATACCACCACACCCTGCCCGAGCATGTCCCTAAGGACCTCGTCCACGAAGGATTGGAAGACGACGGGAGCATTTTTTAACCCATACGGCATGACGAGGTACTCATAATGGCCCGATGTGGTACTAAATGCGGTTTTCCACTCGTCTCCATCTCGGATACGCACCAGGTTATACGCGCTCCTGAGATCTAATTTTGTGAAGAGGCGCGCCCCGTGAAATGACTCCACTGCCGTAGCAATGAGAGGTAGTGTGTAACGGAAACCCACTGTAATTTAGACCTCTATAGTCAATGCACGGGTGCAGACCTCCCTCCTTCTTCACAAAAAAGAAGCTCGAGGAGACGGGTGACTTGGATGGCCGAATGTATCCCTGTCTCAAGGACTCAGCGAAGTATGTCTGCATAGCCGCTGTCTCCTCCTGAGACAGAGGATACACGTGACTCCTAGGAAGAGCCGCATTGGCCTGGAGGTTTATCGCACAATCCCCTCGTCGATGGGGGGGTAATTGAGTCGCCTTCGTCTTACTGAAGGTGATAGCCAAATCGGCATATTCTGAGGGAATGTGCACGGTGGAGACTTGGTATGGACTTTCCACCATGGTTGCACCGATGGAAACTCCTAAGCACCTACCTGAGCACTCCCTCGACCACCCCTTAAGAGCCCTCTGCCTCCACGATATCTGAGGGTTGTGAGTGGCTAGCCAGGGGATTCCCAGTACCACCGGAAACGCCGGGGAGTCAATGAGGAATAAGCTGATACGTTCCTCATGGCCCCGCCACGTCAGCATAACCAGTGGCACGGTGACCTCCCCTACTTGGCCGGATCCTAGTGGTCGACTATCTAGGGCGTGCACAGGGAAGGGGTGGTCCAGCTGAACCAGGGAATCCCTAACTTCGTTGCTAACCCACGGTCCATAAAACTCCCAGCTGCACCTGAATCGACTAGTGCCTTATACTGGAAGTATATCGAATTCCCTAGGAGGTGTAATCCGGATACCACCTGAGCCCGCTTCAGTGGGTGTTGGTAGGGGCGCAGGATGAGGAACCGGAGCTTGTCCGGTTGGGGTCGCACCTCTCTCCCAGCGCTCCAACCGGGCTAGCACCTGGTCCATGGCTGAGCCCAGGCGGTGGAGGAGGCTGGCGTGTTGCAACACCTGCTCAGCCACGGACGGCACTTCTGCTCCTGCTGACTCCATCGGGAGGTGCGGGATTCTGTCATGATTACCAGGATCAGTAGAAAGGTAGAGTCAATTGCGGGAGACAGAGGTCCGGTAGATCGTAGTATTTAATAATAATCCGGAAAACACAAGAAGCCGAAAGGCACAGGGCGCACACAATAATCAAAGAGGGAAACACGTTCCCAAAACAAATGATGCACGGGGCGCAGCCCGGTCAATAATAGAAAATAGGGAGCAGTGCTCACTAACGTCTATCCTGAAATGACATCAAACAATCCCGCACGAAATCCTGAACTGAAAAGACACACTAAATACCACCCCCACTAATGACAGACAAGAAACAGGTGTGGAACAGACAGACAAAACCAAAAGACACAGAAACATGGATCGGTGGCAGCTAGTAGGCCGGCGACGACAACCGCCGAGCGCCGCCCGACCGAGGAGGGGCGCCACCTTCTGTGGATACTGTGACAACATGACCCTCCAGCATGACAATGCCACCAGCCATACTGCTCGTTCTATGCGTGATTTTCTGCAGACAGGAATGTTAGTGTTCTGCCATGGCCAGGATCTCAATCCCATTGAGCACGTCTGGGACCTGTTGGATCGAAGGGTGAGGGCTAGGGCCATTCCCCCAGAAATGTCCGGGAATTTGCAGGTGCCTTGGTGGAAGTGTGGGGTAACATCTCACAGCAAGAATTGGCAAATCTGGTACAGTCTATGAGGAGGAGATGCACTGCAGTACATAATGTAGCTGGTGGCCACACCAGATACTGACTGTTACTTTTGATTTTGACCCCCCCTTTGTTCAGGGACACATTATTCCATTTCTGTTAGTCACATGTATGTGGAACATGTTCAGTTTATGTCTCAATTGTTGAAGCTTGTTATGTTCATACAAATATTTTTTTTTGCTGAGTTTATTAGTATAAAATAATATAATCTCCACATTTTTGGGATATTCCACAATATAGCTCAGTATTTAATTTATTTATTTTATACAGTGAACTGTATTTATAAGTGGAGATAGGATCAATGTGGGCACCATCCACTGTACATCAGGTACATTTTTAAGCTTTTTGGAAAATAGCATATACTTAGTTTTTCCTACATTAAGTACCAATTTCAGTACAACAAAGATTTTCTGAAAAGCAAAAAAGGCAGATTGTAGTTCTGAAAGAGAATTGACAACAGAATGGGCAACAGATTACACAACAGTATCGTCCGCATACAAGTGGAGGTTTCTTACAGACAAACCAATATTTTTGGTTTAGATAGTAAAAAGTACAGGGCCCAAAATCGACCACTGGGGGACACCTTTAGTAATATCAAGGAAACCTGACTTAAAGCTGCAATATGTCACTTTTTAGGCAACCTGACCAAATTCACATATAAATGTAGATATATACAGTTGAAGTCGGAAGTTTACATACACTTAGGTAGGAGTCATTAAAACTCGTTTTTCAACCACTGCACAAATTTCTTGTTAACAAGCTATCGTTTTGGCAAGTCGGTTAGGACATCTACTTTGAGCATGACACGAGTCACTTTTCCAACAATTGTTTACAGACAGAGTATTTCACTTATAATTCACTGTATCACAATTCCAGTGGGTCAGAGGTTTACATACACTAAGTTGACTGTGCCTTTAAACAGCTTGGAAAATTCCAGAAAATGATGTCATGGCTTTAGAAGCTTCTCATCAGCTAATTGACATCATATGAGTCAATTGTAGGTGTACCTGTGGATGTATTTCAAGGCCTACCTTCAAACTCAGTGCCTCTTTGCTTGACATCATGGGAAAATCAAAAGAAATCAGCCAAGACCTCAGAAAAAAATTGTAGATCTCCACAAGTCTGGTTCATCCTTGGGAGCAATTTCCAAACGCCTGAACGAGCCACGTTCATCTGTACAAACAATAGTACGCTATTATAAACACCATGGGACCACGCAGCCGTTATACCGCTCAGGAAGGAGACGCGTTCTGTTTCCTAGAGATTAACGTACTTTGGTGCAAAAAGTGCAAATCAATCCCAGAACAACGGCAAAGGACCTTGTGAAGATGCTGGAGGAAACAGGTACAAAAGTATCTATATCCATAGTAAAATGAGTCCTATATCGACATAACCTGAAAGGCCGCTCAGCAAGGAAGAAGCCACTGCTCCAAAACCGCTATAAAAAAAGCCAGACTACGGTTTGCAACTGCACATGGGGACAAAGATCGTACTTTTTGGAGAAATGTCCTCTGGTCTGATGAAAGAAAAATAGAACTGTTTGGCCATAATGACCATCGTTATGTTTGGAGGAAAAAGGGGGTGGCTTGCAGGCCGAAGAACACCATCCCAACTGGGAAGCACGGGGTGGCAGCATCATGTTGTGGGGGTGCTTTGCTGCAGCAGGGACTGGTGCACTTCACAAAATAGATGGCATCATGAGGGAGGAAAATTATGTGGATAAATTGAAGCAACATCTCAAGACATCAGTCAGGAAGTTAAAGCTTGGTCGCAAATGGGTCTTCCAAATGGACAAAGTTCCACTTCCAAAGTTGTGGCAAAATGGCTTAAGGACACCAAAGTCAAGGTATTGGAGTGGCCATCACAAAGCCCTGACCTCAATCCCATAGAAAATTTGTGGGCAGAACTGAAAAAGTGTGTGCGAGCAAGGAGGCCTACAAACCTGACTCAGTTACACCAGCTCTGTCATGAGGAATGGGCCAAAATTCACCCAACTTATTGTGGGAAGCTTGTGGAAGGCTACCCGCAATGTTTGACCCAAGTTAAACAATTTAAAGGCAATGCTACCAAATACTAATTGAGTGTATGTAAACTTCTGACCCACTGGGAATGTGATGAAATAAATAAAAGCTGGAATAAATCATTCTCTCTACCATTATTTTGACATTTGACATTTTAAAATAAAGTGGTGATCCTAATTGACCTAAGACAGGGAATGTTTACTGGGATTAAATGTCAGGAATTGTGAAAAACTGAGTTTAAATGTATTTGGCTAAGGTGTATGTAAACTTCCGACTTCAACTGTATGTAAATATCATTGAAAGAAAGTCTAAGAAGCAGTAGATCTGTTCTATGTGCACTATTTCTATGCTTGCCGTTCTTAAGTTAGTTTTTGCGTTTTTTTTCAGCTTCAAACTGCTAAAAATACAATAATTTTGGTTATGGAAAATATATTTCACAGTGGTTTAGATGGTACAATGATTCTCTACACTAGTCTTGATTGTTTTGTCACATAAACTGAAATTAGGCAAACTATTACAATTTTAGCAACCAGGAAATGGAAAAGTGATTTCTGCATAGTGTACCTTGAGCACCATCAGAAGAAACACATCTGTCAGGTAGTTTTCAAACCAAATGCAGGAAGAAAAGATCTAAGCTGAGTGTTGATTAAAGATTCAAAATTGTTCACTAGGCAAGACAGTTTAGAGATCGGGCGATAATTATTCATGTCGGAGGGGTCACCACCTTTGTGGAGACCCCTGTCAAGGTAAAAATATGTCAATGATTACGCAATTAGAGGAGCAGAAACCTGCAGCAAGAAAGGTTAAATCTTTTTTTATTTAACATTTATCTAGGCAAGTCAGTTCAAATTCTTATTTACAATGATGGCCTACCCCGGCCAATCCCTAACCCGGACAACTGTGCACCGCCCTACAGGACTACCAATCACAGCTGGTTGTGATACAGCCTGGAATTGATCCAGGGTCTGTAGTGACACCTCTAGCACTGAGATGCTGTGCCTTAGACCACTGCGCCACTCAGGAGCCCTAGCCCCAGGTGATTTATTTTACATCAATCTTAAAGCCCCCATGTAGTCTTTGTAATTGTATTTTTAAATCATCACTGTATGTCTAATAAATCACTCTGTGTGATTATTTAATGAAAATTAAATACATTTGTTTTATAATTTATTTCCCTGAGCCTCCTTTGGCCCTTGAAATGCTCAGTCTGATTGCGTGGGAGTTAGGGATGGATCGAAATTTACAGAATGGTTACCTGGAGAAAAATGGGGGAGGATCATGCTTTTTCAATTTCAGTCAAGGGGAGGGTTTAGTATTTTTTTATCTAGTCCAGGAGAGGGTCATGCAATTTGTAATTGATGAGATTTCTACGTTTCTCAGTGTTTTAGAATGAGTTGCTTATTAGGCTATATCTCGATGTGTACCAGATGCCGCCCCTCATCTCTGATTCTCCGCTGGGCGCACAATATTAAGTGCGCCTATAGACTATTTAGTGTGGTCTCAATCAAATTATCCATAGCCTATAGGCTATAGGCTACGAAGTGCATGCTCTGAGAAGCAACGTTATATTTCTAGATGGCTGCTTGGATGGTGTAAATCCAACTAGACTACATTAGGCTACACACTGTAATGGATATTCCAACCCTGAGCTCCGGCCTGCTCTGCTCTTGCTGATCCAAAAGTTTTTGTGTGCTGGCTATCAAAGTTGACCTCTGGTCCTCCTCATCGTCTCGCTCTCCTTCTCAAACTGCAAGAGGCCTAATCAAAAAACATTTTTGGTAGAAGCCCTTGACTCTCCTCCTGAACTGCCACCGTAGGCCTACACAGCACAGCCATTGGTTAGCTTGCTACGACTATAATTGATTTTATTAAAAACAGTATGTTTCTTGCCCGTTATGTATTTCTCAGTTATTGAGATCACAATAAAACTGATTAGAGTAACTTACATTACACATGGTGCTGAAAGTAGGCAAATGAAATATTTTATCAAATACATTTGAATACTTTTTTATACCTAAAGGGGCTCAAAAAATCTAAATCAAATAGCTAAATGATCCATGGTATGACCTTCTTAAAATGATTCCATATGTTAATAAATAAATATAATTCTATTAAATAATAGATACAACTGATAACCTGGCATAGGGTGGGCAGCTCACATAGAGCCATTATTTTTCCCCCATTGGGCCCCCATCATGCCAATTTAGGCATGTTTCCTGGTAAAAGATGGGCTTATTTCAGGCAAAGTGAGGGTTGCCCTCACCAGATATGAGCTTCACACCCCGGGCTAATGCCTTGGGGGCCAATGTAGAGCAGATGAGCAAAGGTGCATCAGCCCAATGTGGGCAGCCTACATGGGTACAATATTTTAGCCCACATTGGGCCCACATCATTGGGCCCACCAGTTTATAAACTGAATTGGATACAACAGATTGAAATAACATAAAGTTGAGTATTGTGAGCAACAGTTATTTTGGTGACAACTCTACAATTTAACTGTGTTAAAATGGGGCCCGAGTGATTTGAAAATCGCAGCATTTTTTTTTACAAATCTCAATATAATATAATTTCAACACGTAATGACAACCCGGGCGACTAACAGTAATTGTTAATAATGGTCATTTTTTTTAGGTATCAAGTGGTTGTGGACTAAAATAATGTACACTCTTCAAAAAAATAAAGGGAACACTAAAATAACACATCCTAGATCTAAATGAATGAAATAATCTTATTAAATACTTTTTTCTTTACATAGTTGAATGTGCTGACAACAAAATCACACAAAAATTATCAATGGAAATCCAATTTATCAACCCATGGAGGTCTGGATTTGGAGTCACACTCAAAATTAAAGTGGAAAACCACACTACAGGCTGATCCAACTTTGATGTAATGTCCTTAAAACAAGTCAAAATGAGGCTCAGTAGTGTGTGTGGCCTCCACGTGCCTGTATGACCTCCCTACAACGCCTGGGCATGCTCCTGATGAGGTGGCAGATGGTCTCCTGAGGGATCTCCTCCCAGACCTGGACTAAAGCATCCACCAACTCCTGGACAGTCTGTGGTGCAACGTGGCGTTGGTGGATGGAGCGAGACATGATGTCCCAGATGTGCTCAATTGGATTCAGGTCTGGGGAACGGGCGGGCCAGTCCATAGCATCAATGCCTTCCTCTTGCATGAACTGCTGACACACTCCAGCCACATGAGGTCTAGCATTGTCTTGCATTAGGAGGAACCCAGGGCCAACCGCACCAGCATATGGTCTCACAAGGGGTCTGAGGATCTCATCTCGGTACCTAATGGCAGTCAGGCTACCTCTGGTGAGCACATGGAGGTCTGTGCAGCCCCCCAAAGAAATGCCACCCCACACCATGACTGACCCACCGCCAAACCGGTCATGCTGGAGGATGTTGCAGGCAGCAGAACGTTCTCCACGGCGTCTCCAGACTCTTTCACGTCTGTCACATGTGCTCAGTGTAAACCTGCTTTCATCTGTGAAGAGCACAGGGCGCCAGTGGCGAATTTGCCAATCTTGGTGTTCTCTGGCAAATGCCAAACGTCCTGCACGGTGTTGGGCTGTAAGCACAACCCCCACCTGTGGACGTCGGGCCCTCATACCACCCTCATGGAGTCTGTTTCTGACCGTTTGAGCAGACACATGCACATTTGTGGCCTGCTGGAGGTCATTTTGCAGGGCTCTGGCAGTGCTCCTCCTGCTCCTCCTTGCACAAAGGTGGAGGTAGCGGTCCTGCTGCTGGGTTGTTGCCCTCCTACGGCCTCCTCCACGTCTCCTGATGTACTGGCCTGTCTCCTGGTAGCGCCTCCATGCTCTGGACACTACGCTGACAGACACAGCAAACCTTCTTGCCACAGCTCGCATTGATGTGCCATCCTGGATGAGCTGCACTACCTGAGCCACTTGTGTGGGTTGTAGACTCCGTCTCATGCTACCACTAGAGTGAAAGCACCGCCAGCATTCAAAAGTGACCAAAACATCAGCCAGGAAGCATAGGAACTGAGAAGTGGTCTGTGGTCACCACCTGCAGAACCACTCCTTTATTGGGGGTGTCTTGCTAATTGCCTATAATTTCCACCTGTTGTCTATTCCATTTGCACAACAGCATGTGAAATTTATTGTCAATCAGTGTTGCTTCCTAAGTGGACAGTGATTTCACAGAAGTGTGATTGACTTGGATTTATATTGTGTTGTTTAAGTGTTCCCTTTATTTTTTTGAGCAGTGTATTTATTTTATTAGGCAAGTCAGTTAAGAACAAATTCTTATTTTCAATGACAGCCTAGGAACAGTGGGTTAAGTGCCTTGTTCAAGGGCAGAACAACAGATTTTTACTTTGTCAGCTCGGGGATTCAATCTTGCAACCTTTCAGTTACTAGTCCAACGCTCTAACTACTAGGCTACCTGCCGCCCATTATATAGTGTTATATAATAAATACACATTGACATTTTTAGACATTATGGCTAATCCCCTGAGTATATCTGCTCTCTGCAGGGTCAAAGATCATTTTTTTTGTACACAGTATAATAAGCCGTGTTCTTTCTCTAACAGGTGACTCCGTCCATCTCTCAGAGCTGAGCATTGTGCTGCTGGGGCATAATGTAGTTGGGAAGAGTTCTGCAGGAAACACCATCCTGGGCAGAGAGAAGTTTGACTTGGAGACAACAGCTCAGTGTGTGAAGAGACAGGGAGAAGTAGCAGGGAGGCAGGTCACTGTGGTTGACACACCAGGTTGGAATTGGACTGACCCTGTAGAGAAGAGTCTTGAGCTTGTTAGACAGGAGATTGTGCTCAGTGTGTCGCTGTGTCCTCCAGGACCCCACACTCTCCTCCTGGTCATACGGGTGGATGTTTCATTCAACGATGAAAAGACAAGTGCTGCAGAAGACCACCTGGAGCTTCTTAGTGAGAGAGTCTGGAGTCACACTATAGTGCTGTTTACCCATGGGGACTGTCTGGGAGACACAACCATTGAGCAGCACATTCAGAGAGAAGGGAAGGCCCTCCAGTGGCTTGTTGAGAAATGTGGAAACAGGTATCATGTCCTCAACAATGAGAAGAAGGGTGATGTCACTCAGGTCACAGAGCTGCTGGAGAAGATAGATGAGTTGGTGGCAGCCAACAGTGGAGATGTGTTTTACCCTGAAAGAGAAAGTAAAGAAGAAATTAACTGGAAACGTGAGATATGGGAGAAACCATATTTGACATTAAAGGGAGCTCACAGCATAGACCTTCCTCTGAGTAGTAAGTTTAAATAAAATGCTAATTATCTATAGCTTACCATACAGAAAAGCATACATCATGGCAGTATTTAAATGTGAGAATGATTATGTTTTAATACACCTATTTCATCAAAATACCTTGGTATATCTTGGTATACTGTATTGATCCCAAAGTGACTCACAACAGCAGTTACCATACAAATACTTTTTTTCTGTGGTCAAATTAAATGATCAGTTTAATAGTTTTGGGGTCTTCTTAAAACCTACTAGGCCTATTACCAGCTAAACCTTGTGTCCTTGGCTACTTTTAATTTAAATAGGTTAGATTACAGACTTAGACATCCACATATTTTTTTTATAAAAGGACCACATTGTTTTAAGCAATTTGGTACAGATCTATTTTCCCCATCAAGATTCCAGTCAAACATCACATCACAAAATAATTGAAGCAAAATAAAACCAACCTCAAACAATTATATGGTCCACTTATCTTCTGTTCTAAAGCATTGTTCATGAAAGCAATACACCACAGTAGTGCAGATATCAGTATTGCTTCTTTACATGATCTAAGAATTGTTTTGTTCTACAGTGAGTGGAGACAGCAGACCTGAGACTGGATATGATGGTTCAGAACAGATGTCTGGGTTTGGATCTGTAGCTGAATCTCTGCTGAGGCTAGAGGGTAGGATGTTACAGTTCTTCCCTGAGAATCCAGTTTTATCTAAATACAAATAGTGTTGAATTCATTTATCCTCATTTTATCATGGATTTTAAGATGTTTTTATTCATTTAAACCTCTAAGTATTAGAGTTCTCTTGTTGTGATGTTGTCCAGTACCTGGAGAATACATATCTGATACCCAGTCTCTGAGAAGCTCTGTGTACAGCTCCCAGACATCAGAACCAGTATGTGAGCACAACTCTGGATCAAAGAGTTCTAGAGCAACATCCAGCTTGGATTGCATGAGGTAGGCACTGTTGTCTGAGACTCCACTTCTCCCTCACAATACATTTTCAATAATAATCAGAACTTTTGAGGAAGTAACAAGCTGTACATATTAACACATTATTGCACAGGCACACTAGAAAGGCTGAGTAATGAAGGAATGGGGAGGTTTACATCAAGGCTAGCACTTGTACAGATCTTCTGTGCTTTGTCTAAAAACAAAAAAATCTGTTATTATATTATGTGTTCAGTAATGTATAGACTTGTTCTCCCTCTCAATGCCCTAACCTCATTCTCTGAATACAGACAGAAGACTCTATACTCTAGTGGCATATTAAACCCTGAATCTGTAGACAGCTCTGCATCTACACCAGAGGAACATGTAAGTAGTATATTGTAGCGAACGGCGGGGCAGGGAAGCGAACCAGGGTTGTTGGTGTGAAAGGCAAACACCCAACGATTCGCACCAAAAGGTCAAACCCACTTGGTGGGAATTGTAATGTGGCTCATGTAGCCGAGGATCTCTACACTGCCTGCTTCGAACGGGAAGGCACGTCCCCGTGCTTCGACTAACCTCAACCCCCTCACATGTCCCGGGCTGTGCGTACCGATGGCCCCACTGCCGCCATCCCACTTCAGACACCAGTGTGGCGTTAGCGGGTCCACTCATTAGCTAGCTAATTAGAACAACAAGGAGACGGTAGCTCATGTTGAACCGGCAAACCAGGTTTTAATTCCAGTGAAGTACAGGCTAACAGAGGGTTAGAAGGGCTGCCCAAAACAATAAAACAACCTGTCTGTCTAATAACTTGGTGGAACTCAGAGGAGACGTTGTTGTGGTCCATTCAGTCTCTGTGTCACTTGTTCTGGCTCTGACCCCCCTCAACCCCCCAAACTAGTGGCCTATTAGCTATCTGAACTAGGGGCAATTCCTCCTCCCATACTTTCCCCATGAGCTCAACACATTATCGATCTAGAGGGTCACTACAACATCAACCTAGCTCAGTGCTTTCTGTGGTGGTTGGGCAGACTGATCATGTCAAAATCTTAGCTAGCAAGCTAGACAAGCAGTCATCATCATGAATCACATTGACAATCTACAGGCAAATCTTTTCCAATCCTTGTCATATGAAGAGAAATTATAGATAAAACGTATCGGTGCTCATCGGCCATTGGACAGAAACATTACACAACAAGTTGGAAATCTCAAATACAACAATAAGTGGTTTGGAAGGAATCAGTGGCTAACTGCAAGCATTGCAAAGCAATCACTAGCCTACTATTCAGTGGAGTGGGTGTGTGGTCCAAGTCTGGGTTCAAGGGTATAATTTCCAATCTTAAAAGGATAAACATTCAACACCATGGGCCAGAAAAGGCTGAATACATTGGCCATGCTGTCAATCCAGTATGACTTCTGCTGCGTTCAAATCAACTGGAAACTCGGAACTGGGAAATCTCAGACTTTAGGGAGTTGAAAACAACTGGGAACTTCCGACTGGGAAAATATGTTTTGAACGTTCATCCAACTCGGAATTCCAAGTCGGGAACTCGGGTCTCTTTCTAGCGCTCCAACCGGAAGATCACTGACGTCATGATTCAACCTTGTTTTTTTTCCAGAGTTCCCAGTTGTCTTGAAAGCAACATAAATTCAAAGAATGCCAGACTTTGATGACAAAGTTTGATGACAAAATTTGCCCACAAGTAGAACCGCCACGTCACCTTCCTCTATAAGTGAGCACAGCACAAGGTGAATCCAACAATGTATTGTATGCTGCTGCATAAATGATGTAATATGCCAGGGAGATATGTATACTGTAGCTAAGAAAGTAATACTAAGTATATGTTGTGTAGTAAGCTGTTAGTAGCCCATGTGCCTCACCCTAATAATTTGGTCCCTTCCCACTCATAACTTAGACTATTGTTCTGACTTGGTGGTGCACATGTAGCTTATAGCCTGTTTTAGAGAAATGTAATCATCAAATATTGTAAGAGCTCTCATTGTATTCTTATATGCACCCTTTATTTATCCTTCTGTCGCTGTATCAAGGCACAAGGCGAGACCCAAATGCAGACACAGGAGGCAGATGGTTAGAGTCTTACAATGTTTATTAAACCAAAGGGGTAGGCAAGAGAATGGTCGTGGACTGGCAAAAAGGTCAAAACCAGATCACAGTCCAGGAGGTACAGAGCGGCAGACAGGCTCGTGGTCAAGGCAGGCAGAATGGTCAGGCAAGCGGGTACAAAGTCCAGAAACAGGCAAGGGTCAAAACCCGGGAGGACTAGAAAAAAGACAATGCAAAAGGCAGGAGAACGGGAAAAACGCTGGTTGACTTGGAAACATACAAGACGAACTGGCACAAAGAGACAGGAAACGCAGGGATAAATACACTGGGGAAAACAAGCGACACCTGGAGGGGTGGAGACAATAACGAGGACAGGTGAAACTGATCAGAGTGTGACAGTATCCCCCCACTAGGGACGCCACCTGGCATCCTACCTGGGCGCATACCTGGTTGACCGGGGTGTCGGCGGTGGAAGTCGGTGATGAGGGCTGGATCCAGGATGTCTCTAGCGGGAACCCAGCACCTCTCCTCCGGGCCGTAACCCCCCCAGTCAATCAGGTACTGGAAACCCCTGCCCCGTTGTCGAACACCCAGGAGACATTTTACTGTGTAGGCTGGATGGCCATCAATGACACAGGGGGTGGGCCTAGGGACAGAAGACAAAGGACAGTGAGACACAGGCTTAATCTTAGACACATGGAAGATTGGGTGAATACGGAGGGTACAGGTTAACACAAGACGGACAGCAGTGGAACTCAGGACTCTGGAGATTGGAAAGGGACCAATGAAATGGGGAGACATTTTGCGGGACTCCACCCAAAGGGGCAGGTCCAGTGTGGACAGCCATACCCTCTGCCCAATGCAGTAGCTGGGAGCTGGGGTCCGGCGATGGTCCGCTTGTCGACGATACCTGGAGTTGGTTTTGAGAATAGCCGCCCTGGCTCTTCTCCAGATACGTCGACAGCGGCGGACAAACATCTGGGCCGAGGCTACGCTGACCTCCTGCTCTTGTTCAGGGAAGAGTGGAGGCTGATTCCCCTTTCGAGTGCTCCATGGGGTGAGTCCCATGGCAAAACTGGGAAGAGTGTTCCGGGCATACTCCACCCAGACCAGTTGATGGCTCCAGGTAGTGGGGTTGGTTGATACCAGGCACCTTAAGATGGTCTCAGGGTCTTGGTTAGCTCACTCCGACTGACCGTTAGTTTGGGGATGGAATCCAGATGACAGGCTAGCCGACAACCCAATAAGGGTACAGAATGCCTTACAGAACTGAGATGACAACTGAGGACCCCGATCGGAGACCATGTCTACCGGGAGTCCATGGATCCGGAAGACATGCTGCACCATAAGCTGGGCCGTCTCCTTGGCAGAAGATAGTTTAGGGAGAAAGATGAAATGGGCGGCCTTGGAGAACCGGTCGACTACCAGTGTTGCCATCAGACGGAGGGAGCCCAGTGACAAAGTCCAGATATATGAGACCAGGAACGATGAGGAACCGGTAGTGGCTGCAGGAGGAGGCAGAAATGTCAGGGACCATTGTGGGCCACCAGAAACGTTGTCGAAGGAAGGCTTGTGTACGACGGGACCCTGGATGACAGGTCAGCCTGGAGGAATGAGCCCATTCTAGGACCTGGGGCCGGACTGGATTAGGGACAAACAGCCGGTTAGCCGGGCCCCCTTCAGGTCCAGGCTGGGAGCGTTGTACCTCACGGACCAGGTTCTCAATACCCCAATCCACAGTGGCAGCAAGACATGAGGTAGGGAGAATAGTTTCAGAGGTCGAGGGTGTGGCAGAGGAACTGTATAGGCGGGAGAGAGCGTCAGGCTTTACATTCTTTGACCCTGGGCGGTAGGAGATGGTGAAGTTAAATCTGGTGAACAGGAGGGCCCACCGGGCCTGCTTGGAGTTGAGGCGCTTGGCTGTACGGAGATATTCCAGGTTTTTATGGTCGGTCCAGACCAGGAATGGCTGTTCTGCTCCTTCCAGCCAGTGCCTCCACTCTTCCAATGCCATCTTCACCGCCAGGAGTTCTTGGTTGTTTGTGGGCACCATTTGTCACCGTTAT
Source organism: Salmo salar (assembly GCF_965601325.2). Lineage (NCBI taxonomy): Eukaryota > Metazoa > Chordata > Actinopteri > Salmoniformes > Salmonidae > Salmo > Salmo salar. The sequence continues at coordinate 18,305,948 of NC_138291.1, read as the reverse complement.
AGTGCAGTTAATGTATTGTTTAGTGTTGTGTTGTGTAGTGGCTTTGCTGGCATGCATCTAAAAAATAATTTGGGAGTTTGCCACACCAAGATTTACATGCTAAAATTGCCACTGATCATTACCTCCACGGCCGGCCCGCTCATTAGAGAGGATTAGGCAGCTGCCTATGTCGGACAATGGTGTAAAGTACTTAAGTAAAAATGCTTTTAAGTACTACTTAAGTAGTTTTTTGGTATCTGTACTCTACTATTTATATTTTTGAGAACTTTCACTTTTGCTCCACTACATTCCTGAAAAAAACAATGTACTTTTTACTCTATGCATTTTCCGTGACACTCAAAAGTACTTGTTACATTTTGAATGCTTAGCAGGACAGGACAAGGGTTCAATTCACACACTTATCAAGAGAACATCCCTGGTCATCCCTACTGCCTCTGATCTAGCGGACTCACTAAACACAAATGCTTCAATTGTAAATTATGTTGGAGTGTGCCCCTGCCTATCCGTAAATGGTGCCATCTAGCTTCCTTAATATAAGGAATGTGAAATTATTTATACTTTTACTTTTGATACCTATGTATATTTTAGCAATTACATTTACTTTTGATACTTAAGTATATTTAAAACCTAATACTTTTAGACTTTCACTCAATAACTACTTTACTGGGTGACTTTCACTTTTACTTGTGGCATTTTCTATTAAGGTATCTTTACTTTTGCTCAAGTATGACAATTGGGAACTTTTTTCACCACTGATGTCGGCAGATTGGCGAGGGCGGCATTTCGTCAACTAAACTGACCAAGAGCACTTCCAACAACACATAAAACCTCACATAATTCTGCCCCAAAACAATGACAATTTCTCTCAACCAGTGGCAAATGGGCATTTTAGGTGAGCGCTGTTGCCGCCCTGTGACAAGCAGGGTGCTGTTGGAGAGATGCATCGCTGCAGCGCTCCACCAACGTTCTGTTAAAAAAACGAATCTAACATAAATCATGTAGCAGATACTGACTTCCCAGTTTTCATGAACTCACTGAAGTCAAGTTTTCGCAGTTCAAAGTTAACAGTTGTTTTGAGCGCGGCAAAAAGCATGCTTAATTGACAGCATGGCCAATGTTGAATGTTTATCATTTTAAACATGGAAAAAGGCCCCTTAATCCCAGATTTGGGACCACACAGCCAATCCACTGAATAGCAGGCTAGTGATTGCTTTGCAATGATTGCAGTTAGCCACTGTCCCTGATTCCTTCCAAACCACTCATTGTTCAATTAGCGATTTCCAACTTGGTGTGTAATATTTATGTCCAGTGGCCGATGAGCACCGATACGTTTTATCTATAATTTCTCTTAATTATTTCTCTTCATATGACAAGGATTAAAAAAGATTTGCCAGTAGATTGTCGACTTGATTCATGATGATGACCACTAGCTAAGATTTTGAAAGTATGACGTTGACATGATCAGTCCAATCAAAGCTACTGTACATATAACGTGATTTGACGTCATTTTATCTGTGGCCAATGACCTTGAGCCTTCTTGGATGGGCACTTCTAATGTAACTCTATGGGAGAACCTAAGGGACTAGAATTTTGTTGCTCTACCCTTAGAGTTGGCGGTGACATAGTGTCCCCATGAGTGACATAAATCTGAACCAATCATAGACGTATCTGCTTTGTTCAGATTTTGTCTGGTCTGGACCGGTTTTGATTTGGACCAAACGTAGACGTCTATAAATCACTTATTTAAAACTTTCATTCAGAACCAAAAATCATAGTGCTTGATGGTTTTTGCGACTTCACATGAAGAAATGTTCAAAGTTCTTGAAATTTTCCGGATTGACTGACCTTCATGTTTTAAAGTAATGATGGACTGTCGTTTCCCTTTGCTTATTTGAGCTGTTCTTGCCATAATATGGACTTGGTCTTTTACCAAATAGGGCTATCTTCTGTATACCACCCCTACCTTGTCGAAACGCAACTGATTGGCTCAAAACACATTAAGAAGGAAATAAATTCCTCAAATTAACTTTTAAGAAGGCACACCTGTTAAATGAAATGCATTCCAGGTGACTACCTCATGAAGCTGGTTGAGAGAATGCCAAGAGTGTGCAAAGCTGTGATCAAGGCAAACGGTGGCGACTTTGAAGAATCTCAAATATAAAATATTTGTTTAACACTTTTTTGGTTACTGCATGATTCCATAAGTGTTATTTCATAGTTTGGATGTCTTCACTGTTAGTCTACAATGTAGAAAATAGTAAAAATAAAGAAAAACCCTTGAATGAGTAGGTATGTGTAACAGCTGTCGTATAGAGGAGACCAAGGCGCAGCGTGTTGAGTGCTCATCGTTATATTTTAATGAAAACGAACACTAGACAAAATAAACAAAATGACAGCCAACAGTTCTGTCAGGTAAATACATCGAAACAGAAAACTACCCACGAAAACCAAGGGAAAAAAGGCTGCCTAAGTATGGCTTCCAATCAGAGACAACGATAGACAGCTGCCTCTGACTGGAAACCATAACCAGCCAAAACAGAAATACCAATATAGAATGCCCACCCCCTATCACACCCTGACCTACCTAAACAGAGAAAAAAACAGCTCTCTTAGGTCAGAGCGTGACAGTATGTCCAAACTTTTGACTGGTACTGTATGTATATATATATATGTGTGTGTGTGTGTATATATATATATATATATATATACAGTTGAAGTCGGAAGTTTACATACACTTAGGTTGGAATCATTAAAACTTGTTTTTCCACAAATTTCTTATGAACAAACTATAGTTTTGGCAAGTCGGTTAGGACATCTACTTTGTGCATGACACAAGTAATTTTTCCAACAATTGTTTACAGACAGATTGTTTCAGTTATAATTCACTGTATCATAATTCCAGTGGGTCAGAAGTTTACATAGTTTACTAAGTTGACTGTGCCTTTAAACAGCTTGGAAAATTCCAGAGAATTATGTCATGGCTTTAGAAGCTTCTTATAGGCTAATTTGTATTTATTTTTTTATTTTATTTCACCTTTATTTAACCAGGTAGGCTAGTTGAGAACAAGTTCTCATTTGCAACTGCGACCTGGCCAAGATAAAGCATAGCAATTCGACACATACAACAACACAGAGTTACACATGGAATAAACAAAACATACAGTCAATAATACAGTTGAAAAAAGAAAACAAAAAGTCTTTATACAGTGAGTGCAAATGAGGTAAGATAAGGGAGATAAGGCAATAAATAGGCCATGGTGGCGAAGTAATTACAATATAGCAATTAAACACTGGAATGGTAGATGTGCAGAAGATGAATGTGCAAGTACAAATACTGGGGTGCAAAGGAGCAAGATAAATAAAATAAATACATTAAGGGGATGAGGTAGATAGACGGGCTGTTTACAGATGGGCTATGTACAGGTGCAGTGATCTGTGAGCTGCTCTGACAGCTGGTGCTTAAAGCTAGTGAGGGAGATATGAGTCTCCAGCTTCAGTGATTTTTGCAGTTCGTTCCAGTCATTGGCAGCAGAGAACTGGAAGGAAAGGCGACCACAGGAGGAATTGGCTTTGGGGGTGACCAGTGAGATATACCTGCTGGAGCGCGTGCTACGAATGGGTGCTGCTATGGTGACCAGTGAGCTGAGATAAGGCGGGGCTTTACCTAGCAGAGACTTGTAGATAACCTGTAGCCAGTGGGTTTGGCGACGAGTACGAAGCCAGGGCCAACCAACGAGAGCATACAGGTCGCAGTGGTGGGTAGTGTATGGGGCTTTGGTGACAAAACTGATGGCACTGTGATAGACTACATCCAATTTGTTGAGTAGAGTGTTGGAGGCTATTTTATAGATGACATCGCCGAAGTCGAGGATCGGTAGGATGGTCAGTTTTACGAGGTTATGTTTGGCAGCATGAGTGAAGGATGCTTTGTTGCGATATAGGAAGCCGATTCTAGATTTAATTTTGGATTGGAGATGCTTAATGTGAGTCTGGAAGGAGAGTTTACAGTCTAACAAGACACCTAGGTATTTGTAGTTGTCCACGTATTCTAAGTCAGAGCCGTCCAGAGTAGTGATGCTGGACTGGCGGGCAGGTGTGTGCAGTGATCGATTGAATAGCATGCATTTAGTTTGACTTGCATTTAAGAGCAGTTGGAGGCCACGGAAGGAGAGTTGTATGGTATCGAAGCTCGTCTGGAGGTTAGTTAATACAGTGTTCAAAGAGGGGCCAGAAGTATACAGAATGGTGTCGTCTGCATAGAGGTGGATCAGAGAATCACCAGCAGCAAGAGCAACATCATTGATGTATACAGAGAAGAGAGTCGGCCCGAGAATTGAACCCTGTGGCACCCCCATAGAGACTGCCAGAGGTCCGGACAACAGGCCCTCCGATTTTACACACTGAACTCTATCAGAGAAGTAGTTGGTGAATCAGACGAGGAAATCATTTGAGAAACCAAGGCTGTCGAGTCTGCCAATAAGAATGTTGTGATTGACAGAGTCGAAAGCCTTGGCCAGGTCGATGAATATGTCTGCACAGTAATGTCTCTTATCGATGGCGGTTATGATGTCATTTAGGACCTTGAGCGTGGCTGAGGTGCACCCATGACCAGCTCTGAAACCAGATTGCATAGCGGAGAAGGTACGGTGGGATTCGATATGGTCGGTAATCTGTTTGTTAACTTGGCTTTCGAAGAACTTAGAAAGACAGGGTAGGATAGATATAGGTCTGTAGCAGTTTGGGTCTAGAGTGTCACCCCCTTTGAAGAGGGGGATGACCGCGGCAGCTTTCCAATCTTTGGGAATCTCAGACGATACCGAAAGAGAGTTTGAACAGGCTAGTAATAGGGGTTGCAACAATTTCAGCAGATCATTTTAGAAAGAGTGGGTCCAGATTGTCTAGCCCGGCTGATTTGTAGGGGTCCAGATTTTGCAGCTCTTTCAGAACATCAGCTATCTGGATTTGGGTGAAGGAGAAATGGTGGGGGCTTTGGCGGGTTGCTGTGGAGGGTGCCGGGCAGTTGACCGGGGTAGGGGTAGCCAGGTGGAAAGCATGACCAGCCATAGAGAAATGCTTGTTGAAATTCTCAATTATAGTGGATTTATCGGTGGTAACACTGTTTCCTAGCCTCAGAGCAGTGGGCAGCTGGGAGGAGGTGCTCTTATTCTCCATGGACTTTACAGTGTCCCAGAACTTTTTTGAGTTTGTACTACAGGATGCAAATTTCTGTTTGAAAAAGCTAGCCTTAGCTTTGCTAACTGCCTGTGTATATTTGTTCCTAACTTCCCTGAAAAGTTGCATATCACGGGGGCTATTCGATGCTAATGCAGAACGCCACAGGATGTTTTTGTGCTGGTCAAGGGCAGACAGGTCTGGAGTGAACCAAGGACTATATCTATTCCTAGTTCAATTTTTTTTTAATGGGGCATGCTGATGGTGAGGAAGGCACTTTTAAAGAATAACCAGGCATCCTCTACTGACGGGATGAGGTCAGTGTCATTCCAGGATACCCCGGCCAGGTCGATTAGAAAAGCCTGCTCGCAGAAGTGTTTTAGGGAGCGTTTCACAGTGATCAGGGGTGGTCGTTTGGTCGCTGACCCATTATGGATGCAGGCATTGAGGCAGTGATCGCTGAGATCTTGATTGAAAACAGCAGAGGTGTATTTGGAGGGCGAGTTAGTTAGGATGATATCTATGAGGGTGCCCGTGTTTACGGATTTGGGGTTGTACCTGGTAGGTTCATTGATCATTTGGGTGAGATTGAGGGCATCAAGCTTAGATTGTAGGATGGCCGGGGTGTTAAGCATGTCCCAGTTTAGGTCACCTAGTAGCACGAGCTCAGAAGATAGATGGGGGGGCAATCAATTCACATATGGTGTCGAGGGCACAGCTGGGGGCAGAGGGTGGTCTATAGCAAGCGGCAACAGTGAGAGATTTGTTTCTGGAAAGGTGCATTTTTAGAAGTAGAAGCTTGAATTGTTTGGGTACAGACTTGGATAGTAATACAGAACTCTGCAGAATCTTTGCAGTAGATTGCAACACCGCCCCCTTTGGCAGTTCTATCTTGGCGGAAAATGTTATAGTTAGGGATGGAGATTTCAGGGTTTCTGGTGGTTTTCCTAAGCCAGGATTCAGACACGGCTAAGACATGCGGGTTGGCAGAGTGAGCTAAAGCAGTGAGTAAAACAAACTTAGGGAGTAGGCTTCTAATGTTAACATGCATGAAACCAAGGCTTTTACGGTTACAGAAGTCAACAAATGAGAGCACCTGGGGAGTGGGAGTGGAGATAGGCACTGCAGGACCTGGATTAACCTCTACATCACCAGACGAACAGAGGAGAAGTAGGATAAGGGTACAGCTAAAGGCTATACGAACTGGCCGTCTAGCACGTTCGGAACAGAGAGTAAAAGGAGCAGGTTTCTGGGCACGATAGCATAGATTCAAGGCATAGTGTACAGACAAAGGTAAGGTAAGAAGTGAGTACATTGGAGGTAAATCTAGGCATTGAGTAATGATGAGAGAGATATAGTCTCTAGAGACGTTTAAACCAGGTGATGTCATCGCATATGTAGGAGGTGGAACAACATGGTTGGTTAAGGCATATTGAGCAGGTCTAGAGGCTCTACAGTGAAATAAGTAATCACTAACCAGGATAGTAATGGACGAGGCATATTGATATTAGAGCGAGGCATGCGTAGCCAAGTGAACATATGGGTCCAGTGAGTGGTTGGGCTGGCTGGGGACACGGCGATTCAGACAGTTAGTAGGCCGGTGCCAACAAGCTAGCAGATAGTAGGCCGGGGCCAACAGCTAGCAGTTAGCAGACCGGGGCTAGCAAGCTAGCAGTTAGCAGACCGGGTTAGCAAGCAAGCAGTTAGCAGACCGGAGCAAGCAAGCTAGCAGTTAGCAGACCGGGACTAGCAAGCTAGCAGAAGGGCCTTTGGGGGACGTCGCGATGGAGGTAAGTCTGTTTTTTCCTCTTCGTGCGGTGACGTCGATAGACCAGTCGTGGATTAGTAGGGTTCCAAGTAGCTCTAGGTAGCTAGCTTTGACATCATTTGAGTCAACTGGAGGTGTACCTGTGGATATATTTCAAGGTCTACCTTCAAACTCAGTGCCTCTTTGCTTGACATCATGGAAAAATCAAAAGACATCAGCCAAGACCTCAGAAAAAATATTTGACCTCCACAAGTCTGGTTAATCCTTGGGAGCAATTTCCAAATGCCTGAAGTTACCACATTCATCTGTACAAATAATAGTACGCAAGTATAAACACAATGGGACCACGCAGCCGTCATACCACTCAGAGACACGTTCTGTCTCTGAGAGATTAACATACTTTGGTGCAAAAAGTGCAAATCAATCCCAGAACAACAGCAAAGGACCTTGTGAAGATGTTGGAGGAAACCGGTACAAAAGTATCTATATCCACAGTAAAACGAGTCCTATATCGACATAACCTGAAAGGCTGCTCAGCAAGGAAGAAGCCACTGCTCCAAAACCGTCATAAAAAAGCCAGACTACGGTTTGCAACTGCACATGGGGACAAAGATCATACTTTTTGGAGAAATGTCCTGTGGTCTGATGAAAGAAAAATAGAACTGTTTGGCTATAATGACCATCATTATGTTTGGAGTTAAAAGGGGGAGGTTTGCAAGCCGAAGAACACCATCCCAACCGTGAAGCACGGGGTGGCAGCCTCATGTTGTGGGGGTGCTTTGCTGCAGGAGGGACTGGTGCACTTCACAAAATAGATGGCATCATCAGGAAAAAAAATTATGTGGATATATTGAAGCAACATCTCAAGACATCAGTCAGGAAGTTAAAGCTTGGTCACAAATGGGTCTTCCAAATGGACAATGACCCCAAGCATACTTCCAAAGTTGTGGACAACAAAGTCAAGGTATTGGTGTGGCCATCACAAAGCCTTGACCTCAATCCTATAGAAAATGTGTGGGCAGAACTGAAAAAGCATGTGCGAGCAAGGAGGCCTACAAACCTGACTCAGTTACACCAGCTCTGTCAGGAGGAATGGGCCAAAATTCACCCAACTTATTGTTGGAAGCTTGTGGAAGGCTACCCGCAATGTTTGACCCAAGTTAAACAATTTAAAGGCAATGCTACCAAATACTAATTGAGTGTATGTAAACTTCTGACCCACTGGGAATGTGATGAAAGAAATCAAATCTGAGATTAATAATTCTCTCTACTATTATTCTGACATTTCACATTCTTAAAATAAAGTGGTGATCCTAACTGACCTAAGACAGGGAATTTTTTATACGATTAAATGTCAGGAATTGTGAAAAACTGAGTTTAAATGTATTTGGTTAAGGTGTATGTAAACTTCCGACGTCAACTGTACATACACTACTGTTCAAAAGTTTGGGGACACTTAGAAATGTCCTTGTTTTTGAAAGAAACGGCTGATGATTGTTATTGGAATATCTACATAGGCATACAGAGGCCCATTATCAGCAACCATCAATCCTGTGTTCCATTGGCATGTTGTTAGCTAATCCAAGTTTATAATTTTAAAAGGCTAATTGATCATTAGAAAACCCTTTTGCAATTATGTTAGCACAGCTGAAAACTGTTGTCCTGATTAAAGAAGCAATTAAACTGGCCTTCTTTAGACAAGTTGAGTATCTGGAGCATCAGCATTTGTGGGTTTGATTACAGGCTCAAAATGGCCAGAAACAAAGACCTTTCTTCTGAAACTCATCAGTCTATTCTTGTTCTGAGAAATGAAGGCTATTCCATGCGAGAAATTGTCAAGAAACTGAAGATCTCGTACAGCGCTGTGTACTACTCCCTTCACAGAACATCGCAAACTGTCTCTAACCAGAATAGAAAGAGGAGTGGGAGGCCCCGGTGCACAACTGAGCAAGAGGACAAGTACATTAGAGTGTCTAATTTGAGAAACAGATGCCTCACAAGTCCTCAACTGGCAGCTTCATTAAATAGTACCCGCAAAACACCAGTCTCAACGTCAAAATTTCAATAATAACTGATATCGGCATCGCCGTAGACTACACCACTGTCATCATCCTTACCTCCAAGCATTTTTTCAAGTTGGATAATCTTTGGATGCCGACAGCAGTCACACCATTGGAAAACATGGCTTGGACTGTAGCCTAGAAAAGACAATTCCTGCTCTTCTCCCGCGATCCATCAAACACATAGTGGTCTCTGACTTGTGGTCAGACTCGTTCAGGTGGAACAAACTTAAATTCACACTTTTTTTCAATGCTAATTTGAATGTCATTGAGAAAACAGAGAAGTGCAAATATTATATTATTTTTTTTCTCGCAAATATCCTTTCTGAATTTAAAAGTAATTCTCTGAGTAATCATCTAGTTTTTCAAAATTATCTTTAATATTACAATATTTTAGCTGGTAACGTAATGGACAGTTACCGTTTTTTTGTAATCCCTGACATGTAACAGATACAACCCTGCCTGTGTTTTAGTTAACTTCTTATGGCTCAAATCCCGTTAACGGGATTGATTTGACAACATCCGGTGAAATGGCAGAGCGCCAAATTCAAATTAAATTACTATAAATATTAAACTTTCATGAAATCACACATGCAATACACCAAATTAAAGCTACACTTGTTGTTAATCCAGCCAACGTGTCAGATTTCAAAAAGGCTTTACGGTGAAAGCAAACCATGCGATTATCTGAGGATAGCACACCACCAAACAAAGACAGACAATCACAATCATAGTCGCCAGGCGCGACACGAAACTCAGAAATAAAGATATAATTCATGCCTTACCTTTGACGAACTTCTTCTGTTGGCACTCCAATATGTCCCATAAACATCACAAATGGTCCTTTTGTTCGATTAATTCCTTCGTTATATATCCAAAATGTCAAGTTTGATCCAGAAAAATACCGGTTCCAACTCGCGCAACATAACTACAAAATATCTCATAAGTTACCTGTAATTTTTGTCCAAACATTTCAAACAACTTTCCTAATACAACTTTAGGTATTTTTTTTACGTAAATAATCGATAAAATTTAAGACGGGATAAACGGTGTTCAATACCGGAGGAAAACAAAGTGGAGCATGCTTTCAGGTCACGCGCCTCAACCACAACAGCACACTTCACTCGACCCTCGTTCTGAACAGGGCTACTTCTTCATTACTCAAAGGAAAAACATCAACCAATTTCTAAAGACTGTTGACATCCAGTGGAAGCGATAGGAACTGCAAGCAACTGCCTTAGATTTCTAGATTCCCATTGAAAACCCATTGAAAAGAGAGTGACCTCAAAAGAAAAAATTATTGGATGGTTTGTCCTCGGGGTTTCGCCTGCAAAATAAGTTCTGTTATACTCACAGACATCATTCAAACAGTTTTAGAAACTGATAATCTACTGATAATAAGCATATACTAGCTTCTGGGCCTGAGTAGCAGGCAGTTTACTTTGGGCACGCTTTTCATCCGTACTTGAAAATACCGCCCCCTAGCCTAGAGAAGTTAACTCTATAGACGGGTTGGTTGTTTAGCAACAAAACCGACGCTTGTGCAAATATGGAGCAAAACAGACGGGGTTGGCTTAGGTTGTTGACAACATGCAATCTATATTTCATCCTCAATATTTATAGAAAACAGAGCTGCCAACTCTCAAGCATTGGCCGTGAGACACACACATTTGACCCTGTTCTCATGCCCCGTGTACATTTTGCATGCGGTGCCACGCGGTGAAACACCGCTTTTCCATAAATGTTCAATAGAAGGAAAGCGGTGAGAAGGGGAGAGGGCGTGGAACCGTTGGGCAGCGCGAACTAGGCGTAGGAGGCGGTGAAAAAGTTCAACATTATGCAAATCACCAGCAGCGACAGCTAGGCGATGACCAATCATATTGAGTGGTTCCCATGAAAAAGTTGATGCTATGCGACCCAAGGCTGGAGACTTTCTTCAGCAAAGATGGCTGACAAAAATACTAGGATGGAAGGAAGTGTAAGTAATCACTCGAGGTGGGGAAATCTTCAATCCATTTGGAGTAACTGTCAATATTTACCAAAGGGCCAGGGCCCCAGGGGACTGTAAATTCCCCCTTTGGACACATGACTCACATTGTGATTCATGTGCCCCCCCCCCCCCCCCCCCCTCCCAAAAAAAGCACTACCTGTTAAATACAAATAACAAATACAATTAGAATTAGAATTACAACCCTTGATAACTCCATGTTCCCATAATTGTATCCCATAAGGTAATTCAAGGAATAGTAAAATAGAGTAGAGACAGGTGTCCCTCATTCAGGGGCAGGGCTCTCATTCTGTCGTTCTCGTGGTCTGAATCACACACAGGACTATTGATAAATTATTAACTTCTTCTAATTATTAGTGTTTACATAGCCCATTAAAATGTCACCCAATGTCTCTAGTCTTTCTAGTGAGGGTGATCAGTCCTCACCAGGAAGTCAGAACAGATGTCAGAGGTCAGTCAAATCAAAATCAAATCAAATTTTATTGGTCACATACACATTTTTAGCAGATGTTATTGCGGGTGTAGCGAAATGCTTGTGTTCCTAGCTCCAACAGTGCAGTAGTATCTAACAATTCACAACAATACACACTAATCTAAAGTAAAAGAATGGAATTAAGAAATATATAAATATTAGATTGAGCAATGTTGGAGTGGCATTGACTAAAATACAGTAGAATAGAATACAGTATATACATATGAGATGAGTAAACCAGTATGTAAACATTATTAAAGTGACTAGTGTTCCATTATTAAAGTGGCCAGTGATTCCATGTTTATGTATGTGGTGCAACAGCCTCTAAGGTGCAGGGTTGAGTAACCGGGTGCTAGCCAGCTAGTGATGGCTATTTAACAGTCTGATGGCCTTGAGATAGAAGCTGTTTTTCAGTCTCTCGGTCCCAGCTTTGATGCACCTGTACTGACCTCACCTTCTGGATGATAGCGGGGTGAACAGGCCGTGGCTCAGGTGGTTGATGGCCTTCCTATGACATCGGGTGCTGTAGGTGTCCTGGAGGGTAGGCAGTGAGCCCCTGATGATGTGTTGGGCAGACCATACCACCCCTTGGAGAGCCCTGCAGTTGAGGGCGGTGCAGTTGCCGTACCAGGCGGTGATACAGCCCGACAGGATGCTGTTAATTGTGCATCTGTAAAATATTGTGAGGGTTTTAGGTGCCAAGACACATTTCTTCAGCCTACTGAGGTTGAAGTGGCTCTGTTGCGCCTTCTTCACCACACTGTCTGTGTGGGTGGACCATTTCAGATCGTCAGTGATGTGTATGCCGAGGAACTTAAAACGTTCCACCTTCTCCACTGCGGTCCTGTCGATGAGGATACGGGCGTGCTCCCTCTGCTGTTTCCTGAAGTCCACGATCAGCTCCTTCGTTTTGTTGATGTTGAGGGAGAGGTTATTTTCCTGACACCACTCCACCAGGGCCCTCACCTCCTCCGTGTAGGCTGTATCGTCGTTGTTGCTAATCAAGCCTACTACTGTTGTGTCGTCTGCAAACTTGATGATTGAGTTGGAGGCATGCTATCATCCAGAAGGCGAGGTCAGTACAGGTGCATCAAAGCTGGGATTGAGACATTGAGAAACAGCTTCTATCTCAGGCCATCAGACTGCTAAACAGCAATCACTAACTCAGAGAGGCTGCTGCCTACATTGAGACCCAATCACTGGCCACTTTAATAAATGGATCACTAGTCACTTTAAACAATGGCACTTTAAATAATGCCACTTTAATAATGTTTGCATATCTTACATTAGTCATATCACATGTATTTTATACCATCTACTGCACCTTGCCTATGCCGCTCGGCCATCGCTCATCCATATACTTACATGTACATATTCTCATTCACCCCTTTAGATTTGTGTGTATTAGTTAGTTGTTGGGGAATTTTTAGATTACCTGTTAGATATTACTGCACTGTCAGAACTACAAGCACAAGCATTTCGCTACACTCGCATTAACATCTGCTAACCATATGTATGTGACCTGTAAAATGATTTGAACTGTCGTACTCCATCAGAACCCCAAATATAAGCTAGTTTTACTCCAATGTTTGTAAAACAAAAAGTAGGGGAGAGTGTGGTAAGTCACAACAGTTTTTGCATTCAGCATCTAACATAGATCTACACATACTGTATGTTTCAGGATGTTGTGTATCCCTGGAAATAATCCGAATTCATGTAAAAATTACAGTTTTGAAAACATAGCTTGTCCAAAAAAAAGTGGTCTCTTGGCACAATTTACCCCGGGTATTGGGTAAATTGAGCCTCGGGACAGGGTAAGTTAAGCCGTCTATACATTTCTATCTATATTTCCCAATCACAATTCAACAGAATCAAAATTGCTTTTTTGTCTTAATAATTTTAAACATCTTTTGACACCTAAAAACACTTTTTAAAACACTTTTAACATAGTTTTAACTGTTGTTACCTCATATCCCAGAGATAATGCCTTGCATTACGCCTTGGAAGAAAATACTTCAATTTGCTCAACTTGCCATTGTCTCAACTTCCCCCATGGCCATTGGCACAACATACCCCAAGGCAAACCTTTTGAATATATTAGCCCACACAGCTACAAGGATGCTTTTTCATGCTAGGTTTAGGACCTCATATTAAAGCTTATAGAGACCTGGTGTATAGAACAATCTTACAATTATCTACTTTGGTTTAGATACAAGCATCACGAAACCTCTAACACAATACATTTATTTGACTTGTTGAAAATCAGTTTTTTGGATCTAACTTACTTACCACTTTTTCCATGTGGTGTCACAGACTCCATGAAATGATGACCTCTGTATGGTTTCCTAGAAACAGGGGTGGCTCAACTTACCCCTTTGGCTCAACTTGCCCCACTCTCCCCTACATGTAAACAAAAACTGTATAGCCTTAAAGCATTGTTGAAACTATAATTTTGATATCATGGATGGTCAGTCTTTGCATCCATAGCTGTCTATGAATTTGAGAGTGGTTACATTTTTCTAGCCTCATCCCTCAGCTTTTTACAGAAACAGTGGTGGGGAGAACGCTTTAATGTTTCAATTGTGGATTGCCCCATTAAGAGGACTGCAGTCCAGATCGATGGTGGTCTTTCTATAAGACTGCTGATTTTATTGTTTTCTTTCTGCATTTCAGACCCTTGCTGTTGTAACAAAATTAACACCTGAAACATCCACAGAATTTAGAGAAACTACATACAGGTAACAATGTATTGCTGATAACATTAATACAGTTGATTCAGAGGATTTGTGGTAATTATTGTAACTAATAATTGTCCTGTGTCCTCCAGGCTTCAGTGCTCCCATGCAGGTCTGTTCCAGTGCAGTTTGACAGGGCTGGTGTTTCTGATGAAGGGGGAAATGGAGGTGCTGTACAGAACTGTCCAATGGGATGAGAATCTCCTGCACTCCACAGGCCAGACTCCTGCAGGACCCCTGTTCAGTATTGAGTGTCTTCAGGGGTCTATCTGTCAGCTACATCTCCCACACTGTGAGATTCTCTCTGGTGAGTTACACACCACTCACAACTATCATCAAGATGACCAATACAACAGCCAAATGACAGTGGATGAGTAAGATATATTTGTTTTGCAGGAGATGGTCTTGATTCCCTGTCTGTGGCCCATGTTACTGGTGACAGTGTGGAGGTTTTACCACCACTGAGGGTGACTGACACACACGTAGTGGTGAACATCACAGACCTCTCCTTATGGGGCCTGGTCAGAATGTTTATACCCTTCCTCTCGATCAAGGGACAGGTGCTGCCTTTCCTCCAATCATTCAGCCATCTTCGGTCAGTTCTGAATGTGATCGTCCTGCCATCGAATGTGCCCCTCAATGAGGTACAGACCAAATCCATGCGCAAACCAAAACATGTCTTGTCATGTATGTTAGAACTGTTGTGCTTACAGTCGTGGCCAAAAGTTTTGAGAATGACACAAATTTTAATTTTCACAAAGTCTGCTGCCTCAGTTTGTATGATGGCAATTTGCATATACTCCAGAATGTTATGAAGAGTGATCAGATGAATTGCAATTAATTGCCAAGTCCCTCTTTGCCATGCAAATGAACTGAATCCCCCAAAAACATTTCCACTGCATGTCAGCCCTGCCACAAAAGGACCAGCTGACATCATGTCAGTGATTCTCTCGTTAACACAGGTGTGAGTGTTGACTAGGACAAGGCTGGAGATCACTCTGTCATGCTGATTGAGTTCGAATAACAGACTGGAAGCTTCAAAAGGAGGGTGGTGCTTGGAATCATTGTTCTTCCTCTGTCAACCATGGTTACCTGCAAGGAAACACGTGCCGTCATCATTGCTTTGCACAAAAAGGGCTTCACAGGCAAGGATATTGCTGCCAGTAAGATTGCATCTAACTCAACCATTTATCGGATCATCAAGAACTTCAAGGAGAGTGGTTCAATTGTTGTGAAGAAGGCTTCAAGGCGCCCAAGAAAGTCCAGCAAGCACCAGGACCGTCTCCTAAAGTTGATTCAGCTGCGGGATCGGGGCACCACCAGTACAGTGCTTGCTCAGGAATGGCAGCCGGCAGGTGTGAGTGCATCTGCACGCACAGTGAGGCGAAGACTTTTGGAGGATAGCCTGGTGTCAAGAACGGCAGCAAAGAAGCCACTTCTCTCCAGGAAAAACAACAGGGACCGACTGATATTCTGCAAAAGGTACAGGGATTGGACTGCTGAGGACTGCTGAGTCATTTTCTCTGATGAATCCCCTCTCCGATTGTTTGGGGCATCCGGAAAAAAGCTTGTCCGGAGAAGACAAGGTGAGCGCTACCATCAGTCCTGTCTCATGCCAACAGTAAAGCATCTTGAGACCATTCATGTGTGGGGTTGCTTCTCAGCCAAGGGAGTGGGCTCACTCACAATTTTGCCTAAGAACACAGCCATGAATAAACAATGGTACCAACACATCCTCCGAGAGCAACTTCTCCCATCCATCCAGGAACAGTTTGGTGATGAACAATGCCTTTTCCAGTATGATGGAGCACCTTGCCATAAGGCAAAAGTGATAACTAAGTGGCTCGGGGAACAAAACATCGATAGGAAACTCCCCAGACCTTAATCCCATTGAGAACTTGTGGTCAATCCTCAAGAGGCGGGTGGACAAACAAAAACCCACAAATTCTGACAAACTCCAAGCATTGATTATGCAAGAATGGGCTGCCATCAGTCAGGATGTGCCCCAGAAGTTAATTGACAGCATGCCAGGGCGGATTGCAGAGGTCTTGAAAAAGAAGGGTCAACACTGCAAATATTGACTCTTTGCATCAACTTCATGTCATTGTCAATAAAAGCCTTTGACACTTATGAAATGCTTGTAACTATACTTCAGTATTCCATAGTAACATCTGACAAAAATATCTAAAGACACTGAAGCAGCAAACCTTGTGGAAATTAATATTTGTATCATTCTCAAAACTTTTCAAAAATTAAGCAAAACATTATGAAATTATGAAAAAAAAATATATATATATATTTTTTTATACGTGGCTTTCCTTTAGGCAGGAAATGGTCTCACTTGTTCTTGCGTTCACCTGGTGTAACTTTGTTCAACTTCAAATCCAAAAAGCTTCAATTTATTTTTGTGTCTTCATTGATAATCATCAGTTATTCTGTTGCAGGTGGAAGAGAAACAGAGAGCATGCACTTACATACCAGTCTGTTCAGACTGCACTCTTACTCGAGGAGAAACATACAGTCTCTCCTGTGATCTGAAGAAGATACAGGACATCTACCCTAAAGCTAAGGTAGACTCTGACTGATGTCACATATTGATGATGTCACATGGCGCCAGATGTACACTGATACTGAACATTGTACATTCCATGACAATAATTACCTCACTTTGCTGAGGTGTCACTTATAGACTGCTTGTTCTAAACAACTCTGTAAGTGGTAAGTGCTCCATTCCTAATATAGGAAACACCAGTGCAACAGACGGCGGTCGACTGCCTTTGATTAGAATATCAGCCACCATTTTCAGTTCATTTCAAGACGATTCTATGAATGAATGAATGAATGAAATGTTATTTTCCTGTCAAATCGCCAGTGGGCAACCCATCCCTTATGGGATTAATTGACACAAACAAACGTTACAAAAATTCACTGTGATAATTCAATGGTGTTGTCTGCAGTGCCCATCGCATAAAGAATGAAAAAAATAAACATCAATACATAATAGTAAATATGTTAATCCAAACAATAATTATACCCTTAGAGCAGTAAAAAATGTACACATACATACATACATATACAGATAAATAAATACATTTAAAAAATGAAGGCACTTGAGCCTGGCACAAAGAGAAATTTCATGTGGAAGACAAGCCTATACACAATCTATATACATGTGCCATTTACCACATAGAAGCTAAATATTTGTATAATTTAATTATAGGTAGCTATTTTTCTTTTATTCCAGGCTTTATCTAAATATTCCGCAAATGGAAATACACAGTTGACAAAAAAAAACATTTCAATTTCTCCTTATCGCTCAGCCAAATAATGCCAGGGTATAGCTGGTGTGCTACATGTTGAATCGATGCAAACAGCCACCATTTGGCTGAGCTATAAGTAAGTTCAAATTACAATGTAATCTAACTACTGTCAATGTGTGTTTCAGCATATTCAGATATACTGGGGCTACGGTCCAAACTACCACCCCACCTTTCAGGTGTTCCTGAAACCAGACACAGAGGATGTGGAACTGAGACTTCTGGAAAGAGGGGCTGATGGAGATGAGGTGTGGACGGGGCGTGTCCTTCTGCAAGGTAAAACTATAGGAGTTCATCTATAAATTAATTTAGGAGGTAGTAGGTATTGCAACCGTATGCCCACCTGAATATGGTTGAGGTGTCCAAGATCTGAATTAATCCCTGATTAAAGAGGAAGGATGAAATCCATCATGGTTTTCAGACCTCATGGCCTGTAGTTTAGAGCAACCATACCCACCCTACTTTGAGCTCATCAGTAATGTGGATTAGTGGTGTTAAAGAGGATGCAGAAGGGATCAGCTGATCAATCTCATAAACACTGCTGTTGCACAGCGCACATACACTCCCCTCCATATTTATTTAGACAGTGAAGCAAAAATGTGTAATCATGAAGCGCTCGTCCCGCATGCGGGATCAACATCCAGCGAAAAATCATATCGCCATATTCATAACCGAACCATAGCAAAATTTAATATTTTTTTTCTTCTCAAATATAGGACTATTTCATATAGTTTTATAGATACACCTCTCCTGGATCGAACCACGTTGTCCGATTTCAAAAAGGCTTTACAGCAAAATCAAAACATTAGATTATGTTAGAGGAGTATATCGTCAAAGTAGCCACATAGCCATTTTCCAACCAACCACATGCATCACAAATAACCAAAAAACAGCTAAATGCAGCACTGACCTTTGACAATCTTCATCAGATGACACACCTAGGACATCATGTTACACAATACATGCATTCTTTTGTTCGATAAAGTTCATATTTATATATAAAAACAGCATTTTACATCGGCGCGTGACGTTGAGAAACTATTTTCCCTCAAATGCATCCGGTGAAGCAGCGCTACAATTTACTAAATTACTATTCGAAAACATTTTTAAAATGTAATATTGTCATTCAAAGAATTATAGATTAACATCTCGTGAAAGCACCCGCATTGCCAGATTTAAAAATAACTTTACTGGGAAATCACACTTTGCAATAAAAGGGGATGCTATACTCAGAAAAATAGGCTAGCGATACAGGTCAGCGCCATCTTGGAACAATCGAATATCAAATCTACTCTTGTATACTATTGTAAATATTCCCTTACCTTTGATTATCTTCATCAGAAGGCACTTCCAGGAATCCCAGGTCCACAACAAATGTAGTTTTGTTCGAAAAAGTTAATAATTTATGTCCCAATAGCTTCTTCTTGTTAGCGCGTTCCGAAGGCTACTCAAAATGTACCGTCGTGCGCGGGACTTCTCCTCATGAAAGTGCAAAAAAAAATATTTAAGTTCGTTCAAACATGTCAAACGTTGTATAACATAAATCTTTAGGGCCTTTTTCAACCAGAGCTTCAATAATATTGAAGGGGGACGGTTGCATTGTCTTTCTAAACATTTCGAAAGGGGAGGGTAGCCAGGGGCGCCCGCGTCATAATGGTAATGGCCCTCCCCCTATGACCAGGTTCCACAGACTCTCATTCGGTCAGTTTGTACTGTAGAAGACTCAAACCACTTTGTAAAGACTGGGGACATCTAGTGGAAGCCATAGGAAGTGCTCAATGAATCCTAACTCACGGTGTGATTTATAGGCAAAGTGCTGAAGTTGAGTCCGCAAATCAGATTTCCACATCCTGTTAGGATCTGTCTCTGGGTTTTGACTGCCATATGAGTTCTGGTATACTCACAAACACCATTCAAACAGTTTTAGAAACTTTAGGGTGTTTTCTATCCACATCTACTAATTTTATGCATATCCTGGCTTCGGAGTTTGAGTAGGAGGCCGTTTAAAATGGGCACGTATTTTTTTCAAAAATCGCTGTAGCGCCCCCTATCCTTGGCGTGCGTCAAGAGACTTCTGGAAAGAGGGGCTAATGGAGACGAGGTGTGGACAAGGCGTGTCCTTCTGCAAGGTAAAACTGTAGGAGTTCATCTATAAATTAATTTAGGAGGTAGTAGGTATTGCAACCGTATGCCCACCTGAATATGGTTGAGGTGTCCAATATCTGAATTAATCCCTGATTAAAGAGGAAGGATGAAATCCATCATGGTTTTCAGACCTCAAGGCCTGTAGTT
The DNA here is from genome assembly GCF_965601325.2 of Salmo salar. NCBI lineage: Eukaryota > Metazoa > Chordata > Actinopteri > Salmoniformes > Salmonidae > Salmo > Salmo salar. The sequence goes on along the minus strand of NC_138291.1, from coordinate 18,286,124 downwards.
TAGAGCAACCATACCCACCCTACTTTGAGCTCATCAGTAATGTGGATTAGTGGTGTTAAAGAGGATGCAGAAGGGATCAGCTGATCACTCTCATAAACACTGCTGTTGCACAGCACACATACACTCCCCTCCATATTTATTTAGACAGTGAAGCAAAAATGTGTAAAAATGTAACTCTATATTCCAGCATTTTGGATTTGAGATGAAATGTTTCATATGAGGCAACAGTACAGAATGTCACCTTTTATTTGAGGGTATTTTCATGCATATCTGTTTTACCATTTAGAAATGAAACATATGAAATATTTGATCTCAAATCCAAAATGCTGGAGTATAGAGTCAATTTTTTTTTACATTTGCTTCACTGTCCAAATAAATATGGAGGGGAGTGTAACTGTATAATAATACATAGCTGAATATGTGTTGGTGTTTCCTTACTCCCAGATGCTGTGTTGGTGGGAGGGGATCAGGCTGGGACCAGTCAGAGGAGTTCTGCAGAGCAGCTGCTGTGTTCTAGGAGGACCGAGTTTGTAAATCGAGTGTCAGGACCTGTGCTCGACAGTCTATTGGACAGACTTCTGCAATGGAAAGTTCTCAATGAACTTGAAATGGAGAAAGTGAAGGTGATTCCTGAGAGGGCAGTGAAGGCACGTGAAGTCATTGACATGGTTCTGAATAAAGGAGCTAAAGCATGTTCCATAATGAAAACCCTTCTGGTTGAACTGGACCCCTTCTTTTGCATAACACTTGGCTTCCACTCAAACATGTTGGAGTATGAGGCATTGATGAGCATGGCCAATGATGTCTGCATTCAATGATACAATTGGTCTGAAGTTTGCATATTGAACTAAATCTATTTACCTTAACACTGCCGCCATTGTTCATTGACCAACATTAATTTTATAACAGGGTAGGATGTGAAGTGCTCTGTTGAAACTAATGCAAAAACCTTCCTAAAGCGTGATCTGTAGATACAGAACCGCCTCACACCTACGCACTAGAATTATATTATTTGATTTGGGATACTCAGAAGAGCAATGTTAGCACTTTGTCATGTGTGCTGATTTTAGACGGTATAAGCTCTATACCGTATTTATGTCAGATAGTATTTGACATGATAATCACCTTCATGATTAGGTGGCACATTATGTGATTGATGTTTCAACAATAATAGCTATTAATTTTGATTCTATAAATAAAAATTACTTTAATTTTGGTCAAATATTAAAATAAAATCTATTTTCTTATTTAAATTTATATCAATAAAGATTTCCAATTACTAGATTGTCATTCATTGATCATTTCTTTATTCATTTGAGTTGTTTTCTTTATTTCTAAACTGAAAGAAGATAAGACAGTACAATTGAACCCCAAAGGAGACACTTGTTTACACCGGCTAACACATACAAACAACAGTAAAGACACTACAATTGGCATACAGAACCAAAAAGCTGGATTTTATTCACCCTTATGATCTCGTGTCCCACCCTCAATTATGTCCCACCCTCAATTATGTCCCACCCTCAATTTGGGAATTCGCATTGGTTTGATTGGGTAGTGGATGGAGTCAATACAGTTCTCTCTTCAGGACAAGACCAGACCAGGATGGAAATCAAAACAAGCTTCCCGAGTGTTCCCATGTGCATTGTATGATGGCGGCCACATCCTGCTTGAGAGAGGAGACGGTAGGCTCCAGCAGCTAAGAAAAATCATGCAGCATTGTTCAACACCCAACTTACACAAGTTATAGACTTCCCTGGGCGTCATTTAGGCAGATAGATCAGCCAGACAATCAAAAAGTTGATTGATGTAGATAGAAGGGTACATACAGTGGGCCTGTGCCTGCACTACAGTTGACCCCTGACAGAGGTCATGATGTGGTAGAAGACCTGCCTTGCCTCTCTGACTGACTACAACCACATTCTGCTCCTACACAGAGGATGGCAGGGGACAGGAGAGAGTGAGTGAGTGTGTGTGTGTGAGAGAGAGAGAGAGAGTAGTTACTGAACTTGACTGTGTTCAGTTGTCAGTCAGTGTGTGTGTGTTTGATTGGTCCTGGCTGTATTGAGCTGTTCCCTCAGTGTGTTGTTCTCTGTCCTCAGTGTGTTGTTCCCTGTCCTCAGTGTGTTGTTCCCTGTCCTCAGTGTGTTGTTCCCTGTCCTCAGTGTGTTGTTCTCTGTCCTCAGTGTGTTGTTCCCTGTCCTCAGTGTGTTGTTCCCTGTCCTCAGTGTGTTGTTCTCTGTCCTCAGTGTGTTGTTCCCTGTCCTCAGTGTGTTGTTCCCTGTCCTCAGTGTGTTGTTCCCTGTCCTCAGTGTGTTGTTCCCTGTCCTCAGTGTGTTGTTCCCTGTCCTCAGTGTGTTGTTCCCTGTCCTCAGTGTGTTGTTCCCTGTCCTCAGTGTGTTGTTCTCTGTCCTCAGTGTGTTGTTCCCTGTCCTCAGTGTGTTGTTCCCTGTCCTCAGTGTGTTGTTCTCTGTCCTCAGTGTGTTGTTCCCTGTCCTCAGTGTGTTGTTCCCTGTCCTCAGTGTGTTGTTCCCTGTCCTCAGTGTGTTGTTCCCTGTCCTCAGTGTGTTGTTCCCTGTCCTCAGTGTGTTGTTCTCTGTCCTCAGTGTGTTGTTCCCTGTCCTCAGTGTGTTGTTCTCTGTCCTCAGTGTGTTGTTCTCTGTCCTCAGTGTGTTGTTCCCTGTCCTCAGTGTGTTGTTCCCTGTCCTCAGTGTGTTGTTCCCTGTCCTCAGTGTGTTGTTCTCTTTCCTCTGTGTTACTCTCTGTCCTCAATGTAGCATTAATGTTCCACAGCTCCTCCACATCCTGCTGTATGGCCCTCAGAACAGCTCAGCTCTGAGCCAGGGTCCACTGTCTGCAACACACACACACACACACACACACACACACACACACACACACACACACACACACACACACACACACACACACACACACACACACACACACACACACACACACACACACACACACACACACACACACACACACACACACACACACACACACACACACACACACACACACACACACACACCAGGTCTCTACATCCCTCTGGACAGGAAGGGATCATGTGTTTTTTAAATGTATATTATTTAACCAGGCAAGTCAGTTAAGACAAATTCTTATTTACAATGACAGCCTACCCCAGACGACGCTGGACCAATTGTGCGCCGCCTTATGGGACTCCCAATCACGGCCGGATGGGATTCAGCCTGGATTCAAACCAGGGATTCTAGTGGCGCCTCTTGCACTGAGATGCAGTGCCTTAGACCGCTGCGCCACTCGTGTCACGATACAGTATGAATGCAGTATTAGTCCCAGGCTTATCCTTACTACCTGGGCCCAGGTTTGCAGGTAAGTCCCAGGCTTACTTGGGTCCAGGTTTGTAGGCAATTCCCAGGCTTACCCTTACTACCCTGGGCCAGATTTGTAGGCAGGCACTAAGATTACCCTTACTATCCAGTTGCTTTGGCTCTGTACCCCAGCACTTTAGATTTGAATTAATACAATGACTATGAGGTTAAAGTGCAGACTGTTAACTTTAATTTTAGGGTATTTTCCATATAGGGTGAACCGTTTGGAAATTACAGCACTTTATGTACATACTCCACCCATTTTAGGCGACCAAAAGTATTGGGAAAAATTCAGTTATGTGTATTAAAGTAGTCAAAAGTTTGGTCCCATATTCATAGCATGCAATGATTATACCAACAGCTTGTTGGATGCATTTGCTGTTTGTTTTGGTTGTGTTTCAGATTGTTTTGTGCCCAATAGAAATGAATAGTAAATAATGTATTGTGTCATTTTGGAGTCACTTTTATTGTAAATAAGAATATAGTATGTTTATAAACACTTCTATATTAATGTGGATGCTACCATTACTACGGATAGTCCTAAATTAATCATGAATAATGATGAGTGAGAAAGTTACAGATGCACAAATATCATACTGTCACGTCCTGACCATAGAAAGCTCTTATTTTCTATGATAGATTAGGTCAGGGCGTGACATTTTTTTTCTTCTAGTTATTATTTTCTATGTGGGGTTCTAGTTTAGTTTTTCTATGTTTGGTTGATTTGTATGAGTCCCAATTAGAGGCAGCTGGTAATCATTGTCTCTAATTGGGGATCATACTTAAGTAGCTTGTTTTTCACTTGGGGGTTATGGGATATTGTTTATGTGTAGTTGCTTTGTAGTCACAGTTCGTTTATTCTTTATTTGTTTTGTATTTTTTCTAAAGTTTCACTTTCTAATAAATTATGTGTAACACTACTCACGCTGCGCCTTGGTCCGACCATCATTTTTATGACGAACGTAACAGATTATCCCATCTACAAAGAACCAAGCAGCGTACCCGGGAGATAATGGCATCCTGGTCTGTGGAGGAGCTTAGGGAGAGAATATCCTGGACTTGGGACGAAATAGTGGCAGGAGATAAGAGCCTGCCATGGAAGCAGGCGGAAGCAGCGAAGGAGGGACAGCAACGAAGTCGTGGAGGAAGGCCATAGAAACCCCAATATTTTTTTTTGGGGGGGGCACACAGGGTGGTTGGCGGAGCCAGGTTTCAGACCAGAGCCAACTCCCTGCACTCGCTTTAAGGAGCGTGTGACCATTCAGGCACCATGTTATGCGGTGATATGCACTGTGTCTCCAGTGCGCATTCACAGCCCTGTGCGCTCGGTGCCAGCTCCTCGCACTTGTCGTGCGAAAGTGAGCATCCAGCCAGGACGGGTTGTGCCGGCTCAGCATTCCTGGTCTCCAGTACGTCTCCTCGGTCCAGGATATCCTGCGCCAGCTCTACGCACTGTGTCGCCAGTGCGCCTTCACAGCCCAGTGCGTCCTGTGCCAGTGCCCCGCACTTGCCAGGCTAAAGTGAGCATCCAGCCAGGACGGGTTGTGCCAGCTCTACACTCCAGACCTCGAGTGCGCCTCCACGGTCCATTATATCCTGCACCGGTTTTATGCACCAGGTCTCCAGTGCGCCTCCACAGCCCAGTGCGTCCTGTGCCTGCTCCCCGCACTCGCCCTGAGGTGCGTGTCACCAGTCTGGGACCACTAGTCCTGGCTCCACGCACCAGGCCTCCAGTGCGCCTTCACAGTCCAGAGCTTCCGGCAACAGTTTCCGGTCTGGAGCTTCCGGCGACGGCCCACGGCCCGGAACCTCCGGCGACGGCCCACGGCCCGGAACCTCCGGAGCCGCCACCGACACTAGACACCCCCACTAACCCTCCCTTTTTTGTTTCAGGTTTTGTGGTCGGAGTCCGCACCTTTGGGTGGGGGGTACTGTCACGTCCTGACCATAGAAAGCTCTTTTTTTCTATGATAGAGTAGGTCAGGGCGTGACTGGGGGGGTTTTCTAGTTATTCTTTTCTATGTGGGGTTCTAGTTTAATTTTTCTATGTTTGGTTGATTTGTATGATTCCCAATTAGAGGCAGCTGGTAATCGTTGTCTCTAATTGGGGATCATACTTAAGTAGCTTGTTTTTCAAATCAAATCAAATCAAATGTATTTATATAGCCCTTCTTACATCAGCTGATATCTCAAAGTGCTATACAGAAACCCAGCCTAAAACCCCAAACAGCAAGCAATGCAGGTGTAGAAGCAACTTGGGGGTTATGGGATATTGTTTATGTCTAGTTGCTTTGTAGTCACGGTTCGTTTATTCTTTATTTGTTTTGTATTTTTTCTAAAGTTTCACTTTATAATAAATTATGTGGAACGCTACTCACGCTGCGCCTTGGTCCGACCATCATTTTTATGACGAACGTGACACATACCCCCCCAAAAAATGCTAACCTCCACTGTTATTGTAATGGTGAGAGGTTAGCATGGCTTGGGGGTATGATAGTTGTGCGTCTAACTTTCTCATTCATCATTAATCACGATTATTCACTCATTATTTTCCTGCTCCAGGTCATGACCTCCACCCCCTGGACACATTCAGATGACATCATTCAAGTTATGATTTAGCGTTCATCCACTAATCAATACAAACAGTGATAAAAAATATAAAAAAAAGTTATATTTTTCTCACAAACTCATGAAAAGGGACATTGGTTTTGGGGGACGTTGATACATTTCCAGAATAACATCATATATTGGAGTATGAACAAATTATGTTAATCCCATTGTTGAAAACGTTGCTGTGTTGACATGTAGGTCATGCCCGATGAGGAAATCTATTACAGGATTAAAGGTGTAATCTTGTGTTTGTCTGACCATCACCTTGTGTAGCTCCTGGCTCATCTGGTTAGCCTCAGCCACCATGGGCATCAGTTTGATGTAGTCATAGAGCACAGCCAGGAGACTGGGGTCGGTCTGACTGGGGCCTGCAATGGACTCACCTACAGGGGGAGACAGAGAGAGGATATACACTATCACCTCTCTGATTCACACTCATATCCATAGGTATTCTCTCTCTTTCCCCGATTTTATCTCACACACACACACACACACACACACACACACACACACACACACACACAACCCTTTGTCTGCTCTTTACACAGTGAGTGGAGGTGGATGCCCTCAGAGGCTGCGAGCTCAAACTGGAAGTAGTCGCAGTCATAGCAACTCCAGTTGTCCCCACCCCTCTGAAGGTAGCCAATGAGTCGGTCCTAGATGGGAGGCGGCGTTGATATGGGTGTAGAACTCAGGAACTTTCGAGTGCATAGAGTATAGGATAGGGGCAGTGGTGGTCGTCTGATCATGCAAGAAAGTATGAGAGACTACGGTGATTATTACTAAGCATCAATGTTATTTTAACCCCTAACCTTTACCTTTATCCCTAACCTTAACCCCATATGAATAACTCCAGCTCATGAGCTCATGTTCTTGCTCATCAGTTTCGACCATGTTGCTGCTTTTGCATGAACTAAAAGCCACTGTCCCTTAAACAGGGACCTTTTCCAAAATGGCCGACATACTTTGTTTCTAGAGAGACGCACCAGCTGCTGCAGCTCGTTCTTCTGGGAGATGGGTGTTCCGTTGACAATAACCTTTGACCCGGCCAGTGGGGTCAGGGACACCCTGCGGTTTACATTACTGTACACAGTGGGGCGCTCCTGGATCCTGAGGAGGGGAAAGGGGTCATTGCTGATCTATTAGTTCTATTTTTTTTTCATAAAAAAATGTATCCCAGATTTCCCTTTTAATCGACTGACACTTTAGCCTGTCGCATGCTTCCCAGTCAAAACAGTTCACGCATATGTTATGGCAACTTTTGGAAGGGGGAAGGACAGCAGGGAGGAGGGGGGGTGGAGTGGAGTGGAGCAGGGATGAATTGGGTGGAAGAAACCAGTGGTGTTGAGAGGGGTGGGTAGTAAATGGGAGGGGGGGTGAGGGCGAGACATATATTGAATCATCTGATGACTAAATTTGTACAGCTTGAAACAGAAGGCATGCTGGGCCAGTCAGCCTCCAGCATAGCGCAGGGTTGAGATAGACTCTTCATAGCAGGATGAAGATATCAGGATATCAGCTGCAATCTGAGGAATCGGGTATTTCATTATGACAGGCATTGTATGAGTTTACCCACGATAATATACACTCATTTTAGGAAACACACACAAAAAAAGGCATTCATATTATATAAATCATAACTTTATTTTAATAGAGGTGTATTAGACAGAGCAGGGTTACCATGACAGTATGGCTGTTACCCCTCAGGGCAGACTGCAGCAGCTTGGTGAGGACAGCGTCTCTTTACGGGAGATGTCCCACCATCATTCCTACCGCCATATCAGCCAGGGCACTGCAGGGAGAGGATGATGAAGAGGAGAATAGGAAATAGAGAATGCAGTGACAGGAAGAAATGTAGAGTTCCGCTGAGTGTTTAGTGACATGCTGGTGTGAAGGGCATGGGTCTCTCCCTGACCTGATTTTGCCCAGGGTGGTGAGGCTGATGGCCGTGCCCTCTTTGCGCCGGTCGACCTCGGAGCCTGACACCCACAGCATCTCGCTGCCTGCCAGGTCCACCAGGTTGATATTAGACTGCTTGGGGATGCTCTCCTTAGAGAAGATCTGCAGGGGGGTCAGAGACACAATAGGAACACCAAGAGATGCGCCTAATACCTAAATCAACCCCTGTCGTACTTACCAGACTGCAAGATTTTTACATACCTATCTAATCCTCTCAGAGCTCCAGAAGTGGCTAGGAGTTAGAGGGTAGAGAAAGGGGCTAGGGGTTAGGGACAAGGGGCTAGGGGTTGACTGGGAATTGTGGCTCACCTGTTTGAGCTGGAGGATGATGAGCATGTGTGTGGCGGCCGTTGTGCGCATCCTCGTCCCCTCTATCAGCTGCTATACCTATTAAATATACAGTCCCTTCGGAAATAATTCAGACCCCTTGACTTTTTCTACATTTTGGTAGGTTATTCTATTCTAAAATGTATTTAATACCCGTCAATCTACACATAATACCCCATAATGACAAAGCAAAAACTGGATTTTAGAATTTTTGCTACTGTAATTTCCGGACTATTAAGCGCACCTGAATATAAGCCGCACCCACTGAATTTAAAAAATAAATAAATATTACTTTGAACATAAATAAGCCGCACATTGAAACAAATGAACTTTACACAGGCTTTAACGAAACACGGCTTGTAACAAAAAATAAAAAATTAGCAGTAAGCTTTAGTTGTCTTTTTGCACTGAGTCAATTCCTCACGCTGCTGTTTCCAACGTCTTATCATCGATTCATTAAGACCAAGCTCCCGTGCAGCAGCTCTATTTCCTTTTCCAACAGACAGATCAATCGCCTTCAACTTGAAAGCTGCATCATATGCATTTCTCCGTGTCTTTGCCATGATGAGGGTGACAAAATGACTACCGTAATCAGAATGATGGGAAGTTTGAGAGCGCTCGATTTAATCTAAACAGTAAACAAAAAAGTTGTTTGACCTTAACCCGTTCGGCAATTTCATTGGTCTAATGAAAGCTTCATGCCGCCCAAAAACTGAGCACGTCATAGAATGTGTTTTTTTGGAGAAAAAAAAAATTGAAAGCAGGAAAAATCTATATATGAGCCGCGTCATTGTTTAAGCCGCGAGGTTCAAAGCCTGGGAAAAAAGTTGCGGCTTATAGTCCGGAATTTACGATAATTTATAAAAAATAAACTGAAATATGACATTTGCATAAGTATTCAGACCCTTTACTCAGTACTTTGTTGAAGCACCTTTGGCAGTGATTACAGTCTTCAGTCTTCTTGGGTATGAGGCTACAAGCTTGGCACACCTGTATTTGGGGAATTTCCCCCATTCTCTGCAGATCCTCTCAAGCTCTGTTAGGTTGGATGGGGAGCGTTGCTGCACAGCTATTTTCAGGTCTCTCCAGAGATAATCGATCAGTGTTAGATGGGGTTCAAGTCCAGGCTCTGGCTGGGCCACTCAAGGACATTCAGAGACTTGTCCCGAAGCTGCTCCTGCGTTGTCTTGGCTGTTTGCTTAGGGTCGTTGTCCTGTTGGAAGGTGAACATTCGCACTCTGGAGCAAGTTTTCATCAAGGATCTCTGTACTTTGCTCCGTTCATCTTTGCCTCGATCATGACTAGTCTCCCAATACCTGCCACTGAAAAACATCCCCACAGCATGATGCTGCCACAACCATGCTTCACCGTAGGGATGGTGTCAGGTTTCCCAGATCTGTGCCTCAACACAATCCTGTTTCGGACCTCTTCGGACAATTCCTTCAACCTCATGGCTTGGTTTTTGCTCTGACATGCACTGTCAACTGTGGGATCTTATATAGACAGGTGTGTGCCTTTCCAAATCATGTCGAATCAATTGAATTTACCACAGGTGGGCTACAATCAAGTTGTAGAAACATTTCAAGGATGATCAATGGAAACAGGATGCACCTGAGCTCAATTTTAAGTTTCATAGCAAAGGGTCTGAATACTTGTGTAAATAAGGTATTTCTGTTTAAAATGTTTTATACATTTGCAAACATAAAAAAACTGTTTTTGCTTCGTCATTATGGGGTATTGAGTGTAGATTGATGACTGGAAAAAAGTATTTCATAAATTGTAGAATAAGGCTGTAACGTAACAAACTGTGGAAAAAGTCAAGGGGTCTGAATACTTTCCGAATGCACTGTATGTGTACTGTATACAGGCATGACAGAGTTGAAACCAGACTTACTTGTTCATTATAGATTTCCAACATGCTGAAAAAGAACTTCAGGAACAGAGGAGCCCATTGAAAATTACTAAAATCTAACCTATTTATTCAGGGGAAAAAATGTAATTACAAAAGTAAAAAATGTCATACACACACCTGGCGCTGTTGGCTGTCCTGGTTGGCCCTGATGGCCTGAAACAGTCTGTCACAGAGGGTGGGCACCAGGCCCTTGTTGGGTCCGTACCCCACCATGGAGTGGCTTTTACCTGAGCCAGTCTGCCCGTAGGCCAGCTGGGTGTCATTATAACCCTGTAGGGCGTTCTCTAGGATCCTATCCCCCAGGTCCAGGAACACACTGCCCTGAGGGCAGACAGAGTTACTGCCCTGAGATGGGGCAAAAGGAGTGGCTAATAAGTCTGGCTGCACATCTGACTTGCTGCAAATTGAGAAATTACGTGACTAAACTTAACAAAAAGAAGAAGAAACTATTATGATGCCAAGATCAATGATATAAAAAACTTTGGCGTACTTTAAATGAAATTATGGGCTGAAAGACAAATCCAACTTTCATCGAATCAGATGGCTTATTCATCACAAAACCAATTATTTTAATGATTACTTCATTGGCAAAGTGGGCAAACTTAAGCAGGAAATGGCAACAACGGACAGTGAGCCATCGTAATCATGCATAACAAAACTAATAATGAAAGAAAAGCATTGTAAGTTTGAATTTTGTAAAGTTTGTGTGGGACAGGTGGAAAAAATATTGTTATCGATCAATAATGACAAACCTCCTGGCATTGACAACTTAGACGGAAGGCCATTGAGGATGGTATGTGACTCTATGGCCACTCCTATCTGTCATAGCTTTAATCTGAGTCAAATCAAATCAAATCAAATGTATTTATATAGCCCTTCTTACATCAGCTGATATCTCAAAGTGCTGTACAGAAACCCCGCCTAAAACCCCAAACAGCAAGCAATGCAGGTGTAGAAGCACGGTGGCTAGGAAAAACTCCCTAGAAAGGCCAAAACCTAGGAAGAAACCTAGAGAGGAACCAGGCTATGAGGGGTGGCCAGTCCTCTTCTGGCTGTGCCGGGTGGAGATTATAACAGAACATGGCCAAGATGTTCAAATGATCATAAATGACCAGCATGGTCAATTAATAATAATCACAGTTGTCGAGGGTGTAACAAGTCAGTAACACAAGAGTAAGTGTCAGTTGGCTTTTCATAGCCGATCATTGATAGTATCTCTACCGCTCCTGCTGTCTCTAGAGAGTTGAAAACAGCAGAACAGTTGAAACTGGAGCAGCAGCACGGCCAGGTGGACTGGGGACAGCAAGGAGTCATCATGTCAGGTAGTCCTGAGGCATGGTCCTAGGGCTCAGGTCCCCCGAGAGAGAGAAAGAAAGAAAGAGAGAAGAGAATTAGAGAGAGCATACTTAAATTCACACAGGACACCGGATAAGACAGGAGAAATACTCCAGATATAACAGACTGACCCTAGCCCCCCGACACATAAACTACTGCAGCATAAATACTGGAGGCTGAGACAGGAGGGGTCAGGAGACACTGTGGCCCCATCCGACGATACCCCCGGACAGGGCCAAACAGGAAGAGGGATTTCTTCAACCACCAACATACCATCCTGAGACAAGGCCGAGTATAGCCCACAAAGATCTCCGCCACGGCACAACCCAAAGGGGGTGCCAACTCAGACAGGAAGACCACATCAGTGACTCAACCCACTCAAGTGATGCACCCCTCCTAGGGACGGCATGGAAGTACACCAATAAGCCAGTGACTCAGCCCCTGTAATAGGGTTAGAGGCAGAGAATCCCAGTGGAGAAAGGGGAACCAGCCAGGCAGAGACAGCAAGGGCGATTCGTTGCTCCAGAGCCTTTCCGTTCACTTTCACACTCCTGGGCTAGACTACACTCAATCATAGGACCCACTGAAGAGATGAGTCTTCAGTAAAGATTTAAAGGTTGAGACCGAGTCTGCATCTCTCACATGGGTAGGCAGACTATTCCATAAAAATGGAGCTCTATAGGAGAAAGCCCTGCCTCCAGCTGTTTGCTTAGAAATTCTAGGGACAATTAGGAGGCCTGTGTCTTGTGACCGTAGCGTACGTGTAGGTATGTACGGCAGGACCAAATCAGAAAGATAGGTAGGAGCAAGCCCATGTAATGCTTTGTAGGTTAGCAGTAAAACCTTGAAATCAGCCCTTGCCTTAACAGGAAGCCAGTGTAGGGAGGCTAACACTGGAGTAATATGATTAAATTTTTTGGTTCTAGTCAGGATTCTAGCAGCCGTATTTAGCACTAACTGAAGTTTAGTTAGTGCTTTATCCGGGTAGCCAGAAAGTAGAGCATTGCAGTAGTCCAACCTAGAAGTAACAAAAGCATGGATACATTTTTCTGCATCATTTGTGGACAGAAAGTTTCTGATTTTTGCAATGTTACGTAGATGGAAAAAAGCTGCCCTTGAAACAGTCTTGATATGTTCTTCAAAAGAGAGATCAGGGTCCAGAGTAATGCCGAGGTCCTTCACAGTTTTATTTGAGACGACTGTACAACCATCAAGATTAATTGTCAGATTTAACAGAAGATCTCTTTGTTTCTTGGGACCTAGAACAAGCATCTTTGTTTTGTCCGAGTTTAAAAGTAGAAAGTTTGCAGCCATCCACTTCCTTATGTCTGAAACACAGGCTTCTAGCGAGGGCAATTTTGGGGCTTCACCATGTTTCATTGAAATGTACATCTGTGTGTCGTCCACATAGCAGTGAAATTTAACATTATGTTTTCGAATTACATCCCCAAGAGGTAAAATATATAGTGAAAACAATAGTGGTCCTAAAACGGAACCTTGAGTAACACCGAAATTTACAGTTGATTTGTCAGAGGACAAACCATTCACAGAGACAAACTGATATCTTTCCTACAGATAAGATCTAAACCAGGCAAGAACTTGTCCGTGTAGACCAATTTGGGTTTCCAATCTCTCCAAAAGAATGTGGTGATCGATGGTATCAAAAGCAGCACTAAGATCTAGGAGCACGAGGACAGATGCAGAGCCTCGGTCTGACATCATTAAAAGGTAATTTACCACCTTCACAAGTGCAGTCTCATTGCTATGATGGGGTCTAAAACCAGACTGAAGTGTTTCGTATACATTGTTTGTCTTCAGGAAGGCAGTGAGTTGCTGCGCAACAGCTTTTTCTAACATTTTTGAGAGGAATGGAAGATTCGATATAGGCCGATAGTTTTTTATATTTTCTGGGTCACGGTTTGGCTTTTTCAAGAGAGGCTTCATTACTGCCACTTTTAGTGAGTTTGGTACACATCCGGTGGATAGAGAACCGTTTATTATGTTCAACATAGGAGGGCCAAGCACAGGAAGCAGCTCTTTCAGTAGTTTAGTTGGAATAGGGTCCAGTATGCAGCTTGAAGGTTTAGAGGCCATGATTATTTTCATCATTGTGTCAAGAGATATAGTACTAAAACACTTTAGTGTCTCCCTTGATCCTAGATCCTGGCAGAGTTGTGCAGACTCAGGACAACGGAGCTTTGGAGGAATACGCAGATTTAAAGAGGAGTCCGTAATTTGCTTTCTAATGATCATGATCTTTTCCTCAAAGAAGTTCATGAATTTATTACTGCTGAAGTGAAAGCTATCCTCTCTTGGGAAATGCTGCTTTTTAGTTAGCTTTGCGACAGTATCAAAAATACATTTCGTATTGTTCTTATTTTCCTCAATTAAGTTGGAAAAATAGGATGATCGAGCAGCAGTGAGGGCTCTTCGATACTGCACGGTACTGTCTTTCCAAGCTAGTCGGAACACTTCCAGTTTGGTGTGGCGCCAATTCCGTTCCAATTTTCTGGAAGCTTGCTTCAGAGCTCGTGTATTTTCTGTATACCAGGGAGCTAGTTTCTTATGACAAATGTTTTTAGTTTTTAGGGGTGCAACTGCATCTAGGGTATTGCGCAAAGTTAAATTGAGTTCCTCAGTTAAGTGGTTAACTGATTTTTGTCTTCTGATGTCCTTGGGTAGGCAGAGGGAGTCTGGAAGGGCATCAAGGAATCTTTGGGTTGTCTGAGTATTTATAGCACGACTTTTGATGCTCCTTGGTTGGGGTCTGAGCAGATTATTTGTTGCGATTGCAAACGTAATAAAATGGTGGTCCGATAGTCCAGGATTATGAGGAAAAACATTAAGATCCACAACATTTATTCCACGGGACTAAACTAGGTCCAGAGTATGACTGTGGCAGTGAGTAGGTCCAGAGACATGTTGGACAAAACCCACTGAGTCGATGATGGCTCCGAAAGCCTTTTGGAGTGGGTCTGTGGACTTTTCCATGTGAATATTAAAGTCACCAAAAATTTTAATATTATCTTCTGTGACTACAATGTCCGATAGGAATTCAGGGAACTCAGTGAGGAACGCTGTATATGGCCCAGGAGGCCTGTAAACAGTAGCAATAAAAAGTGATTGAGTAAGCTGCATAGATTTCATGACTAGAAGCTCAAAAGACGAAAGACGAGTCTAGAGGAAGGTGTTTGTCCTCAGGCCTGGATGGAAGCCAAAGTCATTCCATTACCCAAGAGTGGTAAAGTGGCCTTTACTGGTTCTAACAGCAGACCAATCAGCTTGCTGCCAGCTCTTAGCAAAATGTTGGGAAACATTGTGTTTGACCAAATACTATTTATCTGTAAACAAATTAACAGACTTTCAGCATGTTTATAGAGAAGGGCACTCAACATGTACTGCACTGACACAAATGACTGATTGGTTGAAATAAATTGATAATAAAAATATTGTGGAAGCTGTACTGTTAGATTTCAGCGCAGCCTTTGTATTATTGACCATAACCTGTTTGAGAAAAACTGACGTTTTATGGCTTTTCAACCTCTGCCATATCTTGGATTCAGAGCTATCTAATAAAACATAGGGTTTTCTTTAATGGAAGCTTCTCTAATTTCAAACAGGGCAGCTCTCTAGGCCCTCGATGTTTACCTATTTTTACCAATGACCTGCCACTGGTATTAAACAAAGCCTGTGTGTCCGTGTATGCTCATGATTCATATACGTGTCAGCGACCACATCTAATGAAGCCACTGAAACCCTTAACAAGGAGTTGCAGACAGTTTTGGAATGGGTGGCCAGTAATAAACTGGTCCTGAACATCTCTAAAAACTAAGAGCATTGTATTTGGTACAAATCATCCCCTAAGTTCTAGACCTCAGTTGAATTTGGTAATGAATAGTGTGGCTGTTGAACAAGTTGAGGAGACTAAATGACTTGGTGTTATCTTAGATTGTAAACTGTAATGGTCAAAACATATAGATTCAATGGTTGTAAAGACGGAGAGAGTGCTGTCCGTAATAAAGAGATGATCTGCTTTTTTTGACAACACACTCAACAAAGCACGTCCTGCAGGCTCTAGTTTTGTCTTATCTTGATTATTGTCCAGCCATCTGGTCAAGTTCAGCTAAGAAAGACCTAGTTAAGCTGCAGCTGGCCAGAGCGACACGTCTTGCTCTTCATAGTCCTTCCCTGGCATCTCTGCTCCTTTAGCCCTCATGATCCTCCCTGCTCCTGTGAGGGACTGGTTGGGTGACACCCTGCACCCACTGACAGCAGCATCATGGCTTCCTCGTCCTTGTCTTCTCTCCATCTGCATTTATGAGAGGCCATAGAACCAGACAGGTGAAAGATGTCCTGAAAGACAATTCAATTCAATTCAATACAAAGGGCTTTATTGGCATGGGAAACATATGTTAACATTGCCAAAGCAAGTGAGGTAGATCATATACAAAAGTGAAATAAACAATAAAAATGAACAGTTAACATTACACTCACAGAAGTTCCTGTCACGATCGTGTGGAGAGATGGACCAAGGCGCAGCGTGATTGAAGTTCCACATCTTTATTTTAGTGAAACTTAAAACAAACAATGACCGTGCAGTACTGAGGTGCACATGCACTCTCTCAAAAAACAATATCCCACAAAGCAGGTGAGAACAGGGAACCCTTAAGTATGATCCCCAATTAGAGACAACAATAATCAGCTGCCTCTAATTGGGAACCATACTCAATCCCAAAACATAGAAACAAAATGACTAGAACACCCCCTTAGTCACGCTCTGACCTAAACATCATGGAGAACCAAAGGCTCTCCATGGTCAGGGCGTGACAGTACCCCACCCCAAAGGTGCGGACTCCGGCCGCAAAACCTGAAACCAAATGGGGAGGGTAGGGGGGGTGACTAGTGTTGGTGGCAGCTCCGGTGCGGGTCGTAGCCCCCGCCCAGACCCCAGATCCGGCCATGGAGCTGGGTTGGCCGCCGTGCCTGGATTGGGCACCGGCGCAGCGGAAGGCTCCGGCCTTGGAGCGGGACTGGATGCCGTGCCTGGACTAGGCACTGGCGCAGAGGAAGGCTCCTGCCCTGGAGCTGGACTGGACACCGTGCCTGGACTCTCCGGACCGGTGACCGTCACAGGAAGCTCCGGGCCGTTGACCGTCCCGGGAAGCTCCGGGCCGTTGACCGTCCCTGGAAGCCCCGGACCGTTGACCGTCCCTGGAGGTTCCGGACCGTGAACCGTCGCTGGAGGTTCCGGACCGTGAACCGTCGCCGGAGGCTCTGGATCGTGAACCGTCGCCAGAGGCTCCGGACCGTGAACCGTCGCCAGAGGCTCCGGACCGTGAACCGTCGCCGGGAGCTCCGGACTGTGAACCGTCCCCGGAAGCTCCGGACTGTGAACCGTCGCCGGAAGCTCCGGACTGTGAACCGTCCCCGGAAGCTCCAGACTGTGAACCATCGCTGGAAGCTCTGGACTGTGAATGTGCTCTGGAGGCCTAGTGCGTGGAGCCGGTACAGGTGGCACCGGACTGGTGACATGCACTTCAGGGCGAGTGCGGGGAGCAGGCACAGGACGTACCGGACTGGGGAGGCGCACTGGAGGCCTGATGCATAGAGCCCGCACAGGTTGCACCGGACTGGTGACACGCTCTTCATGGCGAGTGCGAGGAGCAGGGACAGGACGTACCGGACTGGGGAGGCGCACTGGAGGCCTGATGCGTGGGGCCGGCACAGGATGTACTGGACTGGTGACACGCCCTTCAGGGCGAGTGCGAGGAGCAGGCACAGGACGTATCGGACTGGGGACACGCACTTCAGGGCGAGTGCGAAGAGCAGGCACAGGACGTACCGGACTGGGAAGGCGCACTGGAGGCCAGATGTGTGGAGCTGGCCCAGGTTGCCCCAGACTGCTAACCAGATCCTCTGGTCGGATGTTGAGCAGAACACACTTGCACAACATCTCTCTCATCTCTCTCTCTCCCAACTTCCAGAACACACTTGCACAACATCTCTCTCATCTCTCTCTCTCCCAACTTGCCTCCCTGACGGTCTTTGGCCCTTCAGGGCGAGTGCAGGGAGCAGGCACAGGACGTACGTATTATAGTCACCAAGAAAACAATTGGTAACACACTACGCCGTGAAGGACTGAAATCCTGCAGCTCCCGCAAGGTCCCCCTGCTCAAGAATACATATACATGCCCGTCTGAAGTTTGCCAATGAACATCTGAATGACTCAGAGGACAACTTGTGAAAGTGTTGTGGTCAGATGAGACCAAAATGGAGCTCTTTGACATCAACTCAACTCGCCATGTTTGGAGGAGGAATGCTGCCTATGACCCCAAAAACACCATCTCCACCGTCAAACATGGAGGTGGAAACATTATGCTTTTGGGTGTTTTTCTGCTAAGGGGACAGGACAAATTCACCGCATCAAAGGGACGATGGACGGGGCCATGTACCGTCAAATCTTGGGTGAGAACCTCCTTCCCTCAGTCAGAGCATTGAAAATGGGTCGTGGATGGGTATTCCAGCATGACAATGACCCAAAACACACAGCCAAGGCAACAAAGGAGTGGCTCAAGAAGAAGCACATGAAGGTCCTGGAGTGGCCTAGCCAGTCTCCAGACCTTAATCCCATAGAAAATCTGTGGAGGGAGCTGAAGGTTCGAGTTGCCAAACATCAGCCTCGAAACCTTAATGACATGGAGAAGATCTGCAAAGAGGAGTAAGACAAAATCCCTCCTGAGATGTGTGCAAACCTGGTGGCCAACTACAAGAAATGTCTGACCTCTGATTGCCAACAAGGGTTTTGCCACCAAGTACTAAGTCATGTTTTGCAGAGGGGTCAAATACTTATTTCCCTCATTAAAATGCAAATAATTTTATAACATTTTTGACATGCGTTTTTCAGGATTTTTTTGTTGTTATTCTGTCTCTCACTGTTCAAATAAACCTACTATTAAAATTATAGACTGATCATTTCTTTGTAAGTGGGCAAACGTACAAAATCAGCAGGGGATCAAATACTTTTCCCCCCCCACTGTACGTTGTACACGGAGGATATTTTAGCAGAATTCTGCATGCAGAATCTCAATTTGGTGTTTGTCCCATTTTGTGAATTCTTGGTTGGGTGAGTGGACCCCACACCTCACAACCATAAAGGGCAATGGGTTCTATAACTGATTCAAGTATTTTTTGCCAGATCCTAATTGGTATGTTGAATTTTATGTTCCTTTTGATGGCATAGAATGCACTTCTTGCCTTATCTCTCAGATCGTGTTTAGGCCAAGGTATGTATAGTTTTTTGTGTGTTCTAGTGCAACGGTGTCTAGATGGAATTTGTATTTGTGGTCCTGGCAACTGGACCTTTTTTGGAACACCATTATTTTGGTCTTACTGAGATTTACTGTCAGGGCCCAGATCTGGCAGAATCTGTGCAGAATATCTAGGTGCTGCTGTTGGCCCTCCTTGCTTGGTGACAGAAGCACCAGATCATCAGCAAACCGTAGACATTTGACTTCAGATTCTAGTAGGGTGAGGCCGGGTGCTGCAGACTTTTCTAGTACCCGTGCCAATTCGTTGATATATGTTGAAGAGGTTGGGGCTTAAGCTGCATCCCTGTCTCACCCCACGGCCCTGTGGGAAGAAATGTGTGTTTTTTGCCTATTTTAACTGCACACTTGCTGTTTGTGTTCATGGATTTTATAATGTCGTATGTTTTTCCCCTAACACCACTTTCCATCAATTTGTATAGAAGACCCTCATGCCAAATTGAGTTGAAGGCTTTTTTGAAATCAACAAAGCATGAGAAGACTTTTCCTTTGTTTTGTTTTGTTTGTTTGTCAATTAGGGTGTGCAGGGTGAATACGTGGTCTGTCGTACGGTAATTTGGTAAAAAGCCAATTTGACATTTGCTCAGTACATTGTTTTCACTGAGGAAATGTACGAGTCTGCTGTTAATGATAATGCAGAGGATTTTCCCAAGGCTGCTGTTGACGCATATCCCACTATTGGGGTCAAATTTGTCTCCACTTTTGTGGATTGGGGTGATCAGTCCTTGGTTCCAAATATTGGGGAAGATGCCAGAGCTAAGGATGATGTTAAAGAGTTTTAGCATAGCCAATTTGAATTTGTTGTCTGTATATTTGATCATTTCATTGAGGATACCATCAACACCACATGCCTTTTTGGGTTGGAGGGTTTTTATTTTGTCCTGTAGCTCATTCAAGGTAATTGGAGAATCCAGTGGGTTCTGGTAGACTTTAATAGTTGATTCTAAGATTTGTATTTGATCATGTATAGGTTTTTGCTGTTTGTTCTTTGTTATAGAGCCAAAAAGATTGGAGAAATGGTTTACCATCTCCGTTTTGGATAGATAATTCTTCGTGTTGTTCTTTTTTTTAGTGTTTTCCAATTTTCCCAGAAGTGGTTCGAACCTATGGATTCTTCAATTACATTGAGCTGATTTCTGACGTGCTGTTGGTTCTTTTTCCGTAGTGTACTTCTGTATTGTTTTAGTGATTCACCATGGTGAAGGCGTAGACTCAGGTTTTCCGGGTCTCTGTTCTTGGTTGTTAATTTTCTTCAGTTTTCTAGATTTGATAGGGAAGCTGAGAGGTCAAATATACTGTTAAGATTTTCTACTGCTAAGTTTACACGTTCACTATTACAGTGGAATGTTTTATCCAGGAAGTTGTCTAAAAGGGATTGAATTTGTTGTTGCCTAATTGTTTTTTTGGTAGGTTTCCACACTACTTTCCATCTATAGCATTTCTTAATATTACTCAGTTCCTTTGGCTTTGATGCCTCATGATTGAGTATTGCTCTGTTCAAGTAGACTGTGATTTTGCTGTGGTCTGATAGGGGTGTCAGTGGGCTGACTGTGAATGCTCTAAGAGACTCTGGGTTGAGGTCAGTGATAAAGTCGTCTACAGTACTACTGCCAAGAGATGAGCTATAGGTGTACCTACCATAGGAGTCCCCTCGAAGCCTACCATTGACTATGTACATACTCAGCGTGCGACAGAGCTGCAGGAGTTGTGACCCGTTTTTGTTGGTTATGTTGTCATAGTTGTGCCTAGGGGGCCATATGGGGGAGGGAATGCTGTCACCTCCAGGCAGGTGTTTATCCCCCTGTATGCTGAGGGTGTCAGGTTCTTGTCCGGTTCTGGCATTTAAGTCGCCACAGACTAGTACATGTCCCTGGGCCTGGAAACGATTGATTTCCCCCTCCAGGATGGAGAAGCTGTCTTCATTAAAGTATGGGGATTCTAGTGGGGGGATATAGGTTGCACACAGGACATTTTTCTTTAAGATAATTTCCTTTTGAATTTCGAGCCAAATGCAAAAGGTTCCTGTTTTGATTAATTTAAAGGAGTTTAGAGGGTCTACACTAGAAGTTAAGGGTTATAGGAGGAAGGTATATAGTGTGTGCAACTAAGCTTGGAATGTGTTGAGTGCAAGGAAGCGATTACATGTGGCAGGGGAGAGAGCCATGGAGAGAGCCATGGATTAGTGATGAAGAGGGGTTGAGGTCAGGTCACCTTATGAGAGAAATAAAAGTTTATGGCCCATATCACTAGTGTCCTGCCTAGCAGTAAAGAATGATGTTTGTTAAGATCTGTAGGAGACTCATCCAATGAGAAAAGGTTAAATATCAGCAGTGTGAAAATGTCTGTCTAATGCAGCTGTATTGACCCTCTGGGAAGAATTAAACTTGGTTAAACTTTCATAGTGTCCATTGAGTGTTTTACTCTGAGAATTAGAACCTAACACTAGACACACAACTTTATAAAAGTTACATTACTGATACACACAGTTGACTTTTGTCATATGTGCAGGTACTAATACCTCCCTGAACCCTCAGTCCCCATTAGTCTTATACTGCCATTTTGGGCCCATGATTGCCCTATTTCAACTGTCTTATCTAGCTCAATCTGACCCTGACCTTAAATTGGTCATAAGTCAAAATGGAACAATTCAAATACTCGTGCCCCACTACCAAATGTACACAATCAAGGTTTCTAGCCAACCAGTTTCAAGTCTTAGTACTTGCTTCTTATTGCTTACTGGTGAGAGCAGAACATTGGACAGAGACAAGAACTCCACACAGTCTCAATGAAATACTTCAGCTTTACCTTATTGTCAAAGAGCAGTCATGGAAAATAAGACATTCATCGGCATGTTATGCTGGTCAAATAAATGACCTTAAAACAAGCCTCATCAGCCCCAGTGGATTCACTGTGTAGGTTATTTACATGTTAGTGATACAGTACAGGAAAATAAGCCCAAACTATCCAAATCAGTGCAAATTAAATCATTCGAAAAACAGCAATTAACTTTAAATAATTGTCTTAAGGCTGACATTGGCATCGTGATTATGAGCCAAACATTTTCAAAACACTAAAATTAAAAACAGATAATTCACAAGTATTCAACTTTATTCATAACATGGCAAAAGAGACTATTTACATATGCATCAATTTATAGAAATGTACGAATTCTCCAGAAATAAAAAACACTTTTTTGGTGTTCAAGTCCATCAGTCTTCCTCCCTGTAAACATAACAATAATTTATATAAAATTATTATATCAAAATCCAATTAAATTTGCTTAATTCATTTTTTTTTTTTTATTCTCCACTGGTTGTCTGTCTTAAATACAGAAAAACAGGCTGTAACCGTTAAAAGAAAGAAAAGATGAATAAAATAGTTTCCTCAAAGTAATGTTAGGAGTACAGTCCACAGATGTATCCCTAGAATGGATTCCTCTCAGTCTCCTTTCCTTCATCTGCGCTATAGCGTATTGAAAAGCAAATACCCAGCAGGTACCATACTACTTTCCCCTATCCTATTTTTCAGGGTAGTTGAAGGAAAGGAGACGAGGAGATTCACCCCATGAGTTCTGACAGTCTAAGATTCCAAGTTGATGCTGTAGTTTGTTCAGGGCTAAAATGGCATCCGATCATAGTTTCTTCCTGCGGGTGACTGGTTTGGGGAAGATTGCCTCCAGCACTCGTTTGCGTCGGAGGTTCATCCGGGAGGCGGAGGCGTCGTTCTCCTCCACCAGCCTCCTCCTGACGCGCGGGGCGGGCTCGGCCGGGCTGGGCATAGGAGAGATCAAATCCACCTTGGCTGGGGGAGGGGGCGCTGCTTTGGGCCTGGGGGAGAGATAGGAGAATAAGAGAGGAAAGGTCATCTCGTGACTTCTGGAACAAACTGATCGAGAGTGAGCAGGGCACGACCAACTTTTTTAGCCACTTGTGCTTTAGACAAACAGGACAGAATCTCCAGTCACTTGTCACCCCAAAAAAATCTAAAAGGTCTAACAGCACTTTACAAAATAAAATGCCTTACTATATTTTTTATACGGTAGAGAATCAAACACAAATGTAGACCACACTGCCCATTGGATTCTTTGCATATTCAATCCTGTCTCAAAACACAACACTGCCCCTTTACAAGACTTTCCTGGAGTATGGTTGGCCACCCTTGGTAGGCTATAAAACATTGCAACACTACAAACACATACTTTACATCTTAATAAAATAAATAAAGGGTGTCGCATAAAAAAAATATGTCTACAATTCAAAACAGACTCTGGGACAGTTGTGGGACGACAGATCCAAAATGTATATAACCACTGCATATATGAAAAATGTAAAAGCAACGAGGCTGATGAAACAGATCAGACCGATTATCTTAAACTGTTGAAGTTTGTCTTCATATAAGCAGCTCAACAATGAGCACATGGCTGTAGGCTAAGTATGAATGTTCTAAAATGCAATTAGTGGAAAAAACTGTTTTCAAAAACACACCGCACACACTAGTGGCTTCATGTGACAGATTAAAATATCTGTTAGACATTAAGAAGAGGAGAGACCTAAAGATGAATCAACTAGCATGGTTTACTAATGGCTAGGATTATCATCAACTAGCATGGGTTCCTAATGACTAGGATTATCATCAACTAGCATGGGTTACTAATATGACTAGGATTATCATCAACTAGCATGGGTTACTAATATGACTAGGATTATCATCAACTAGCATGGGTTACTAATATGACTAGGATTATCATCAACTAGCATGGTTTACTAATGGATAGGATTATCATCAACTAGCACGGGTTCCTAATGACTAGGATTATCATCAACTAGCACGGTTTACTAATATGACTAGGATTATCATCAACTAGCACGGTTTACTAATATGACTAGGATTATCATCAACTAGCACGGTTTACTAATATGACTAGGATTATCATCAACTAGCACGGTTTACTAATATGACTAGGATTATCATCAACTAGCACGGTTTACTAATATGACTAGGATTATCATCAACTAGCACGGTTTACTAATATGACTAGGATTATCATCAACTATCACGGGTTCCTAATGACTAGGATTATCATCAACTATCACAGGTTCCTAATGACTAGGATTATCATCAACTAGCAGGGGTTCGTAATGACTAGGATTATCATCAACTAGCATGGGTTACTAATATGACTAGGATTATCATCAACTAGCATGGGTTACTAATATGACTAGGATTATCATCAACTAGCATGGGTTCTTAATGACTAGGATTATCATCAACTAGCATGGGTTACTAATATGACTAGGATTATCATCAACTAGCATGGGTTACTAATATGACTAGGATTATCATCAACTAGCATGGGTTACTAATATGACTAGGATTATGCCTTTTGCTGCGGGACAATAAAATAACGTTTTTGAATAGAACAGAACCAATAGAACAGAACCAATAGAACAGAGTAAAATACTGGTTTAAATGGCATATTACGTGTTTATTAAATAATTCCCTCAACATTTATATTGTCGTATTTTGGCTAGGCTACTTTGAAACAATATGCTTCATGAATGACAAAACGTCCATATTTTAAACAATTAAGTTTATGGTTAAACAGTTTCAAAATGCTGACCACCTCCGCTCCGATTCAAGGTGGGTGATGTGCGGTGCGCAACAGGCCCTGTCCTTCACTCTCCGGTTTTGTGACCATTTGATCTGAACGAACCGTGCCTCGAGTATGTCGACAGAATCAAGAATTTAGACGTTAATGTTAATTATCCTTCATTGTATTTGTCAAAAATGACTGCAGTTCAACCTATATTTATTTAACTAAATGTCTCATTTAAGTTAAGCTACATTTCCTGGCGCCTCCCTCATGTCAACATCTGTTTGGACATAAGGCTGTAGCCAATATGCATATCACCTACACTGACCTGTAGGCTTTTTTTATGTACACGAAAAATAGATTGGAATAATATTCCAATGTTGGCCCCTCTGATGCAATTCTGATCTGTGTAATTGTTTGATATTGTGTGATTTAAAAAAACGTGTATATTCTTCATGTCCGCCAATTTATTTACTTGTCCCGGACAAGAGCTAATGTCAAGTCCTGGCGGGGTTGGAGCACTCACATTGCAGATGGAGTGTTATTCTGAGGACAGTTAGGGGAAGAAATATACAAGACAGCTTTGAATAGAGGAACGCCGATGGCAGTATGTCAACAGAACTTACTTGGTTGTTCGCCTCTTGGGTGCTCTGGTTTTAGCAGCAGCCGTCTCCTTGTCCACATCGTCTTCTGATGAGTGCTTTTCCTGAGCAACAGAAAGATAGAGTCAGAGACTAAGCTTGAATATGGTTTTAGCTAACAGCAACCTGACATGTAGCAAATGACCATGTATCTGTGAACACTGCCTCTGTGTTCACAGATCTGAGAGGACGGGATAGGTGAGTGCAATATGCCAAAGCCACCAGTTATCATATTTGAGGGCTAGGCTGAGCAATCAACTCCACCCTATTGTGTAAACCTGGACAGTCCATTTAAACCTATGAACACTGAAGTAGTGGCTGAGGGAGGAGAGCAATGGAGGCAAATGGAACCGGCCAGTGCCGTCTTGTCTAACATCAGTCTAAAGGACGTGATCAACTGACCTCGTTATCAGGCTGTGCTGCAGTGGTGTCCGCCGGTCGCCTGGTACGAGTAACAGGAGGCGCAGACACGTCATTCTGACCAGGAGACTCTACTCTCCTACCTATCAGACAGAAGATGAAAGGTGTGAAAGAAAGCCAGAACTACCACAGAATAACCTTCCTCTTCTAATCACAAAGTCTAATAGGCAAATATGCTAAAAAATGAGGAGCTAGTTACCCCTGGTTCTCCTCCGAGGTGGTGAGTAGATGAACGAGTCCCTGACGGGGCTTCCCTGGTCGGCCTCGGGCACCATCATGTCTCCCATCGGGAGTGGAGAGGGCGGCCGCTGACCCAATGACTTGGTGACTCTCCTCTTCACTCTCACCATCTCCGTGATGACCGGGGCCTCAACCACTTCCCTCTTGATCTCCTCGTCACGGAGTCTCTGGATGAGGGCGTCGGCCACCGGCGTTCCGGAGTCCACTTCCAGCGGCGTCTCCAACAGGGGAAGGTCCTCCTCCTGGTGGTTCCACAGGCAGCTCCTGGTTGGTCGACGGTAGCCGCTGAGGGGCGGGTCATCCAGGGCGAGTGCAGAGGGCGTCTTCTCAGCGGTGCCTTCGCCCCTCGTCTTCCTCTGGCTGCGGGAAGGGGTCAGGGCAACCACTTCCTCTGTGAAAAGGGCAAGGGTCACACCCGCACGGGTCGACTTGCGGGTCACCCTGCCTGGACTGCTGGGCTGTTGTTTGGCCCCTTCATCGTTCCCCTTCTCTTCCTCCTCAGGGACCACCGGCTGAGTCTGGGGGACCAATGGCTGAGTATGGGCGGCTGGGGTCTTGGTTCCAGTTGTGCTCTTCCTCGTGCTGCGTGTAACAGACTGAACTGACACCTGGTTGGCCGTTTCATCCATGGCTGTTGGCTCTCTGTCGCTCCCCACCTGGGCGTTCCTGGTCTGGCGGGTTCCCGTCCTCGGAGTGGCCTTCTGTGGAGTGCGCCGTTTGGTCGGGGTGGCTTTGGAGTGGACCACAGTTGCCGCCAGGACCTCTTCCTCCCCTTTCCTCTCCCCCTGCTCTCTCCAAGGCTCCGGTTCTGGCTGGGATTCAGTTTTCCGGGCGCTTCGGCGAGGCGTGACGGGAACTCCAAAGTCCTGGCCATGCCGGCAGCTCCTGGTGATCCGTCTGGGTGTGATCGGGACCTGAGCGTCTGTCTCCATCTCAGTCTGTCCTGCCGGCGTCTCGTCCTCTGACCCAGGTCTTTCTGCCTCCACTGAGGTAAACTTCACCATCTTCCTCTGGTTGGTTATCCTGCGCGTCGGAGTGGATGGGGCTTTCCTGACCCCCACCGAGATTTCCTCCACAGACTGGCTGTTGGAGGTCTTGTCCGGATTCCTCTCCTCCACACTGGTTATACAGGGATTTCCGGTTTGAGCTGCTTCTTTTTCTTCTTCAAGTATGGCTGCCAACTCACTTATGGCTTCTCCCTGGACAGGTTCATGGTTGTCTGACTGGATGGATCCATTGCTTTCTACCTGAGAAAGAGGCTGGTCTGCAGGGACAGAGACGGGCTCCTCTCTCTCTTCCTCTAGCTCAACGTCTGCCTTCATCTCCTCCTTTCGACGAGCACACGAGAGAGTCTCCATGGTCATCTCTTCCGTTTCCTCCAACGCTCCGTTGTGCTGCTCGTTCTCATCCAGGACTGATGACGCCTCTTCTGCTTTAGTTGGTTCAGAGTCAGCAGGGATCTCATCTGGCTCTTCTACATGGTCTGTGTCAACATCTTCAGCTGATCTGGCTGGTTTAGCCTCAAAGGATTCAGGCAGGACGTCCGTGACTAGAGGAACATTCTCCTTCGACATGGCCTCAGTTCCACCAGTCTCTGTCTCCGTCCAGCTATCCATGATCCCCTCCAAGGTGTCCATCCCCTCCAGGGTGTCCATCTCAGTCTCCTGCTCCTGCAGGGGCTCAGCCGCAGCCAGGGGGGTGTCCTGGTTGTCCGTGCCCAGGCAAATGACCTCCGGTTCGGCCACAGGCGTCTCAGACGTGCCACCTGCCTCCTCTGTGGTCAGATGCTTACTGGGTTCTAGTGGTACAGTGTCTGCATCGTCATCCCCATCCTCCAGCATCAGAGAGAAGCTGCTGTGGGCTCCAGAGGTGGGTACCTCTGGTTCGCTGCCTTCCCCCACCTCGATGAGCCCCAGGTGGGCGCTGTGGGCCAGGGCCTGCCCTTCCACCAGCTCCAAAGGAACCAGCAGGGTGGTGGAGGGCTTCAGCTCTGTGTAGCAAATCCCCTCTGCCTCGTCTCCTCCTACCCCCAGCCTCACCATCACCACCTCCTCCTCCATGTCATCCTCCACCATCTGTAGGTGAAACACAGAGAAGCATGAGAACATTTACAGAGCACAACCTACGATCACAAAACAAAATACTTTAACCCCCTTTTCAAACGTGCAACTTTTAACATCAGTCTCCCACAGCATTTAGGTCTACACACTGCTTACGTGACTGAGTTATGAAATCCTAAGACAGTCACTGTTTTACCTTTAGGTCTGCCTCTGTGGTGACCAATGAGAGCACAGCTGCATCCTGCTCCGCTAGGGCAGGCAGGAACTGGGGGTGTGGCTGCAGGGGCGGGAGCTGGTCCAGGAAGAGAGAGGGGGGCGGCAAGGGGGCTCGCTGCCTCCCATTCCCCTGCACCTCCTCGATGACCTCCACCTCGCTGCCCGAGTCCTCCTCAGCAGGACCATCTGACTCCTCTTCATCATCATCCGCCAATACAGAACTAGAGAGTTCCTCACTGTCGTTCAGGCTCACCACAGCTACAGGGAGGGAAGAGCCCCATCAAACACACTCACTAAAGGTAACATTAGCTATGAGTAGCGATCCACCGATATGACATTTTTGCCCGATACCGATATTTTCCTTGCCCAAAAAAACAACAATACTGATAACCGATATTTACATTTTTAGCGGCCTTTTAAGCATTCTACTACAGTTAAATAGTTCACACATACACACAAGGACGCAGCGGTCTAGGGCACTGCATCTCAGTGCAAGAAGCGTCACCACAGTCCCTGGTTCGAATCCAGGCTGTATCACATCCGGCAGGGATTGGGAGTCCCAAAGGGCAGCGCACAATTGGCCCAGCGTCGTCCGGGCCGTCATTGTTAATAAGAATTTGTTCTTACCTGACTTGCCTAGTTAAATAAGTCACACACACACACACACACACACACACACAATTCTACTATTTGTATTCATTTGCATCACTGTCAATTAAATACTTTTATTTTGAAGGCAAACCGCAAACTCCACTATTGTGCCTAATCCTTATTGTGGCTAGCTTCACAACACGGTCAGGTCACTAGCCAGATGAAGCTAGCTGGCTGCATATAAGGTCAGCTTTGGGCAACAGGGTTAAGTAGGTGGTTAGCTATTTATTTTCATGACCTGAAGTTCAATTTCAAAAGGAGAACAAGTGGCAATCTAGCTAATACTTACAAGGATTCCAAAAACATTGCTAAGAATAATGAAAATGACCGCAGTTTCTACTGGTCATTTTTTTCAGGCTGGTTGTATTGGTGCTAGCTAGGTACCAAGCTAAAGCTAGCTACCCCAAATTATGCTTTATTACCAACGCGGTATTGTAAACACATCGTTTGTGGCCGGTGTTTGCTTGTATGCAGACTTTACAGCTTTGACAGTGCTACTGTATATTTTTTGACACGCAAAGACCCAAACGGTGTTCCATGGTATGATTGTCGTGAAGCTAATAGCAGTGACGCTATTACTGTGTAACTCCAGTAGGGCAACATCTGAAAAATAGTGCACTTGGTAGTGTGCACCGGTGCTCGACCAGTCGGCGAAAGCCAACATCACCCACGACAGAAAACGGTTGATTGTCAAGGGCAATGAATTCCATTATCTTGGCTTTAATGGATTTCACCTTTGAGTTGTCTCGCTGAAATGTTCTTACTCTTCAATCCACATAGCAGACATTGTGGGCTAGGTTAGGAATGCTGTATTGCACGTGTAGCGCAGAATTTTTAGTGCCGTTATTACTTCAAGTACCTACGTTATATAGGTATGCATGGTACCTTTGACATCGGTTTTTAACATCGGCGTTAAACTAGACATCGGATGATACAGATGTTGGTATTTTTAGCTAATATTGTCAGATTCCAATATGTTCGCCGATATATCGTGCATCTCTAATTATGAGCATTCCAGACCATTATAACTCTGCTGCCGGCCAATAAAAAACACAAAATCCTTTGTGGTTGTAGCTCGTACAGTGAGCCCGTGTTAGATCTCTGATCGCATGACCTAGAAGTCAATGTATGTGACAAATAAACAGTCATGAGCAAGAGGTGAGAGGTCACTCACATTGGGAGTCGGTGCCCGTGGGGTCTGAGGTGGCTACGGACGCCACAGACTTCTGGGTGGTGAGGGCCAGGGGGACGGCTGTAGGAGTTATCACGTCACACACCGGCTCACTGCCCAGGGGAGAGAGGTTTAATATCAATAAATGGTTGTAAGCACATACACAACCAATGTCATTGGGATGCGTTTCAGGACGTACCTGTTGAAGGATGTCCAGTTGTCAGAAGCCTTGTGTATGCCCGAGCGGGTCAGGGGAGGAGATAGGTTGGTGCCAAACAGATGGCGCTCCACAAACTCATCCAGATCTGAGAGCGAGAGAGAGCGAGAGAGAGCGAGAGCGAGAGCGAGAGCGAGAGAGAGAGAGAGAGAGAGAGAGAGAGAGAGAGAGAGAGAGAGAACTCAACCAGGTCATCGTAGGTTTAAAATCAACTGCATCAACATCAGTCCTGCCTGTGTAAAACTCTTCCAAGCTTAGTATTCAATGCAGTTAGGTTTAGCTCAGTCACTTCATCTCACTGTGGTTGGAGTTACATGCACTGAGCTCACCCTCACAAGCCCTCTGTACATTATCAAAGTCTAAATCACCTCCAACAGTTGTGCCTTTGCACAGTGAGGAAAATCTAAACTGTTCCTCAAAAACATTGACGTTTTTGATTGAACACACATTTTTGGTGTTCACTTTGCCTCAGACTACACAGGTTTGACACCATCTACACAGAGCTGAAACCAAGCAGGACATGAATGTATGCATTTAATTTGTCTACTGGAGCAGCTGTAAGATCCTGGCTGAGTGATGTCCTCACAGGTGGGTGGAACCCTCACCAGTGTGTTCCGTGGCAGCCACAGGTTTCATTGGTTCAGTGGGTTGAGATTCATCCTCTTTGGGAGTCTCCTCCTCCACTACCTCCGCAGTCTCCACCTCAAGCTTATGGTTGGGCAGATCAATAACTTCCTGGTTAAGGTTAGACTCCTCAACCACTTCCGTGTCAGGAGTTGGTTCTACTGCCTGTGTGACCCTTGGTTGGACTACAACTTCCTTTTCAGCCTTAGGCTCTTCTTGTTCAGGGCTGACCTCCATCTCCCCTACTTCGTGGTCCAGCTCCACTTCGCTGTTGACCGCCTCTTCCTTTACTTCCGGGTCCTTGTTCTGCCCTTCCTCCAGTGACAGGAGGAGAGTCAGTTCATTGGCTGCTGCAGGCTGCACTTCCTCCTTTGAGAGTGGGGCTTCCAGTACTGCTTGAGTTTTGAGGTTAACCACCACTTCATCATCTTCCTCCTCCTCATCTGTGACCTCATTGGCTGGCTGTTGAAGCGCCTCCATCTCCAGGTCTTCAGGCAGAGGTGCATCATGGAACTCCAGGGTGGTGTCCGTTGAAAGAACAGAGGCCTGGCTCGTCTCCAAGCCTAGGCTGAGTCGTCCTGGCAACGTGCTAGGCAATGCAGTTACCACGTCGACCTCTTGGACAGAGGAGCCGCTCTCAGACTCTCCCCTCTCTGGTGAGGGCTCGCGGACCGGTGGTGGCAGGAACTTCACATGTGTCACCTTCACCTCTTCTTCCTCATCATACTCAGCAGGGTGTGAGGTCCAGGCCTCAGGTCCAGCCTTGGACAGTGGAGAGCCTCTGGTCAGCAGGCTAATCTCATTCTCGGTTGCGATCTGTAGAGTACAAAACATAGAAATTAATGAAATCATTAACACGGTACACAACGGTAAAGTATCTGAAAAGTTTGTTCATAAGAAAGATTCTCTCAATTCCACTGTTATGTTACTAAATAAGGCCCAGTGGTCTGGGGGGTCTTACCCCGTTGCTCCAGTGGAGGGTGCCTTTCTCTGACTCGGGCGAGGCAGTCTCCTCGATGAAGGTGATGCGGCTCTCCTTGGGGCGCAGTGGGGGGGTGACAGAGCGCCCGGGAGAGGCAGAGGGGGTGGCCACGGGGGTAGGGCGCAGGCTGTTCCTCAGGATGGACTGAGGGGTGAAGGCTGAGAACAAGGGACCGGACGTTGCCAGGGCTCGTGCTCGCTACGGGAAGAAACAACCATGCAGACAGTCAGTGGAGTTTCAAACACACAGTTGACAAACCACTGCAGCAGGCTTAGGTCTCAGACACAGTGGTGTTCAGGACCATGTAACTTCTAGTAGGGGTTAAAGTTCATTCCCAACCAAGCAATAAAACTAGGGGATTTCCAATCATCGTGCCAGTGAGCATCAGTGTCTAGGATGTGGGAGCATGTGTGACAGTGGGGACAGTCGACGTCCTCCCCCTTTGTCTGGGTCTTACCTTGACCACCTGTGGGGTCTGCAGCAGGCTGAGCTCGGGGGCCTTGTTGATGCTTTTGGGGGGGTTCCAGGAGCTGGCTGCCCTGGGGGGTGTCAGCAGGGGTCGTGCCCCCTCTGGAGGGGTGGTCTGAGAGGGGTGAACCACTAGGTCCAGCACCCTGGGGGCAGGGACAAGAGGAGGGGTTAGGAAAGCATGTCAGATTTATTGAAATCATCATGTCAAATCTCTTACACAAAAGACTAGCGGTATGTCATTTATAGCTCATCTCACATACATGTACACGAGAAACATGCACATAACTAGAACTTCCACCCAGTCTGAGTTAGGTGGGAATTTGTCAAGTTGAGGTTCGGTGTGTGTCGTACCTGGACTTCCTCTTGGAGGCCATGGTGATAGGCGTGCCCACGAAGGCCTCGGGCAGATCCCGGGAGGGGAAGAGCACCTCCGCTGCCCTGGGGCTGGGTGGCGTGGAGAGGGGAAGGGAAACAACTCAATTGAACAGATCAAATCCAGGGGTGGAAAACCCATCTTTATCACTTACATCTTAGTCAGATAGGGGTGGGTTGGGGACAGGGCGGTTGGGGACAGGGCGGTTGGGGACTCACCTCTTGAGTGGGGAGGACTGGGGCGTGGGGTTCTTCCCCACCCACACCTCCTCGATCTTCGACAGGACGCTGTTGATGAACGCCGCTCTGGTCAGCACGTTGTCATTGGCCGACCGCTTGGCGATGGTCGACAGCGGCTGTGGTCGCGACACTAAGAAGAACACACTATCGAAGTCAAGGGTTACGCTGAAAACATAAATCTAACCTTGAAGCGTGTACAGA
Organism: Salmo salar; assembly: GCF_965601325.2. Classification (NCBI taxonomy): domain Eukaryota; kingdom Metazoa; phylum Chordata; class Actinopteri; order Salmoniformes; family Salmonidae; genus Salmo; species Salmo salar. The sequence goes on along the minus strand of NC_138291.1, from coordinate 18,253,201 downwards.
GCAGTGTAATAATAAGCTGGGAGGGATGAGGTCACGTACCCTCTCTGAGGATGGTGGAGGGGTGGTGGTATGGTTTAGCTCTTTCCGTGGCCAGCTTCCTCTGGACCCGAGGAAGAACTTTCCCGTACTGGTCCAGGATAGAGTTCCTGGTTTTGGTTCTCTCCTTCAGCTTGGGATCTCTCTCGTTCTGGAGAACAGATATATGAACGGAATAGAAACATTAACGGCAGAATTCAGCAACACTACACAATGCAACCATCATATCAACACATACACGTTAGGGTGACTTATTTCTAAAACCTGCACAACATTTCTAGTAGCATATGTTCTGTTTATTGGTGAAGTGTATAAATAAACCATGAGTTTACTTAAAAGTGAATGTAAATGTGTACGTACCACCATGTTCATCTTGAGGGTGTGGTTGAGCTGCAGGGCAGGGACGTAGTTAGCCTGCTGCAGGTAGTGCATCATCAGTAGCTCTCTGTTCTGGAGACCCCCTGTACCCTGCAGGAACCTCTCCAAGCACTCCTACACACACACGAACAGATACATCTTCAGGGATGGGATTGTCACAACATGAAAAAACATTTTATTGATGAGCATGCCAGGGTCGTGTTTCGCCCTGGTAGAAAGGAAAGTTGCGGGAACAAGGCATCCTACCTGTTCAGCCAGACCCAGGGGCAGTTTGAGCAGCTCCTTCATGAGGCCAAGCTCCTGACAGGTCTGGTAGAGGAACCTTAACAACTCCTCCGTGTTCAGCCTGTTGGAGTGCTGCCTCAGCATGGCCCAGGCCTCCACCAGACACCTACACGGAGAGGGGTTACACAGACATGTTAACCGTACCAGGAAAAAAAATAAAAATAAGAAAACTCAATGCCGTCACTGTTAGCACGGATGCTAGCAAACACACACTTATAACAGCCACCTGTTGTGTAGCAGCACGGCCAGGCAGAGCTGGGCCTGAGCGGTGGAAGAGAGCGGAGGCTTCATGACGTGGAGGTAGCGCAGGGCGATCCCATGTTTCCCCTGGCACATGAGAGCTTGCAGGATGCGATCGTGCTGCCAGCCCCACAGGGACGGGGAGGTGGTGGGGTGCAGCAGCATCTCCAGGGAGTTCTGGAGGGGGTCAAAGTTCAGGTGTCAACTGGAGGAAACCATTTTATCACTACCATTATCAAATCACATAACAATAACGAAGCTATATACAGGGGGTACCGGGTCAATGTGCAGGGGTACAGGTAAGTCAAGGTAATTTATATACTGACTATGCATAGATAGACAGCGAGTAGCAGCAGTGTAAAAACAAAGTAAATATTCCGGGTGGCCATTTGATTAATTGTTGAGCAGTCTTATGGCTTGGGGGTAGAAGCTTTTATGGAGCCTTTAGGTCTTAGACTTGGCGCTCCGGTACCGCTTGCCATGCGGTAGCAGAGAGAACAGTCTATGACTTGGGTGGCTGGAGTCTGACAATTTTTAGGGTCTTCCTCTGACACCGCCTGGTATAGAGGTCCTGGATGGCAGGAAGCTTGGCCCCAGTGATGTACTGGGCCGTACGCACTACCCTCTGTGGCGCTTTACGGTCAGATGCCGAGCAGTGGGTGAACAGGGAGTACAGGAGGGGACTAAGCACACACCCCTGAGGGGCCCCAGTGTTGAGGATCAGCATGGCAGATGTGTTGAATTGGAGTGGGTCTAGGGTTTCTGGCATGATGGTGTTGATGTAAGCCATGACCAGCCTTTCAAAGCACTTCATGGCTACCGACATGAGTGCTACGGGGTGGTAATCATTTAGGCAGGTTACCTTTGCTTTCTTGGGCACAGGGACTATGGTTGTCTGCTTGAAACATGTAGGTATTACAGACTCGGTCAGGGAGAGGTTGAAAATGTCAGTCAAGACACTTGGCAGTTGGTCTGCGCATGCTTTGAGTACACATCCTGGTAATCTGTCTACCAACGACTCATTATGAAATATAACTCACTGTACACATTAGAAATTCCACATGCAAGGCCCCATCACAAACCAAACACAATCCTTGCTAAATGCTAACTTCCAGATATACAGTATTCCATAATGTGACTTGTTATAACCCTCTATCGTCTGGCCTGTATATGTGCACGTGCGCGCGTCTACCTGGTGGTCGTGGTGGTCCAGCAGCCAGAAGCCCTGCACCAGTTTGACCAGGCCGATGGGGATGGCGAAGGCAGTGGGGAAGGACTCCACAGACCCACCGCTCTTGTTGGGGAAGGAATACATCACATCCAACAACAGGTAGATCACCTGGGGGGGAGGGGTCAAGGCTCACACAGAGAGAGAAGTGTGTACTGTCTCACTATACTCTGTGTGTGTGTGTGTGTGTGTGTGTGTGTGTGTGTGTGTGTGTGTGTGTGTGTGTGTCAGCAGAAGAGTGGGTCTGTATGTGTTAAGTGGATTTCACGAGTCTAGGCACTTGTGTGGGTTAGGAGTGTAAGGACGGGACACGGTATTTCAAGTCTAACCAAATCCCTGATATGAACACATAATAAGATAGTTGCGAGGGAACCCAGTACAGAGCAAGGATACGATGGCGTGCTTAGCAGATTCATCTATGTTCTCCAGGAGGTAAATATCCAGCAGGCCCTGTGGACAGCAGAGAGAAGATCAACACTGGGTGTTGCTTCTGTTATACTATGTCTACATCTAGATGGAATTCCATGGAAATCATTCAGAGTGTGCTCAAGGTAGGAGGTTAGATCCTTGTTTGGCTCTGTGTTTGTGTGCGCGTGAATGCACAGGTACCAAATGCTTACGTGTAGCGTAGGGGGCGGATACTGTCCCGTCCCGCCCTCGTCCCGTTTCCACAGGTCAACCAAGCAATCACCGCATTGGGCGACCAAGCCGTCAATCATCAGGCAGTCTGCACACCACTTCCCCCTGAGAAGAACAGATGGTTCATTCTAAATATTGATGGTGGTTGAGGTGGTCTTACGTGAAATGCATTAGTTTCCCAAAACAACACAAAACAGTCTTTCACAGTAGGGCTCCACAGTAGGAACATGAAGGAAAATGGACACTAATATGAGACACGCATACCAAATATAGGGTGTTTCTCAATATGCATACTACCGCACTGCACGCTCTCATGCTCAGAGCACATTCTCAGAGGACGTTCTCTTGAGTACGTTCTTGTGAGGACAAGAGCGTGGAGAACACATAAAACATTCCCTTTGACAAGCACCGACACTCCTAATGTATTACCTTACACTGAACCTCCCCATTCACTGAACCTTTATCCAGCCAGGACAATGGCAACAATAGACAAAACAAGACATACAAAAAGTAAATGTTTACTTCATAATTATCTGCTAGATATGTGCGAATCGTAATAATCTAGCTTGCCAGATAGTTAAACAGGCAAAAGTGAAAAAAAATGAATGTTATGCCAGGTAGATTAAACACTTGTAGGTAGCTAGCTACCAATTCTTCGTGGCTATCTAGCTAACAGTAGTAGCTAGCCAGTTAGGCCTATTGACTTATTCTGGACTTGCGATCTATGATACGTAGGCAGGCAAATATGCCAAAATGAACACAGCATGTACTTATTAACGTATCAAGACACAATACTGTAGTCAGGCAACATATGAGATGTGAATAGGAAACATTCGAATTTGGAGTGTATTTTCTCTTGCTTCAGCTCAAATAATGGCCGGCATTGATTAAGACATTTTGTATCATTTTTAAATTGGTTGCGTCATATTTCTTTGCATACATTTCCGATGAAGCTTACAAAACGGAGTATGCATTCGATAAGACCCTCCATGCTCCATTTTGACACTTTTACTTGGACTCATACTCCCAACGCTCCCGTGCTCGGAGCACAGTGCTATGCATTTTGAGAAACACCCATACCGTATACAACATTATAAAAAAAAAACAGATCTTTAGAAGAATGACACTGAGGGGACTAAGTTAAACTTTTCCCATCTCTTCTTGTTGATGTGTTTTACATTCAGTCCTGAACCAACTCTTGTGGGTGATATGAACAGCACTCACTTGGAGAGCTGCTGCAGCTCCTCTCTGCGGATGGTGTAGTAGTTCTGGTTCACAGAGTAGCTGTAGAAGGGCCGAGGGATCTGCACAGCGTCGTCATCTGGTTGAGGGGGGAATTAAAACTATTACACATCTATAATAGTGGACATCTCTAGCACTGCATCTGAAATGGCACCCTATTCCCTATGACGTGCACTACTTTTGGTGTACATGATGAAAGTGGTCTATGTTCCAAAAGGTGGCATGGAATATGGACTGAACTCAAATGTTTGAAGTGCTACCACAGTACGTGGTCTTACCGGAGCCCTCGGGCAGGAGTCCAGTCCGACAGAACCAGAGGACCACCTGGGCGTACTGGGAGATAAGGCTGGACACCAGATTCTTATTGATGAGACCCAGCAGACCTGCACAAATAACTGCATTACAACACCCAATTCTGACATACCATGACATGGTATGTAGAGGCACATAAATCAAATTACATTTTATTAGTCACATGCGCCGAATACAACAAGTGTAGACTTCACAGAGAAATGCTTACTTACAAGCCCTTAACTAACATTGCAGTTAAAAAAAATACAGACAAGAATAAGAAATAAAAGTAACAAGTAATTAAAGAGGAGCAGTAAAATAACAATAGAGGCTATATATAGGGGGGGTACCGGTGCAGAGTCAACGTGCGGGGGCACCGGTTCGTTGAGGTAATATGTACATGTGGGCAGAGTTATTAAAGTGACTATGCATAGATTACAGTCTGGGTGACCATTTGATTAGGTGTTCAGGAGTCTTATGGCTTGGGGTTAGAAGTTGTTTAGAAGCCTCTTGGACCTAGACTTGGTGGTCCGGTACTGCTTGCCATGCATTAGCAGAGAGAACAGTCTTTATTTAGTCATTTTATTTCACCTTTATTTAACCAGGTAGGCCAGTTGAGAACAAGTTCTCATTTACAACTGCGACCTGGCCAAGATAAAGCAAAGCAGTGCGACAAAAACAGCAGTTACATTGGATAAACAAACGTACATTCAATAACACAATAGAAAAGTCTATGTACAGTGTGTGCAAAAGTAGTAAGATTAGGGAGGTAAGGCAATAAATAGGCCATAGAAGCGAAATAATTACAATTTAGCTTTAACACTGGAGTGATAGATGTGCAGATGATGTGCAAGTACCGGGGTGCAAAAGAGCAACAACAAAAAATAAAAAAAATAGCAATATGGGCATGAGGTAGTTGAGTGTGCTATTTACAGATTGGCTGTGTACAGTTACAGTGATCAGTAAGCTGCTCTGACAGCTGATGCTTAAAGTTAGAGAGGGAGATAAGTCTCCAGCTTCAGTGATTTTTGCAATTCGTTCCAGTCATTGGCAGCAGAGAACTGGAAGGAAAGGCGGCCAAAAGAGGTGTTGGCTTTGGGGATGACCAGTGAAAAATACCTGCTGGAGCGTGTGCTACGGGTGGGTGTTGCTATGGTGACCAGTGAGCTGAGTTAAGGCAGGGCTTTACTTAGCAAGGACTTATAGATGACCTGGAGCCAGTGGGTTTAGCGACGAATATGTAGTGAGGGCCAGCCGACGGAAGCCTACAGGTCGCAGTGGTGGGCAGTATATGGGGCTTTGGTGACAAAACGGATGGCACTGTGATAGACTACATCCAGTTTGCTGAGTAGAGTGTTGGAGGCTATTTTGTAAACGACATCGCCAAAGTCAAGGATCGATAGGATAGGATAGTCAGTTTTACGAGGGTATGTTAGGCAGCATGACTAAAGGAGGCTTTATTGCAAAATCAGGAAGCTGATTCTAGATATAACTTTGAATTAGAGATGCTTAATGTGAGTCTGGAAGGAGACTTTACAGTCTAACCAGACACCTAGGTATTTGTAGTTGTCCACATATTCTAAGTCAGAAGCGTCCAGAGTAGTGATGCTTGTCGGTCGGGCGGATGCAGGCAGAAATTGGTTGAAGAGCTTGCATTTCGTTTTATTAGCATTTAAAAGCAGTTGGAGGCCACAGAAGAAGTATTGTATGGCATTAAAGCTCGTTTGGAAGTTTGTTAACAGTGTCCAAAGAAGGGTCAGAAGTATACAGAATGGTGTCGTCTGCGTAGAGGTGGATCAGATAATCACCAGCAGCAAGAGCGACATCATTGATGTATACAGAGAAGAGAGTCAGCCTGAGAATTGAACCCTGTGGCACACCCATAGAGACTGCCAGAGGTCCGGACAACAGGCCCTCCGATTTGACACACTGAACTCTGTCAGAGAAGTAGTTGGTGAACCAGGCGAGGCAGTCATTTGAGAATCCAAGGCTATTGAGTCTGCCAATAAGAATGCAGTGATTGACAGAGTCGAAAGCCTTGGCCAGGTCGAGGAAGACGCCTACACAGTATTGTCTCTTATCGATGGCAGTTATGTTGTTTAGGACCTTGAGCGTGGCTGAGGTGCACCCATGACCAGCTCGGAAACCAGATTGCATATTGGAGAAGGTTCGGTGGAATTCGAAATGGTCAGTGATCTGTTTGCTAACTTGGCTTTCAAAGAACTAAGAAAGGCAGGGTAGGATAGATATAGGTCTGTAGCAGTTTGGGTCTAGAGTGTCTCCCCCTTTGAAGAGGGGGACGACTGCGGCAGCTTTCCAATCTTTGAGGATCTCAGACTATACGAAAGAGGTTGAACAGGCTAGCAATAGGGGTTGCAACAATTTCGGCGGATAATTTTAGAAAGAGAGGGTCCAGATTGTCTAGCCCAGCTGATTTGTAGGGATCCAGATTTTGCAGCTCTTTCAGAACATCAGCTGTCTGGATTTGGGTGAAGGAGAAGGGGGGGGGGGCAGCCAGGTGGAAAGCATGGCCAGCCGTAGAAAAATGCTTGTTGAAATTCTCGATTATCGTAGGATTTATCGGTGGTGACAGTTTCCTAGCCTCAGTGCAGTGGGCAGTCAGCTGGGAGGAGGTGCTCTTATTCTCCATGGACTTTACAGTGTTTCAAAACTTTTTGGGATTACTGCTACAGGATGCAAATTTCTGTTTGAAAAAGCTAGCCTTAGCTTTCCTAACTGCCTGTGTATACTGGTTCCTGAATTCCCTGAAAAGTTGCATATCGGGGGGGGGGGCTATTCGATGCTAATGCAGTACGCCACAGGATGTTTTTGTGCTGGTCAAGGGCAGTCAAGTCTGGGGTGAACCAAGGGCTATAACTGTTCTTAGTTCTACATTTTTTTAATGTGGCATGCTTATTTAATAAGGTGAGGAAAGCACTTTAAAGAGCAACCAGGCATCCTCTACTGACGGGATGAGGTCAATATCCTTCCGGGATACTTGGGCCAGGTCGATTAGAAAGGCCTGCTCGCTGAAGTGTTTTAGGGAGCGTTTGACAGTGATGAGGGTGGTTGTTTGACCACGGACCCATTACGGACGCAGGCAATGAGGCAGTGATCGCCGAGATCCTGGTTGAAGACAGCAGAGGTGTATTTAGAGGGTAAGTCTGTCAGGATGATATCTATGAGGGTGCCCATGGTTGCGGATTTGGAGTTGTACCTGGAAGTTCCTTGATTATTTGTGAGATTGAGGGCATCTAGCTTAGATTGTAGGACGGCCGGGGTGTTAAGCATATTCCAGTTTAGGTCACCTTGCAGCACGAGCTCTGAAGATGGATGGGGGGGCAATCAATTCACATATGGTGTCCAGGGCACAGCTGGGGGCTGAGGGTGGTCTATAACAAGCGGCAACGGTCAGAGACTTGTTTCTGGAAAGGTTGATTTTTAAAAGTAGAAGCTCAAACTGTTTGGGCACAGACCTGGATAGCATGACAGAACTCTGCAGGCTAACTCCGCCCCCTTCGGCAGTTCTATCTTGTCGGAAAATTTTGTAGTTGGCGATGGAAATTTCTGATTTTTTTGTGGCCTTCCTAAGCCAGGATTCAGACATTGCTAGGACATCAGAGTTGGCGGAGTGTGCTAAAGCAGTGAATAAAACAAACTTAGGGAGGAGGCTTCTGATGTTAACATGCATGAAACCAAGGCTTTTACGGTTACAAAAATCAACAAATGAGAGCGCCTTGGGAATAGCTGTGGGCTAACCTCTACATCACCAGACGAACAGAGGAGGAGTAGGATAAGAGTACGGCTAAAGGATATAAGAACTGTTCGTCTAGTGCGTTGGGAACAGAGAATAAAAGGAGCAGATTTCTGGGCGTGGTAGAATAGATTCAGGGCATAATGTACAGACAATGGTATGGTAGGATGTGAGTAGAGTGGAGGTAAACCTAGGCATTGAGAGACGATGAGAGCGGTTGCATCTCTGGAGGCACCAGTTAAGCAAGGTGAGGTCTCCGCGTATGTCGAGAGTGGGACAAAAGAGCTAGCAAAGGCATTTAGGGTGGGTCTGGGGGCTCTACAGTGAAATAAAACAATAATAACCAACCTAAACAGCAGTAGACAAGGCATATTGACATTAGGGAGAGGCATGTGTAGCCGAGTGATCATAGGGTCCAATGAGCAGCAATAGGGGAGTCGGGGAGCCGTTCGGTAGTCGCTGCTATGCTAGGCGAGCTGGAGACACGGCGATTCAGAAAGCTAGTAAGGCCGGGGCCAGCAGATGGCTCTTCGGCGACGTCGCAACGGAAGAGCCTGTTGAAACCACCTCGGATAATTATGTTGGCAGACCAGTCGTGATGGATCGGCGGGGCTCCTTGTCAGCAATAAAGGGTCCAGGCCAATTGGCAAAAGAGGTATTGTAGACCAAGAATTAGCTGGTAGACCTCTTCGGCTAGCCGGGTGATGGGCCTAGCTCGAGGCTAACTGGTGCTTGCTTTGGGCCAGAGGTGTTAGCCAGGAGTAGCCACTCAGATTGCAGCTAGTTAGCTGCGATGATCTGGTGTAATGGTCCAGAGCTTGCGGTAGGAATCCAGAGAGGTGGCAGAGAAAAAGCAGTCAGATATGCTCTAAGTTGATATCGCGCTGCGCAGACTGGCAGGTATTGTGTGAAGGACCTCGGCGTTACTCTGGACCCTGATCTCTCTTTTGAAGAACATATCAAGACTGTTTCAAGGACAGCTTTTTCCATTTACGTAACATTGCAGAAATGAGAAATGTTCTGTCCAAAAATGATGCAGAGAAGTTTATCCATGCTTTTGTTACTTCTAGGTTAGACTACCGCAATGCTCTACTTTCCGGCTACCCAGATACAGCACTAAATAAACTTCAGTTAGTGCTAAACACGGCTGCTAGAATCCTGACTAGAACAAAAGAATTTGATCATATTACTCCAATGCTAGCCTCTCTATACTGGCTTCCTGTTAAGGCAAGGGCTGATTTCAAGGTTTTACTGCTAACCTACAGAGCATTACATGGGCTTGCTCCTACCTATCTTTCCGATTTGGTCCTGCTACACATACGCTACGGTCACAAGACGCAGGCCTCCTAACTGTCCCTAGAATTTCTAAGCAAACAGCTGGAGGCAGGGCTTTCTCCTATAGAGCTCCATTTTTATGGAATGGTCTGCCTACCCATGTGAGAAGCAGACGGTTTCAACTTTTAAGTCTTTATTGAAGACTCATCTCTTCAGTAGGTCCTATGATTGAGTGTAGTCTGGCCCAAGAGTATGAAGGTGAATGGAAAGGCACTGGAGCAACGAACCGCCCTTGCTGTCTGCCTGGCCAGTTCCCCTCTCCACTGGGATTCTCTGCCTCTAACCCTATTACAGGGGCTGAGTCACTGGCTTACTGGTGCTCTTCCATGCCGTCCCTAGGAGGGGTGCATCACTTGAGTGGGTTGAGTCACTGACGTGGTCTTCCTGTCTGGTTTGGCGCCCCCCCCCCCCCCGGGTTGTGCCGTGGCGGAGATCTTTGTGGGCTATACTCGGCCTTGTCTCAGGATGGTAAGTTGGTGGTTGAAGATATCCCTTTAGTGGTGTGGGGGATGTGCTTTGGCAAAGTGGGTGGGGTTATATCCTGCCTGTTTGGCCCTGTCCAGATTATCATCGGATGGGGCCACAGTGTCTCCTGACCCCTCCTGTCTCAGCCTCCAGTATTAATGCTGCAGTAGTTTGTGTCGGGGGGCTAGGGTCAGTCTTATATCTGGAGTATTTCTCCTGTCTTATTCGGTGTCCTGTGTGAATTTAAGTATGCTCTCTCTAATTCTCTCGCTCTCTCGGAGGACCTGAGCCCTAGGACCATGCTTCAGGACTACCTGGCATGATGACTCCTTGTTGTCCCCAGTCCATCTGACCGTGCTGCTGCTCCGGTTTCAATTGTTCTGCCTGCGGCCATGGAACCCTGACCTGTTCACTATGATTATTATTTGACCATGCTGGTCATTTATGAATATTTGAACATCTTGGCCATGTTCTGTTATAATCTCCACCCGGCACAGCCAGAAGAGGACTGGCCACCCCTCATAGCCTGGTTCCTCTCTACGTTTCTTCCTAGGTTCTGGTCTTCCTAGGTAGTTTTTCCTTGCCACCATGCTTCTACACCTGCATTGCTTGCTGTTTGGTGTTTTAGGCTGGGTTTCTGTACAACACTTTGATATATCAGCTGATGTAAGAAGGGCTATATAAATACATTTGATATTGACCGAGCTGAAGCTGACTGGTGTCCGAGTTAACGTTGAAGACCGCTAGCAGTGGCTAACTGACCACTAGCTAGTAGCTAGTTAGCTGACTAGCTTCTGATGGGGGTTCCGGTTCTAAAGTCGAAAAATAGCAGATCCGTACCACATTGGGTGAGGCGGGTTGCAGAAGAGTATATTCAGTCCGTAGATGGAAAGTGAGATTAAAATATATACGAAGAAAAAAAAAAAAAACAAGGAAAACTATTTACACAGGTCAGGACAAACCCATGTCCGACTGCTACGCCATCTTCGATCCAAATCCACGACTAGGGTGGCTGGAGTCATTGATAATTTTTAAGGCCTTCCTCTGACACCGCCTGGTATTTATGTCCTGGATGGCAGGAAGCTTGGCCCCAGTGATGTACTAGGTCAGTCACACTACCCTCCGTAGTGCCTTGCAGTCGGCGGCCGAGCAGTTGCAGTGCTGCAAACGGTCAGGATGCTCTCGATAGTGCAGCTGTAGAACTTGGGGGTCTGAGGACCCATGCCAAATCTTTTCAGTCTCCTGATGGGGAATAGGTTTTTTTGTCACCTCTTCATGACTTTTTTGGTGTGCTTGGACCATATTAGTTTGTTGGTGATGTGGACACCAAGGAACTTGAAGCACTCAAACCGCTCCACTGCAGCCCCGTCGATGAGAATGGGGTGTGCGCGGTCCTCTTTTTCCTGCAGTCCAAAATCATCGCCTTTGTCTTGATCACGTTGAGGGAGAGATTGTTGTCCTGGCATCGCACGGCCAGGTCTCTGACCTCCTCCCTATAGGCTGTCTCATCGTTGATCAGGCCTACCATTGTTGTCATTGGCAAACTTAATGGTGTTGGAGTCGTGCCAGGCAGTGCAGTCATGAGTGAAAAGGGAGTACAGGAGGGAGGGGCCCCTGTGTTGAGGATCAGCGTGGCAGGTGTGTTGTTACCTACCCTTACCACCTGGGGGCAACCCAGGATCATGTTGCAGAGGGAGGTGTTTAGTCCCAGGGTCCTTAGCTTATTGATGAGCTATGAGGGCACTGTGGTGGTCTGCTTAAATTTTGCAATTACAGAGTCGGAAAGGGAGAGGTTGAAAATGTCAGTGAAACACTTGCCAGTTGGTCAGTGCATGCTTTGAGTACACGTCCTGGTAATCCATCTGGCCCTGCGGCCTTGTGAATTTTGACCTGTTTTAAGGTCTTACACGCATCGGCTGCAGAGAGAGTGATTACAGTCTTCTGGAACAGCTGGGGCTCTCATGCATGTTTCAGTGTTATTTGCGTTGAAGCAAGCACAGAAGTAGTTCAGCTCGTCTGGTAGGCTTGTGTCACTGGGCAGCTCTCGGCAGTGTTTCCCTTTGTAGTCTGTAATGGTTTGCAAACCCTGCCACATCCGACCAGCATCAGAGCCGGTATAGCAGGATTCGATCTTAGTCGTGTATTGATGCTTTGCCTGTTTGATGGTTCGTCGGAGGGCATAGCGGGATTTCTTATAAGCTTCCGGTTTTGAGTCCTGCTCCTTGAAAGCGGCAGCTCTAGCATTTAGCTCGGTGCGGATGTTGCCTGTATTCCATGGCTTCTGGTTGGGGTATGTAGGTTCGGTCATTGTGGGGAGAACGTCATCGATGCACTTATTGATGAAGCCAATGACTGATGTGGCGTACTCCTCAATGCCATTGGAGGAATCCCAGAACATATTCCAGTCTGTGCTAGCAAAACTGTCCTGTAGCTTAGCATCTGCTTCATCTGACCACTTTTTTTTTTTTTTATTGATCTAGTCACTGGTGCTTCCTGCTTTAATTTTTGCTTGTAAGCAGGAATCAGGAGGATAGAATTATGGTCAGATTTACCAAATGTAGGGCTGAGGGAGGAGCTTGGTATGCGTGTCTGTGTGTGGAGTAAATATGGTGCAGAGTTTATTTTCCTCTGGTTGCACATTTAACATGCTGACAGAAATTTGGTAAAAACGGATTTAAGTTTCCCTGCATTAAAGTCCCCGGCTACTAGGAGCGCCACCTCTGGGTGACCATTTTCTTGTTTGCTTATGGCGGAATACAGCTCATTCAATGCCATCTCAGTTCAAGCCTCTGACTGTGGTGGTATGTAAACAGCTACAAAGAATACAGATGAACATTCTCTCGGTAGGTAGTGTGTTCTACAGCTTATCATGAGAAACTCTACCTCGGGCGAGCAATAGCTCGAGACTTCCTTCGATATCGTGCACCAGCTGTTTACAAAAATACATAGACCACCGCCCCTTTTCTTACCAAACGCCGCTGTTCTATCCTGCCGGTACATCATATAACCAGTATGTTGATAGTGTCGTCGTTCAGCCACGACTCCGTGAAGCATAAGATATTACAGTTTTGAATGTCCCGTTGGTAGTTTAAACTTCCTCGTAAATCATCAATTTTATTCTCCAAAGATGGCACGTTTGCTAGCAGAATGGAAGGAAGTGGGGGGAGGGGTTTATTCGATCACCTACAAATTGTCAGAAGGCAACCTGCCCTCTGGACCCTTTTTCTCTGCCTCCTCTTCACACAAATCACGGGGATCTGTGCCTGTTGCCGAGAAAGCAGTATATCGTTCACGTCGGGCTTGTCAGACTCGCTAAAGGAAAAAAAGGATTCTGCCAGTCCATGGTGAGTAATTGCAGTCCTGATGTCCAGAAGTTATTTTCGGTCATAAGAGATGGTAGCGGCAACATTATGTACAAAATACATTTAAAAATGTTACAAACGCAAACAAACCAAAAAACGAATTGGTTGGGGACACGTAGAACGTCAGCCTTCTTCTCTAGCGACATTTTAGTAAAGGGTGTGTTAATGGCTCTAACCACAGGGAGTGAAAGCCACCAACCAAGACACTTGTGTGAACCCCCTCTCTGCCTCACAAAATATTGATATTTTGTACATTTTCTCTACAGAAGCAAAGTGGCATTCAGGTGCATGAGCACCATAAGCCGCTCTGCTCGGTCAAAGACCAGTGCTTCAACATTGAAATAAATAAGCCTCCTTGCAACAGTGCCCCTTGTCTGAATTAGGATTTACCTCGCTGAGTGAGTTCCTGTGCCTCTCTGAGCAGACAGTGGAAGATGGTGCTGAGGTTCCCCAGTAGCCTCTGGCTGTGCTGCAGCAGCTGAAGGGTCGGGGAGTCCGTGAAGTTAGACGAGCTGTCAAACAGGGGAGCACCTGGGGGGAGACAAAGAATAAGGGCAGATGGAAATCAGAAAACACAGTCCAGATTGCTGGACCTCCTCACTTATAAGAAAATCTATTGCCCTAGGAAAACATATCAAATCCCAAAATGCTTGAAGAAATCACATGACAACACAGCTGCAAGTTGCTACAGTTACCAACCAAATACGCAGCCATGAGTATTCTTTTTAATGTAAACCAGAAGATCAACAAGGTGTTGACAGAGTGTCATGCTGATCACTGTAGTAGGAAACACTCACATATGCCATCCAGCTGCTCCTTGGTGTGTACCACCTTGTCCCAGGCCCACTCCAGAATGTAGCGCAGGTTCACCGCAGAGCCTGGTTGCTCTGTGAAGCCAATACCACCAATTTACATTAGAGAGAAATCCAATCGAGAATACAATCTAGACCCAAACTGGCTGTGTCACCTCGTCTCCTTTCCTCTATCTGCGAGGATGTGAATATCTTCAAGTGATTCACCTGTTGTGTGTGTTCGGATTAGTGAACATGTAGTAGAGGAGATGAAGCCAGGGTTGATCTAAATAACAGGGTGCCAGTGTTGTTATGCAGTGTCTCACCCTCAGCGGTCCACTGCTTGATACAGCTGGTGATCAGGCCCAAGGAGCTGGTCTCTATGGCTGTAGACAAGATGGCGTCCAACTGCTCTTCCTGACCAGAGAGAGGAAGAGAGTTTGGCACGTTTGGCTAATGCATTCACATATGTAAAATAGTCCTTAAAAACCTTTAGACATTGGAAAGTTTATACAGCAAAAAGGAATAACCGTCAACCTCTCAAAAGCTGTGTGTGTACCTGAGAGAGGCTGGATGGCTGCACGTCGGCCAGGCGAGAGGAGAGCAGGCCGGACATCAGGCAGCGGGAGTAGCCGTTTGAGATGACATCACTGGAGCAGGGAGCAGCCTTCTTTAAGAAGCTCAGAGTCTGCGACAGCAAGAGACAGTTAATGTGATTCACAAGATAACATCCTGCTATATAGACTACGGATCACTATAGGCTTAATAGTCAATAAATTGAGAGTCTTCATGTTAGCCATATGTACAGTGCATTCGGAAAGATACAGTACAGCCTTGTTCTAAAATTGATGAGGGGAAAAACTATTTAATCAATCTACACACAATACCCCATAATGACAAAGAAAAAACAAGCTACAAGCTTTGCACACCTGTATTTGGGAAGTTTCTCCCATTCTTCTCGGCAGATCCTCTCAAGCTCTGTCAAGTTGGATAGGGAGTGTTTCTGTACAGCTAATTTTAGGTCTCTCCAGAGATGTTCTATCGAGTTCAAGTCCGGGCTCTGGCTGGGCCACTCAAGGACATTCAGAGACTTGTACTGAAGCCACACCTGCGTTGACTTGGCTGTGTGCTTTGGGTCACTATCCTGTTGGAAGGTGAACATTCAACCCAGTTTGTGGTCCTGAGCACTCTGGAGCAGGTTTTCATCAAGGATCTCTCTGTACTTGGCTCTGTTCATCTTTCCCTCGATCCTCGCGAGTCTCCCAGTCCCTGCCACTGAAAACCATCCCCACAGCATGATGCTGCCACCACCATGCTTCACCGCAGGGATGGTGCCAGGTTTCCTCCAGACGTGACGCTTGGCATTCAGGCCAAAGAGTTCAATCTTGGTTTCATCAGACCAGAGAATCTTGTTTCTCATGGTCTGAGAGTCCTTTCGGTGCCTTTTGGCAAACTCCAAGCGAGATGTCATGTGCCTTTTACTGAGGAGTGGCTTCTGTCTGGCCACTCTACCATAAAGGCCTGATTGGTGGAGTGCTGCAAAGACGGTTGTCCTTCTGGAAGGTTCTCCCATCTCCACAGAGGGACTCTGGAGCTCTGTCAGAGTGGCCATGGGGTTCTTGCTCACCTCCCTGACCAAGGCCCTTGTCTCCTGATTGCTCAGTTTGGCCAGGCAGCCAGCTCTAGGAAGTGTCTTGTTGGTTTCAAACTTCATCCATTTAAGAATGATGAGGCCACTGTGTTCTTGGGGACCTTCAAAGCTGCAGACATTTTTGGTACCTTTCCCCAGATCAATGCCAACACAATCCTGTCTTGGAGCTCTACGGACAATTCCATCAAGCTCACGGCTTGGTTTTTGCTCTGACATGGACTGTCAACTGTGAGACCATATATAGACAGGTGTGTGCCTTTCAAAATCATGTCTAATCAATTGAATTTACCACAGGTAGACTCCACAATCAAGTTGTAGAAACATCTCAAGGATGATCAATGGAAACAGGATGCACCTGAGCTCAATTTCGAATCTCATAGAAAAGTGTTTGAAAACTTATGTAAATAAAGTTATTGTTTTTATATAAATTTGCAAACGTCAAAATAGACGTTTTTGCTTTGTCATAATGAGGTATTGTGTGTCGATTGATGAAGAAAATCTTTACTTTAATCAATTTTAGAATAAGGCTGTACTATAACAAAATGTGGAAAAAGTCAAGGGGTCTGAATACTTTCCGCATGCACTATAACTATCTTTGCAAAGATACAGATGGAGAAAATACACCAAAAACGTAGGGATAAACTCACCTCTTTCTGATACCCAGAGCAAGTTAAGTGCACAATACCAGTGTTGAGCAAACAGGTTGCATCTGTTCCAAGGAAAAACAAATGACCAAGTCATGACAACATTACAAAACTTATCTGAATGGCTTTAAAGAACTCAGGGTGTTGTGTGAAAAGGCGTGCATTGTGTGTCCAACTTGCCGAAGTTGTATGTGGTGGGGTTGAAGAACTGTTCTGGCGGGGGACAGGTGTAGGGCAGGCCGCGGCTCAGGCTGCGCTCGTGCACCAGGACGTCCAACAGGGGGCAGGGTGACGTCATCTCCACCACCGAATCCAGAGACCACACGGCCAGGTAGGGACAGCTGCGCAGAGATTCCCCCGTTCTGACACACACACACGTTGGTTACATAGTCATGTAATCATGTAAAAGCTTTCTATCAACCCAAAAAATAGTTTCCCATCAACACCCCCAACCAACTACATTCATAAATGAATAAATCATCTGATTGATAAACACCTGGTATTCGGGGAAATTGGACACACCATGCAATTTAGGCGGCTGTTGACGGGATATTTATGTCAGAATGCTACCTCAGAGAGTCAGGCATCTGTGCGTGGTACCATCTGTTGATGTCAAAGACGCCGATGTAAGTGGAGGGGTTGCCCTGTCCGTAGGCCTTCACCTGCCAGCTGAAAATGGACACGCTGGTGTCTGGAGACGCAACTGACGGGGGAGAAAGGAGAGAAAGCCTGAGTACCAGCAGTGACCACAACAATGAAAGAGCAAGCATCAAATACAGTTTAAGTCAGAAGTTTACATACACTTAGGTTGGCGTCATTAAAACTCGTTTTTCAACCACTCCACAAATTTCTTGTGAAAACACACTATAGTTTTGGCAAGTCGGTTAGGACATCTACTTTGTGCATGACAAGTAATTTTTCCAACAATTGTTTACCTACAGATTATTTCACTGCATCACAATTCCAGTGGGTCAGAAGTTGCCATACACTAAACTGACTGTGCCGTTAAACAGCTTGTAAAATTCCAGAAAATGTGTCATTGCTTTAGAAGCTTCTGTACAAACAATAGTACGCAAGTATAAGCACCATGGGACCACGCAGCCATCATACCGCTCAGGAAGGAGACACGTTCTGTCTCCTAGAGATAAACGTACTTTGGTGAAAAAGTGCAAATCAATCCCAGAACAACAGCAAAGGACCTTGCGAAGATGCTGGAGGAAACAGGTACAAAAGTATTTATATCCACAGTAAAACGAGTCCTATATCGACATAACCTGAAAGGCTGCTCAGCAAGGAAGAAGCCACTGCTCCAAAATTGCCATAAAAAAGCCAGACTACGGTTTGCAACTGCACATGGGGACAAAGATCGTACTTTTGGAGAAATGTCCTCTGGTCTGAGGAAACAAAAATAGAACTGTTTGGCCATAATGACCATCGTTACGTTTGGAAGAAAACGGGGGAAGCTTGCAAGCCGAAGAACACCATCCCAACCGTGAAGCACAGGGGTGACAGCATCATGTTGTGGGGTGCTTTGCTGCACGAGGGACTGGTGCACTCACACAAAATAGATGGCATCATGAGGGAGGAAAATGATGTGGATATATTAAAGCAACATCTCAAGACATCAGTCAGGAAGTTAAAGCTTGGTCGCAAATGGGTCTTCCAAATGGACAATGACCCCAAGCATTCTTCCAAAGTTGTGGCAAAATGGCTTAAGGACAACAAAGTCAAGGTATTGGAGTGGCTATCACAAAGCCCTGACCTCAATCCTATAGAAAATTTGTGGGCAGAACTGAAAAAGTGTGTGCGAGCAAGGAGGCCTACAAACCTGACACAGTTACACCAGCTCTGTCAGGAGGAATGGGCCAAAATACACCCAACTTATTGTGGGAAGCTTGTGGAAGGCTACCCGAAACGTTTGACCCAAGTTAAACAATTTCAGGCAATGCTACCAAATACTAATTGAGTATGTAAACTTCTGACCCACTGGGAATGTGATGAAAGAAATAAAAGCTGAAATAATTCTCTACTATTATTCTAACATTTCACATTCTTAAAATAAAGTGGTGATCCTAACTGACCTAAGATAAGGAATTTTTACTAGGATTAAATGTCAGGAATTGTGAAAAACGGAGTATTTAAATGTATTTGGCTAAGGTGTATGTAAACTTCCAACTTCAACTGTACATCCTTTTCGCTCCAGGGTCGCATTCATTAGAGCACACTGTGGCAAATCATTTTGCAAAGGAAAACAAATATGCATTTCCTGTTGGACAAGTCCAGGTAGCCCCACTCCTTTTCGGTCCGTTTGGTGTCTAGTAAGTGAATACCACCCGCGTAGGTAATAAAGAACACATCCCATTTTTTTTGTTGGTTTTCTGGTCACTTAGACACCAATATAATCCTGAAAAGATTTGAGATGAAGGAAAAGGTACCTTCGTTCATGCTGTCGTCTCTGTCAGGATGGTGTCGGAACTTCTCGATGGTCTGGCAGCTGAGCAAGCGGGTGTTGGTGGCCTGAGCCCTCAGGGGGAAGGCTGTGCTGCTCAGCTCCTGACTGTACCGTTCCTCACAGTACTCCAGACCCTAGGAGAAAAGGAGACGGCGGGGGAGAGGATTAACGTTAATACAGTGCCAATGGAAAGATTAAAAGGACTCAAAGCAGTGAAAGCACCACATTTAAGTAAGTAATAAATATGGTTGGGCATAATAGATGACTAAATTACATCATCAGGACTGAAACATTGAGAAGAACTGTTGGAAACCAGCAAGCTTTGGGCTTTAACACCACGATCGCGGTCCAAACACTTGACCCTGAACATCCAGTTGACCGTCAGTACAGTCTTTACCAAACAAAAGGGGCATTGAACAGAAATTGGACCTGTCTCGATGCATTGCTGGAAGCGGGAATAGCTACTTATTTCAGTTAGACAGAAAAAAATCATTGAGGTAAAAACATGGGTTGAAATTACGGTTACCTCATAGAGGATCTTTCCTGAGCCCAAACACTTCCTCTCACTGAAGGCCAGCTGGAGCAGGTGCAGACTGACCACGTCTCCCTCGCTGGAGAGGGAGAAGAGAGAGGGAGATGTGTTAAAGGGCAGCAAATACACCAAGTCATGTGCATTGACATGAGGTGGTTAATGCTGCATGAGTATTTATGCAAAATAAAGGCCAACAGTGTGCTATGACCACTGAGTACCAATGCCACATTTGCATACAAGCTGTAAAGTGTGGAGCTTCCACCATACTGTTTTCACTGATCCAGTCCTCTCATACACAGTATCAGTTTGGACACCTACTCATTAAAGGGGTTTTCTTTATTTTCTACATTGTATAATAATAGTGAGGACATCAAAACTATGAAATGACATGAAATCATGTAGTAACCAAAAAAAGTTAAATAAATCAAAATATATTTTATAATTGAGATTCTTCAAAGTAACCACCCTTTGCCTTGACAGCGTTGCACATTCTTGGAATTCTCTCAACTAGCTTCATGAGAAATGCTTTTCCAATAGTCTTGAAGGAGTTCTCACAAATGCTGAGCACTTGCTGGCTGCTTTTCCTTCACTCTGCAGTCCAACTCACCCCAAACCACCTCAATTGGGTTGAGGTCGGGTGATTGTGGAGGCCAGGTCATCTGATGCAACACTCCATCACTGTCCTTGGTCAAATATCCCTTACACAGCCTGGAGGTGCATTTTGGGTCAATGTCCTGTTGAAAAACAAATGATAGTCCCACAGAGCGCAAACCAGATGGGATGGTGTATCGCTGCAGAATGCTGTGGTAGTCATTAGAGGTCAACCGATTATGATTTTTCAACGCCGATACCGATTATCGGAGGACTAAAAAAAGCCGCTACCAATTAAGCGACAGATTTTTTTACATTTATTTGTAATAATGAAAATTACAACAATACTGAATGAATACTTATTTTAACTTAATATAATACATCAATCAAATCAATTTAGCCTCAAATATTTAAACATGTTCAATTTGGTTTAAATAACGCAAAAACAAAGTGTTGGAGAAGAAAGTAAAAGTGCAATATGTGCCATGTAAGAAAGCTAACATTTAAGTGCCTTGCTCAGAACATGAGAACATATGAAAGCTGGTGGTTCCTTTTAACATGAGTCTTTAATATTCCCAGGTAAGAAGTTTTAGGATGTAGTTATTATAGGAATTATAGGACTATTTCTTTCTATACGATTTGTATTTCATATACCTTTGACTATTGGATGTTCTTATAGGCACTTTAGTATTGACAGTGTAACAGTATAGCTTCTGTCCCTCTCCTCGCTCCTACCTGGGCTCGAACCAGGAACACATCGACAACAGCCACCCTCAAAGCAGCATTACCCATGCAGAGCAAGGGTAACAACTACTCCAAGTCTCAGAGCGAGTGACGTTTGAAACGCTATTAGCGCACACCCTGCTAACTAGCTAGCCATTTCACATCGGTTACACCAGCCTAATCTTGGGAGTTGATAGGCTTGAAGTCATAAACAGCGCAACGCTTGAAGCATTGCGAAGAGCTGCTGGCAAAACGCACGAAAGTGCTGTTTGAATGAATGCTTACGAGCCTGCTGGTGCCTACCACCGCTCAGTCAGACTGCTCTATCAAATCATAGACTTAATTATAATAAACACACAGAAATACGAGCCATGGGTCATTAATATGGTCGAATCCGGAAACTATCATCTCAAAAACAAAATGGTTCTTCTTTCAGTGAAATACGGAACCGTTCCGTATTTTATCTAACGGGTGGCATCCCTAAGTCTAAATATTCCTGTTTCATTACACAACCTTCAATGTTATGTCATAATTACGTAAAATTCAGGCAAATTAGTTCGCAACGAGCCAGGCGGCCCAAACTGTTGCATATACCCTGACTCCGCGTGCAATGAACGCAAGAGAAGTGACACAATTTCACCTGGTTAATATTGCCTGCTAACATGGATTTCTTTTAGCTAAATATGCAGGTTTGAAAATATATACTTGTGTATTGATTTTAAGAAAGACATTGATGTTTATGGTTATGTACACGTTGGAGCAATGACAGTCGTTTTTCGCGAATGCGCACCGCATCGATTCAATGCAACGCAGGACATCCTAGATAAACTAGTAATATCGTCAACCATGTGTAGTTAACTAGTGATTATGATTGTTTTTTTATAAGATAAGTTTAATGCTAACTAGCAACTTACCTTGGCTTCTTACTGCATTCGCGTAACAGGCAGGCTCCTCGTGGAATGCAATGTAAAGCAGGTGGTTAGAGCGTTGGACTAGTTAACCGTAAGGTTGCAAGATTGAATCCCCGAGCTGACAAGGTAAAAATCTGTCGTTCTGCCCCTGAACAAGGCAGTTAACCCACCGTTCCTAGGCCGTCATTGAAAATAAGAATGTGTTCTTAACCTGTTGGGGATAGGGGGCAGTATTTAAACGGCCGGATAAAAAACGTACCCGATTTAATCTGGTTACTACTCCTGCCCAGTAACTAGAATATGCATATAATTATTGGCTTTGGATAGAAAACACCCTAAAGTTTCTAAAACTGTTTGAATGGTGTCTGTGAGTATAACAGAACTCATATGGCAGGCAAAAACCTGAGAAGATTCTCACCAGGAAGTGGCCTGTCTGACAAGTGGTTGTTCTTCTTGCCTCTGTTTATTGAACATTTAGGATCTTTGCTGTAACGTGACACTTCCTACGGCTCCCATAGGCTCTCAGAACCCGGGAAAAAGCTGAATGACGTAATTCAATGCCCAGGCTGAAACACATTTGCTCGTTTGGCAAGTGCTCTATCAGACGGCCATTAGACGAGGCTCGTGCATGAGGGAATAGCATGCTTTTACTTTTTCTCTCGTTGAATGTTAACAGGCTTTGCCGGTCGGAATATTATCGCTTTTTTATGAGAAAAATTGCATAAAAATTGATTTTAAACAGCGGTTGACACGCTTCGAAGTACGGTAATGGAATATTTAGAATTTTTTTGTCACGAATTGCGCCATGCTCGTCACCCTTATTTACCCTTTCGGATAGTGTCTTGAACGCACGAACAAAACGCCGCTGTTTGTATATAACTATGGATTATTTTGAACCAAACCAACATTTGTTATTGAAGTAGAAGTCCTGGGAGTGCATTCTGACGAAGACAGCAAAGGTAATAACATTTTTCTTATAGTAAATCTGACTTTGGTGAGTGCTAAACTTGCTGGGTGTCTAAATAGCTAGCCCTGTGATGCCGGGCTATCTACTGAGAATATTGCAAAATGTGCTTTCACCGAAAAGCTATTTTAAAAATCGGACATATCGAGTGCATAGAGGAGTTCTGTATCTATAATTCTTAAAATAATTATGCTTTTTGTGAACGTTTATCGTGAGTAATTTAGTAAATTCACCGGCAGTGTTCAGTGGGAATGCTAGTCACATGCTAATGTAAAAAGCTGGTTTTTGATATAAATATGAACTTGATTGAACAAAACATGCATGTATTGTATAACAATGTCCTAGGGTTGTCATCTGATGAAGATCATCAAAGGTTAGTGCTACATTTAGCTGTGGTTTGGGTTTATGTGACATTATATGCTAGCTTGAAAAATGGGTGTCTGATTATTTCTGGCTGGGTACTCTGCTGACATAATCTAATGTTTTGCTTTCGTTGTAAAGCCTTTTTGAAATCGGACAGTGTGGTTAGATTAACGAGAGTCTTGTCTTTAAAATTGTGTAAAATAGTCATATGTTTGAAAAATTGAAGTTTTTGCATTTTTGAGGAATTTGAATAACGCGCCACGGGAATACACTGGCTGTTGAGTAGGTGGGACACAAGCGTCCCACCTAGCCCATAGAGGTTAATGAATGTCTCTTTGAAAGATCCATTCTAACCGAGAGAGAGAGAACGCGGACAAAAACTCTCCAACAGGACAAAAACTCTCCAACAAGGATCCCGACGACACACTGAGGGTAAATATATATTGATTGCAATTGTTCCCGAATGAGTGAGCGTTCATGTGCAAAGGATTAGCATATCAATTGTTAATATTTATCAACTCTGTAGGGTCTTATCAGCTCACCCCCCCTTGTTGGTTTAACAAGCCGCCATGCCGGTTTAGCCCACTAGGACACATTACTGTACCAATTCTTTGTGACGATAATTACTGTTTGTTTGCTTTATGTGAATTACTTTGTTTAGTAAATAAATTATTTTAAGATAGTTGATGTATGGATGACTTAGTAAAGACTGGGTTTGTGCAGATACAACAATTTATGACGTTTGGAATGAGACGGACGCGAGGTAAAATACACCATTTAAACCAGAAGATAAATCGGCCTATACTATAATATATAATGTTATAATATAGGAAAGTTATATTAGGAAAATTATAACTTTGTAATCTGAATATTTTCCTTGGTGCCCCGATCTCCTAGTTAATTACAGTTAAACGATTAATCAGTTTAATCGCGTAATAATAATAATAACAGGGAGTTATTTTGATAAACATGTCTTCAGTTAATGGTGCCCAAAGACACGACATCTACAATGTAGAAAATAGTACAAATAAAGAAAACCCCTGGAATGAGTAGGTGTGTTTGACAGGTACTGTATATGAATACCAAAGAGATTGGGGCTGAGGGGAAGGTGCTGGGAGCCCACATGGAGCTGCAACTATTCCATTGGTTCCATTGTCCGGGACAAACTAAAACAACCTCAAGTATTTCAAATACTTCAAATGCATCACATCCTGGTCTGGTGTGCACACTATGACCCCTTCCAAGAGTTACGGAACTTTGTGCCTCAAGCAGGCAGACAGGTGGGGAGGGAGAACTCACTGTTCCTGGGCAGACTGGACGGCCCACAGGTAACAGCAGTTGCGGGGGTCGTTCTCTGGCTCCTGGAATGTGAAGGCATACACTGGCACCCTGCCGCCCTCCAGCTGGGAGTGATACCTGTGGGAGAACACAGCAGAGACAGTCAGAAAAAGCTACAACTGAAGGTTTACCATAGCCACCATGTCATCCCTGGGTCGTCAACTCACTCCTTCTTGAGCGTCTTCATGTTCCAGAGTTGCAGGTATCCGTCGGAGAAGCCCACGGCCAGCTGGTTGGTGCGAGGGATGTACTGCAGAGCCGTGGCCCCTGTGCCCGTGGGGCTGCTCAGCTGCAGACAGAGATGTCTCCCCTGACGAGTCTCCTGCTCGCGTAGCCGGGGGATCTCAGCTAGGGACTTACTCACCACCTCCAGATCTGGAGAGGACAGAGAAGGGTGTGGGTTGGGGAGAAAACACACACACATCAAACTCTCACAATCTTGAAAGGAACTGTGGGCCAGTAAAGTTGTGTCTGTGTTATTTTAAAACACACACGCGCTGACCTGAGGCTTCCAGCTCGCTCTGGCTGCAGGAGAGGTCATCCAGACACAGGTCCATTAGGAGGACATGTCCCAGGTCCGTGACCACCGCTGCCACGCCAAAGAACCAGCGCAGGCTCTGGTGGAGGTGCTGTGTGCTGGCACTGGCCCCACCGTAGCTCACCAGGGGCTCGATGGCCCTGATCTGCCAATCATCAGTTAGTCAGTCAGTCCACATCACAATCAATCAAATCAACCAGTTGATGTAAGCGACAGTAGTAGATGGTGAGAGCGCACTCACCCTGCCCGGTATGACTACGGCTTTGACCACTCGGGAGATACCCAGGTCATAGAGACAGAGCATGCTGCCCTGGGCCTCCTCAAGGCCCACAAGCAGCCCGGTCCTTTTCAGCCAGGAGAAGTCCCTGGCCGCCAGCACGCTGGGGGGGTGCTCCCCATCGCCGCAGAAGCAGTAGGCGGACAGGCGCTCACCTGTCACCGCATGGACCACCTCCAGCTGGGGCCCACAGGCGAGCCATGCTAGCCCGCTACGACCTGTGCCCAGGGAGGGTGGCACATCAGTGAGGTAGGGAAAAGGGAGCAGGCAAGTTAGGCCTACTAATTCATGGTGGTTTATTGTAAAACCTCTCCTCTGAAAAGGGATTGTTTAAGATGTATTTTTTGTTATTTTAAGACTTTAGAATGCGATTATTTTTGGTAACTGAGGGGGCTGACGCTGTAGGCCTAATTTGTGGATGTGCTGTACTTCTGTCCTCTCCAGGATGGTCAGATAGAGAGAGATCGCCGCCGTGCATACACACCGACTTACCGACAGTGAACTTCCCATGAAGCACAGAGTCCAGGGTGATCTCATCCTCCCCCAGAGCGTCTACAGTCACCCCCGGGAAACGCAGCAGGCTGCTGGTGACCTGGGCTGCCAGGTCACGCATGTTCACTACACACAAAACAGGACGTTGTACAAAACATTATGTACAAAACAGACAAAAACAGACATAGCATTACTTGTGATTCTTCCAAACTCCAGGTTTGAGGCACATATGCGTGCCAAAACGTACACAGTTCTCTTGTTGCTTGGCAATTCCACAGTAACAGAACGTTGCTGAGACTCAGATTTTTCACTTTAAAAATGGCAAACAAAAACCAATGATTCTAAAGTTAAACAATCCATACAATTATGCACAATGACTACTTTTAACTCCCACTGAAAGTTTTACACAAACACATTTACTTTTACAGTGCAGAAGCTAAGTTTGGTAACAGAATGACAGCACCATGCACAGCAACTGAGCTCAAATCAGACCATAAGAAAACAGTTACTCTCTAAGCCTCCACCAGGTTTTGCCTTTGGGGCTATGAGGGGACTCAAAGGAGACAAAAGAGGTATTTATGCTGTGTTATGGTTCCCAGTTGTCAGCAGTTTGGGCTCTGGGCCTGCTGGAATAAAAGCTGCAGGAGTGTTTGTGTGCATGTCCTTCTCTTGGTGCTATGTAAAGCGTTGACAGATGATTATCTAGTAGGCCATTACCATATTACCAGTAGCAGCCTAAACAACTGACACAACCACATAAATAAACAGTATCGTGAGAAGTTAGATAAATATCGGAAAGCTCCGACATGGCATGTTGCTCTGTGTGTTAACCATGTTAAAACTGCGTTACTGTTTACCCTCTTGATTCCCAATGAAGAGTGCATGGTCCACAAGATAACACTATCTTAGAGAGCCTTGTATAGATGTACATTAAAGGGTAACGTTAAGTAATTGAACACTTGTCAGGCAGACAGCACGACTACAGCTTTCTGTGCCACTGTATGAGTTTGGTCCAGTATGAGCAAAACACCATATCGAGTTAGTGTCATAACTTCTTTGACCAATGGATTACTTTGACTAGCCTCAGAATTTCACCTAACATGCCATGTGTCATGCATACCGCAATGCATCATGCAAAATACCACCCCTTTCACAAGCAAGTAGCCTAGCTAGCTAACTTACTAGCCATCTATGTAAAAGAAACCGAGACTACTCCCGCGCAGCTTGACAAGGCGTGGTACAGTTAGATGCAGAATATTGGAGTAGCTAGTCGAGTACCGTCTGACATCTAAATACCCCGAAACAAACTAGATATAAAACGGAATCTACTAACATGCTCTTAAACTCGATTAACGAGCAACGCCGAGACTTTAAAATATAGCTAACTAACTAATGTAAAACGTGATTGGTTACCTGTGTGTCGGTATCACTATCACACCTTGCGTACGCTAACGTGTTGAAAACAATGTCCTGTCTAACGGTAACTAGCCAGACTAAATACCGAAATTCAGAACCATGTAAGTTACTTATTTTAGAAGTAACGTTATACATGGCTGTCGATCTAAACATTTGTGATGTAACGTTAAGCTAGCTAGCTAAACCAAGGGGAAATGACACCCTTTACTTCTGATTTGAGCTAACGAACTTTACTAGCTTAACGTTAACTAACTAGCCGTCTCTCGGACATATAGTTCATTCCGACACCACGATGTCAGTTTTCTTACTAGCCAGCTAACTTAATATCTTAGTTAACTAACTAGTAGAGTAAGTTGACAGTGACTTTTGGGACTGTAGCGAAAACAGTAATTACAAGAAACTGCATCCGTTGACTTAACTTGCTAGCTAACGTGAGTTACCTAATATATAATCGGCCTTGCTAGCCAGCTAGCTAGACTGCAGCGACGAACTGCTGTAGTAAACTAACTACGTTAGCTAGCTATATGCTGTCCTATATGCTGTGCGCTAGTTACTAGTCTTGTTACATATTGGTAAATAACCAGTGTTATGCTAACGTTAGCATCCTGTAAATACCCCGTAACGTCGTTAGACATAGTTAAATCATAGCAACGTGTGAGGCGGGGTAATCAAAACCTCGCATGAGGTAGCATTATGCTAAAATTAACCGCCTAGCTAGCAAGCTAACGTATCTAAATAGTTAGCCAATTTTGGGTACAACCCGAGTAACTGCTCCGTTGTGCTTAAAGGAAGAGAATCTGCCAATTCTTCCAACTGGTAAAGGTAAATAACGTTATAACCTTAGCTAGCTAGACGTTACCTGATGTTGACCGTAGTAACGTACTACTACCAACGACGTTAGTAGCTAATAAAATGTGATGTCTTTTCCGTTACGACTCTTCCTCGGCCCTGTCATAATAATCCGATTTTCTTGCAAACACTTTTTTTTTAGGACAACTGTCGAAAACCCATAAATGTTTCAGTATGAAGGACCGTGTCTACTGAATTAGTTGCACTGGCTACGAGATAACTGTCTACTTGCTAGAGTTCAACGCAGGCGCCATTTCCATGTAGATCTAGCTACTGCGCAGGTATAACGTAAGAGCTACTGCGCATCACTTGCTTCACAAAATCACGCAAACGTCAAAGGGCCAGAAATAAACATCGCGAGAAAGTAAACTGTTTATATCTTTCTTCTGCGTGTGAGGCAGTGGTTCGCAATCAATAGGAGGTGCTGAAAATATAGCTAACTTATGCAAGTGTTGCAGAGCAACAGATGGAGAACACCTACACCAGTAAAGTAATTCATTTAAACAATAATCTTCCTTTTAATTTGACTTCACAAGAGGGTTTAGTTGTAGTATATTTATTTCCAAGCATAGGCCTATATAAAATAACTTAATAACAGACTGAGGTAGGCTATGAGACTTAACAGCATCTTTCACAATAACAAAAATATATGGCCTAATTTTAAGGGCTCAGGGCAAGACCCAGATTCAGAGTGTTTGATATGTATTATATTCCAAAAGGGTAGGCAAGAGAAGGGTCGTGGACAGGCAAAAGGTCAAAACCAGAGGAGCCTCGGCCATGGAAGTCTGGAGCACTATAGCAAAACTGCCACCATGTTGTCAGCTATCAGCAGACAGTTCCCTGAGGAAGGATGCAACGATCAAGGCTATAAAAAATAAACTACTCTTGTAAAAAATGTTATTTTTACTAACTACATCTGACAACATGCAGACTTTCTCCATCAAGAAAATACAGAGCTTATGATTCAAAAAGGTTTAAAATCAATGAACGTCTCATATCTAGGGTGAATACATTTGTATTCATGTATATAAGACGTCACACAGGTATGCCAAGTGAAATATATATCCCAAACAAGACTGAAGAATAGGACAAATAGGCTGCGTTTAGACTGGCAGCCCAATTCTGATATTTTTTTCACGAGTTGGTATTTTGACCAATCAGATCAGCTCTGAAAAATAACTGATGTAAATATTTGAGTTGTTACATACATCTTAAATGGCTACTAGACAGAGATAAGGAGACTCTTGCAGTCAACAAAGGGGAAGGTACCACTGAAGGCCTATGGCGATTTTTCAGTAGCATATTGTGAAATATTAATGTAATAAAACAGAATCATTAAAAGCTTTAAAGGAACCTGTAACCACACCTGTATAGCATAAGAAAAGCCAATATACAAAATAAATAGACTGTCACGCCCTGACCTTAGAGATCCTTTTATGTCTCTATTTTGGTTGGTCAGGGCGTGAGTTGGGGTGGGCATTCTATGTCCTTTTTTCTATGTTTGGTATTTCTTTGTTTCGGCCGGGTATGTCTCTCAATCAGGGACAGCTGTATATCGTTGTTGCTGATTGGGAGCCATACTCAGGCAGCCTGTTTTCCTTTGGGTTTTGTGGGTGGTTAATTTCTGTTTAGTGTTTTGCACCTGACAGAACTGTTCGGTTGTTCTTTTGTTTGCTTGTCGCATTAGTGTTCAGTTTTAACATGAAAATGACGAACACTTACCACGCTGCATTTTGGTCTGATTTCTCTTCCCCTTCATCCTAGGACGACGAAGACCGTTACATAGACACACATTGTAATCCAGATGCATGCCTGGATAAGAAGTGTCAGAATCAATAGAATGAATGTACTTATGACTATAGCCTGTTGGGTGCTGATATGATCTAAATAATGATTGTACTTGTGACTGCAGCCTGGAAAGGCCCCTATTATTTTTTTTTACCAAACTGTCACAGTTGCGCCACCAATATAATCGGTTCAATGATTTGTAGAGTGTTAAATGATTTGTAGAGGCGGGAAAACCCCCACCTCAAACAATAGTGGCGCGAAGCCAAAAAGAGTTGATCATTAACATAAAGAGGAGTAACTATGTATGTGATGTAAGGATGAAAACTGTATACAAGGAGTGTGCCGAGGCTGGGAAGACAGTTGATCCATGGACCAGCTCGGCTTGTTACTTTGTAATAAAGTCTACCTTGAATTCACAAGTTCCGGTATCTGAGAAATATTATTGGACGAATATTTCTACGACAGCCCACGTATTCAGTCAGGCAACTTGAAGCAGATGTGTCACCATCCAGGCTCTTGTTACAGCATGTGACAGTGATAGAGCGTGTGCAGATTCAAAATCTGCAAGTGTATTTTTGATTCAAACAACAATATTGATAGCCATAAATGGACTTGCAATAATTCTGAAAATAAATTATGTTTGCAAATCTTATTGAATGTATTGAAATGTCACAAGTTTGCGACTGTTGTTAAATCTTTCACACATCATGATACAAGCTTGCGAAATTAAATTACACATTTGCGAATCGTACTTGCAACCACGAATCTCAATGTGCAACCACGAAATAAAAAAATAAACTCAGGTAGTTCTGTCATCATTATAATCCCATATACATTCAGCCTCTTGCGAATTGAAGGAAAATTATGAAAACACAGAGAGACGAAAGATACATTATTTTATGTTTTTGTCTTGGTCAATTCTTTGGGGAAGCCTGGCCTCCCTTGGCATCCATGAATACACGCCACTGCCACAGTGGGAAATAATTTTGTTCCAGGGCTATATCGGGATTTGCTTTAGGACTGATTTGTTAATCAAAGCAATTTGCGTGCCAGAAAAAGGGCAGTTATTTAAAAATATATCATTATCATTTCTATCTGGTTTTAGATGTTAATGTCAAGGATGCACCATAGACTCAGCTTTGTATCTGTCTCATTATGGCATCTGTGAGAGCACGGGCAGCGCCATTGAGGCCAGCTCCATTTTTAAGTATTCCATTTTGCTCATCTAACACTGCTATGAGTTGG
Organism: Salmo salar; assembly: GCF_965601325.2. Taxonomy (NCBI): domain Eukaryota; kingdom Metazoa; phylum Chordata; class Actinopteri; order Salmoniformes; family Salmonidae; genus Salmo; species Salmo salar. The sequence goes on along the minus strand of NC_138291.1, from coordinate 18,222,381 downwards.
TAAACAAACTGAAAAGATGCATACTGCCACATGGAGTATGTTGTCTGAACTTACTGCCACTTACTGCCACCTGCAGTTATTGAATGTCAAATCAAATCAAATTTTATTAGTCACATGCGCCAAATACAACAGGTGTAGACCTTACAGTGAAATTCTTACTTAAGAGCCCCTAACCAACAATGCAGTAAAAAAAAAAAAAAAAACGGATAAGAATAAGAAATAAAGTAACAAGTAATTAAATAGCAGCATTAAAATAACAATAGCGAGACTATATACAGGGGGGTACCGGTACAGAGTCAATATGCGGGGGAACCGGTTAGTTGAGGTAATATGTACATGTAGGTAGAGTTATTAAAGTGACAATGCATAGATGATAACAACAGAGAGTAGCAGCGGTGTAAAAGAGGGGGAGAGGCAATGCAAATAGTTGGGTAGCCATTTGATTAGGTGTTCAGGAGTCTAATGGCTTGGGGGTAGAAGCTGTTTAGAAGCCTCTTGGACCTAGACTTGGCGCTCCGGTACCGCTTGCCGTGCGGTAGCAGAGAGAACAGTCTGGTATAGAAGTCCTGGATGGCAGGAAGCTTGGCCCCAGTGATGTACTGGGCCGTTCGCACTACCCTCTGTAGTGCCTTGCGGTCGGAGGCCGAGCAGTTGCCATACCAGGCAGTGATGCATCCAGTCAGGATGCTCTCGATGGTGCAGCTGTAGAACCTTTTGAGGATCTGAGGACCCATGCCAAATCTTTTCAGTCTCCTGAGGGGGAATAGGTTTTGTCGTGCCCTCTTCACGACTGTCTTGGTGTGCTTGGACCATGTTAGTTTGTTGGTGATGTGGACACCAAGGAACTTGAAGCTCTCAGCCTGCTCCACTGCAGCCCCGTCGATGAGAATGGGGGTGTGCTCGGTCCTCTTTTTCCTGTAGTCCACAATCATCTCCTTTGTCTTGATCACTTTGAGGGAGAGGTTGTTGTCCTGGCACCACACGGCCAGGTCTCTGACCTCCTCACAAGTATAATTAATTGGCTGTTTCTTCCTGATGACCTGGATGGAATCATGTGATCTTTCCTTAACCCATAGAACTCCCACCCAGTTGACTACTTTAAAAAGGTTGGAAGCCATCAATGGCAATCTCTATACAAACTATGGGTTATTTCCAAGTAGTGTTCTCCATCTATCTCTATGGGATGCACTGATGTGACCATTCTGGCATTTAGAAAGTATTCACACCCCTTGACTTTTCCCACATTTTGTTGTTACAGTCTGAATTTAAAATGGATAACATTGAGATTTTGTGTCACTGGCCCACACACCCACACACAACACCCCATAACGTCAAAGTGGAAATATGTTTTTAGAAAATAAAATAATAATTTAAGCTGAAATGTCTGGAGTCAAAAAGTATTCAACCCATTCGTTATGGCAAGCCTAAATAAGTTCAGGAGTAAAAACTTGCTTAACAAGTCAAATAAGTGCTATGGATTCTAATAGTACATTTAAGTCGGAAGTTTACATACACTTAGGTTGGAGTCATTAAAACTCATTTTTCAACCACTCCACAAATTTCTTGTTAACAAACTATAGTTTTGGCAAGTTGGTTAGGACATCTACTTTGTGCACGACACAAGTCATTTTTCCAACAATTGTTTACAGACAGATTATTTCACTTATAATTCACTGTATCACAATTCCAGTGGTTCAGAAGTTTACATACACTAAGTTGACTGTGCCTTTAAACAGCTTGGACAATTCCAGAAAATTATGTCATGGCTTTAGAAGCTTCTGATAGGCTAATTGACATCATTTAAGTCAATTGGAGGTGTACCTGTGGATGTATTTCAAGGCCTACCTTCAAACTCAGTGCTTCTTTGCTTGACATCATGGGAAAATCAAACGAAATCAGCCAAGACCTCAGAAAAACAATTGTAGACCTCCACAAGTCTGGTTCATCCTTGGGAGCAATTTCCAAACGGCTGAAGGTACCACGTTCATCTGTACAAACAATAGTACATATAAACACCATGGGACCACGCAGCTGTCATACCGCTCAGGAAGGAGATGCGTTCTGTCTCCTAGAGATGAACGTACTTTGGTGCGAAAAGTGCAAATCAATCCCAGAACAACAGCAAAGGACCTTGTAAAGATGCTGGAGGAAACAGGTACAAAAGTATCCACAGTAAAACGAGTCCTATATTGACATAAGCTGAAAGACTGCTCAGCAAGGAAGAAGCCACTGCTCCAAAACCGTCATAAAAAAGCCAGACTACGGTTTGCAACTGCACATGGGGACAAAGATCGTATTTTTTGGAGAAATGTCCTCTGGTCTGATGAAACAAAAATAGAACTGTTTGGCCATAATGACCATTGTTTTGTTTGGAGGAAAAAGGGGGATGCTTGCAAGCCGAAAAACACCATCCCAACCGTGAAGCACGGGGTGGCAGCATCATGTTGTGGGGGTGCTTTGCTACACGAGGGACTGGTGCACTTCCCAAAATAGATGGCATCATGAGGTAGGAAAATGAAAATGATGTGGATATATTGAAGCAACATCTCAAGACATCAGTCAGGAAGTTAAAACTTTATCGCAAATGGGTCTTCCAAATGGACAATGACCCCAAGCATACTTCCAAAGTTGTGGCAAAATGGCTTAAGGACATCAAAGTCAAGGTATTGGAGTAGCCATCACAAAGCCCTGACCTCAATCCTATAAAACATTTGTGGGCAGAACTGAAAAAGTGTGTGCGAGCAAGGAGGCCTACAAACCTGACTCCATTACATCAGCTCTGTCAGGAGAAATGGGCCAAAATTCACCCAACTTATTGTGGGAAGCTTGTGGAAGTCTACCCGAAAAGTTTGACCCAAGTTAAACAATTTAAAGGCAATTCTACCAAATACTAATTGAGTGTATGTAAACTTCTGACCCACTGGGAATGTGACGAAATAAATAAAAGCTGAAATAAATCATTCTCTCTACTATTATTCTGACATTTCACATTCTTAAAATAAAGTGGTGATCCTAACTGACCTAAGACAGGGATTTTTTACTCGGACTAAATGTCAGGAATTGTGAAAAAAGGAGTTTAAATGTATTTGGCAAAGGTGTATGTAAACTTCCGACTTCAACAGAATAGGTAGTGTGGCGAGGTGTAACTCTCCCTACACTCAAGGCAGGAGTAAGGCTTCTTTCCTTCATGTCGTTTCTGGTGTACTTGTAATCTTTTTAATGTATGAAACTTCATCCTACAGCATTTATAGCTCTTCTTCAGTTGGGTGTGGGTCTTCTCATGACTTTTCAGGCCTTGTGAAGTGGGGCATCACTTCCCACAATGAGAGCTGGGGTAACAGTTCTCTCCTGTATGTCGTCGTTTTTGTAACTTTATGTAATTGGCTGTTTTGAAAGTCTTTGGACACATGCTAGAGGGAAAAAATCTCTAGACCACCTTTAATCCACACACAGAGATGCATAGAAAGCTCTCCCTTGCCCTCCATTTGGCAAATCTGACCATAATTCTATCCCCGATTCCTTCTTACAAGCAAATATTAAAGCAGGAAGCACCAGTGACTCGATCAATAAAAAAGTGGTCAGAGGAAGCAGATGCTAAACTACAGGACTGTTTTGCTAGCACAGACTGGAATATGTTCCGGGACTCTTCCGATGGCATTGAGGAGTACGCCACATCAGTCACTGGCTTCATCAATAAGTGCATTGATGACGTTGTCCCCACAGTGACTGTACGTACAGTACATACCCCAAACAGATGCCATGGATTACAGGCAACATCCGCACCGAGCTAAAGGGTAGAGCTGCCACTTTCAAAGAGCGGGACACTAACCAGGAAGCTTATAAGAAAGGCTGGTCATGGCTCACATCAACACCATTATCCCAGAAACCCTAGACCCACTCCAATTTGCATACCGCACCAACATATCCACAGATGATGCAATCTCTATTGCACTCCACACTGCCCTTTCACTCCTGGACAAAAGGAACACCTATGTGAGAATGCTATTCATTGACTACAGCTCAGCATTCAACACTATAGTGCCCTCAAAGCTCATCACTAAGCTAAGGTCCCTGGGACTAAACATCTCCCTCTGCAACTGGATCCTGAACTTCCTGACGGGCCGCCCCCAGGTGGTAAGGGTAGGTAAAAACTCATCCGCCCCGCTGATCCTCAATACGGGGGCCCCGCAGGGGTGCGTGCTCAGTCCCCTCGTGTACTCCCTGTTCACTCATGACTGCACGGCCAGGCATGACTCCAACACCATCATTATGATCACCGACAGCAACGAGACAACCTATAGGGAGGAGGTCAGAGACCTCACAGTGTGGTGCCAGGACCACAATCTCTCCCTCAACGTGATCACGTCAAAGGAGATGATTGTGGACTACAGGAAAAGGAGGAGCGAGCACGCCCCCATTCTCACCGACGGGTCTGTAGCGGAGCAGGTTGAAAGCTTCAAGTTCCTTGGTGTCCACATCACCAACAAACTAACATGGTCCAAACACACCAAGACAGTCGTGAAGAGGGCACGACAAAACCTATTCCCCCTCAGGAGACTGAGAAGATTTGGCATGGGTCCTCAGATCCTCAAAAGGTTCTACAGCTGCACCATCGAGAGCATCCTGACGGGTTGCATCACTGCCTGGTATGGCAACTGCTCGGCCTCCGACCGCAAGACACTAGAGGGTAGTGCGTATTTTCTTAAAACTGCACTGTTCGTTAAGGGCTTGTAATTAAGCATTTTACTGTTGTATTCAGCTCATGTGACAAATAAAATTTGATTTGATTTGACATAGAGCAGTGGTAAGGCTGCTTTCCCGTGTGGGTAATCTGCTGTCTTTTAACCTGGCTTCCCACATTCGAGACAGCCATATTTTCCTTTTATTAGCATTCTTCTTCTCCCTTTTGTTCTTCTTCTTTTTCCATGTCGATGGTCCTTGGTTCCTCCTGAGAGAATGAGAAGATTTTGCATTATAAAAAGCAACAACATTTTTCACTATTACATCACTGCTTGACACTTTCGAAAGGGAGGTAAATACTAGCGGCTGTCACAGGTGTCGTAGTGAACAGACCAAGGCGCAGCGTGTTGAGTGCTCATCTTTTATTTTTGAATTAAAAAAAAGCACTTCACAAAGAAAAACAAACGACAGCCAAACAGTTCTGTCAGGTATCCTAACATACTAAACAGAAAGCAACCACCCAGAAAACCCAAAGAAAAACAGGCTGCCTAAGTATGGCTTCCAATCAGAGACAACGAAAGACACCTGCCTCTGATTGGAAACCATACTCGGCCACACATGGAAAATGAAACATAGAAACAGAAAACTAGAACAAATTCCCCTAGAAACAAACCAACCCCAAAACACACAAAACAACCCCCCTGCCACGCCCTGACCATTCTACTATGGCAAAATGACCCTTTTCACTGGTCAGGACGTGACAAGCGGCTAGCTCAACGATTTATCTTCCAATTCTCGAGTGAAACCTTGGGTAAAACTTACCTATTAGGTTTGCAAGAATACATTAATGTGAAAATCAAATCAACAAAAACATCTACAAAACAGTTCAGTTTTGGCAATGTACAATGATAATCTGTTAGGCTCATTGTTTACAATGTGATGTCATAGTAAAATAGGGTTCTTACAATTGGGGATTTATTTTACCAAACCTAATGCTGGAGCTATCTGTGACCAACAGATGCATACCTGTATTCCCAGTCAAATCAAATCAAATTCTATTTGTCATATATACATGTTTAGCAGATGTTATTGCAGATGTAGCGAAATGCTTGTGTTTCCAGCTCCAACAGTGCAGTAATATCTAACAATATACACAATCTAAAGTAAAGGAATGGAATTAAGAATATATAAATATTTGGACGAGCGATGTCAGAGTGGCATAGACTAAGATACAGTAGAATAGGACAGAATACAGTATATACATATGAGATGAGTAATGCAAAATATGTAAACATTATTAAAGTGACTAGTGTTCCATTATTAAAGTGGCCAGTTGTCACGCCCTGACCTTAGAGAGACGTTTTATTTGTTCTAGTTTGGTTAGGTCAGGGTGTGCGGTGGGGTGGACAATCTAGTTTTTGTTGTTTTAGCCGAGTATGGTTTCCAATCAGAGGCAGCTGTCTATCGTTGTCTCTGATTGGGAATCATACTTAGGCAGCCCTTTTTCCCATCTTCAGTTGTGGGATCTTGTTTTTGTCAGCTCAGTGAAAGCCTGCAGAACGTGACGTTCGTTTTTCCTTTGTTTGTTATTTTGTTTAGTGTTCTGAGTAATAATAAAATGTAATCATGAGCACTTACCACGCTGAACTTTGGTCTCCTCTCTATGACGTGCATCACACCAGTGATTTCAAGTCTATGTATATAGGGCAGCAGCCTCTAATGTGCTAGTGATGGCTATTTAACAGTCTGATGGCCTTGAGATAGAAGCAGTTTTTCAGTCTCTCGGGTCCCAGCTTTGATACACCTGTACTGACCTTGCCTCGCCTTCTGAATGATAGCGGGGTGAACAGGCAGTGGCTCGGGTGGTTGTTGTCCTTGATGATCTTTTTGGCCCTCCTGTAACATCGGGTACTGTAGGTGTCCTGGAGGGCAGGTAGCTTGCCCCCGGTGATGCGTTGGGCAGACCGCACCACCCTCTGGAGAGCCCTGCGGTTGCGGGCGGTGCAGTTGCCATACCAGGCAGTGATACAGCTTGACAGGATGCTCTCAATTGTGCATCTGTAAAAGTTTGTGAGGGTTTTAGGGGCCAAGACACATTTCTTCAGCCTCCTGAGGTTGAAGAAGCGCTGTTACGCCTTCTTCACTACACTGTCTGTGTGGGTGGACCATTTCAGTTTGTCATTGATATGTACGCCGAAGAACTTAAAGCTTTCGGTCCCGTCGATATGGATAGGGGGTGTTCCCTCTGCTGTTTCCTTTAGTCCACAATCTGCTCCTTAGTTTAGTTGACATTGGGTGAGACGTTATTTTCCTGGCACCACACTCCCAAGGCCCTCACCTCCTCCCTGTAGGCTGTCTCATCATTGTTGGTAATTAAGCCTACTACTGTTGTGTCGTCTGTACTTGATGATCGAGTTGGAGATGTGCGTGGCCACGCAGTCATGGGTGAACAGGGAGTACAGGAGGGGGATGAGCATGCATCCTTGTAGGGCCCCAGTGTTAAGGATCAGCGAAGTGGAAGTGTTATTTCCTACCTTCACCACCTGGGGGCGGCCCATCAGGAAGTCCAGGACCCAGTTGTATAGGGCGGGATTCAGAACCAGGGCCTCGAGCTTAACGATGAACTTGGAGGGTACTATGGTGTTGAATGCTATGCTAGAGTCAATGAACAGCATTCTTACAAAGGTGTTTCTCTTGTCCAGATGGGATAGGGCAGTGTGCAGTGCGATGGCGATTGCATTGTCTGTGGATCTATTGGGGTGGTGAGCAAATTGAAGAGGGTCTAGGGTGTCAGGTAAGGTAGAAGTGATATGATCCTTCACTAGTCTCTCAAAGCAGTTGATGATGACAGAAGTGAGTGCTACGGGGCGATAGTCATTTAGTTCAGTTACCTTTGCTTTCTTGGGTACAGGAACAATGGTGGCCATCTTGAAGCATGTGGGGACAACATACTGTGATAGGGAGAGATTGAATATGATCGTAAACACTCCAGCCAACTGGTTTATGCATTCTCTGAGGACGCGGCTAGGGATGCCGTCTGGGCCGGCAATCTTGCGAGGGTTAACACGCTTAAATGTGGTTAAATGCGATGGTTCGCGCTTTCAGTTTTGCATCCGTGAAATTCATAGATTAGGGCCTAGTGAATTTATTTAAATTGACTGATTTTCTTATGAACTGTAATATGTTGCGTTTATATTTTTGTTCAGTATAATTAATGGAAAGCCTGCCTCTATGCTAATGCCAGCTGTTGCACCCATAATTCCTAGCTACAATCATGTGTAGGGGCGTGGATCCAAAAACCAGTCAGTATCTGGTGTGACCACCATTTGCCTCATGCAGCGCGACACGCAGCCAGGGGCGCCCGCCAGCCGGGCGCAGCCAGGGACGCCCGCCAGCCGGGCGCAGCCAGGGTCGCACGCCAGCCGGGCGCAGTCAGGGTCGCCCACCAGTGCTCCGGCGCGGCCAGGGGCGCCACCTAAGTGGGCAACGCTGAGGGTGGAGCGGAGGCCACGTCCCGCACCTGAGCCGCCGCCGTAAGAAGGCCCACCCGGACCCTCCCCTTCAGAGTCAGGTTTTGCGGCCGGAGTCCGCACCTTTGGGGGGGGGGGGGGGGGTACTGTAACGCCCTGGCCATAGAGAGGGGTTTTTCTTCTTTATTTTGGTTAGGCCAGGGTGTTACATTGGGTGGGCATTCTATGTTCTTTTTTCTAGGTTGGTTTGTTTCGTTGATTTTGGCCGTGTGGCTTCCAATCAGGCACAGCTGTAGTTTGTTGTTGCTGATTGGGAGTCACACATATGTAGCCTGTTTTTCCTTTGGGTTTTTGTGGGTGATTGTTTCTGTCTACTGTTTTCTGTTGAGAGTTTTTCCTGACGGGACTGTTTTGCTGTCGTCTTTGGTTTATTTTTGTATAGTGTTCTCCTTTTTTCATTAAATATCTAAGATGAACACACATCCTCCGCTGCACCTTGGTCTCATTACGACGACACCCGTTAAAATCCTCTTGTGTCTCAACACCCACAATTCCATGAGGTTTTGAGGTGTGGCTCAGTAGTCACTGATGTGCCTCTAGGCGTCACAGTGTCATGAAACACTCCCCACATAAGGCTTTTCTCCTTTATGCATTTTTCGTCGGTGTAGCTCTAGGCTTAATGACGACTTATAGCCAGCCTCTCCCACAGTCAGAGCAGGAGAAAGGCTTCTCCTCTGTACGACTTCGCTGGTCTGTTTTCGGGACTTCTGATTCGACAGAGCTCTTCTCCAAGGTTGAGCAGACGGACGGCTTTTCACCTGTATGAATTTGCTGGTGCTTCTTTATGCATTCATGGCAGTATAACCACACTGAAAAAAATTGTGAAGACTCCTTTCTTTATGTACTTGATGCTGGTGAGTTTGAAATTCACTTAATAAATTGAACTCCGTCCTACAGTCAGGGCATTTATGACCTCTGTGGGTTATGTTTTCTCATAATATTCCTTCTTAAACTGAGAACGCGCACACTTTTTGAGAACGCGCCTCTTTTGCATAGTTTTGCTGATGTACCTTAAAGCGTAACGCTGAAATGAAACCCGTCATACACAGAGAGCAGTGGTAAGGCCACTCTTCAACATGGGATTCCTGATGTTTTTTGAAAAAAAACAATTTTGGTGAACCCTCTCCCACATTTGGAGCATTGATGGGGTTTACTATTTTTGTCCTGGTGTTGGATTTGGGGTTAAACTTGGAACATTGTTATACTCAGAATTATAGGAACATTAGTTACAAAAGAGACATGAGGGGTGCCATAATGAAGTTTGGGAGGGGCTGAGTGCAGGGAACACGATCACATGTGGCAGTACTGATAAGGGGAGAAACTGTTGAAGGATCATATCACTCAGCTCCCTGCTCAGCAATAATGATGCAATGTTTAGCGATAAGGAGGAGACTCCACCCAAAGTGGGGAATGAATACTACCACGGGGGAAGCCATGTCTGTGTTTGAATTACAGCTGTATCGACCCTTTGGGAAGAATTAAACTTGGTTAAGCTTCTCCAGTGTCCGTGAGTTATTTACTCAAAATTAGAACCTAAAAGATAGCGCTGCGAGGAGGGTTCACCATGATTTGTAGTCAAACCAAAGAGTCCAGATCAGTGGAGCAGAGCTGGCAACAAACAAGGTAGGCGAATTCCTATACCTGTTTCCACTCATTTTGACATCTTGGGGAGATGAGAATCATAGGCTGAACAATTATAGGATACGGACCTGGAGAGCATGAGTTTAATTCGGTAGGCCCATTGTTTAACAACTGGTGTAGGGTAGGTTCCATGAGGATAGGTTCCGAGTGGAAGTTTTCCTCTGCGAGATCCAGATAAAACTATGGTGTAGGGTAGGTTCCATAAGTATAGGACCCAAGTGGAGGTTTTCCTCTGCGAGATCCAGGCTGATATAAAATTTCAAGAGTAAGTCCCGAGCAGAATAGATCTGTGGAGAGTAAAATCTCACAGATAAGTCCTGAGCAGAAAGCCTGTGGAGGGTAAAATCTCATAGAGAGAGGGGAAGTCCTGAACAGGGTAGTCCTGTGGAGGGTAAAACCCTAGTGTAACGGTACATTGGCCAGACCTGTAAGAAGGGTGGAAGCCCAGTCGCAGTGACTGTGAGAGCTCAGGGTGTCACTGTGTGTGTGAAAGAGAGGTTAGTTGTACAGTGAGGGAAAAAAGTATTTGATCCCCTGCTGATTTTGTACGTTTGCCCACTGACAAAGAAATGATCAGTCTATAATTTTAATGGTAGGTTTATTTGAACAGTGAGAGACAGAATAACAACAAAAAAATCCAGAAAAACGCATGTCAAAAATGTTATAAATTGATTAGCATTTTAATGAGGGAAATAAGTATTTGACCCCCTCTCAATCAGAAAGATTTCTGGCTCCCAGGTGTCTTTTATACAGGTAAAGAGCTGAGATTAGGAGCACACTCTTAAAGGGAGTGCTCCTAATCTCAGCTTGTTACCTGTATAAAATACACCTGTCCACAGAAGCAATCAATCAGATTCCAAACTCTCCACCATGGCCAAGACCAAAGAGCTCTCCAAGGATGTCAGGGACAAGATTGTAGACCTACACAAGGCTGGAATGGGCTACAAGACCATCGCCAAGCTGCTTGGTGAGAAGGTGACAACAGTTGGTGCGATTATTCGCAAATGGAAGAAACACAAAAGAACTGTCAATATCCCTCGGCCTGGGGCTCCATGCAAGATCTCACCTCGTGGAGTTGCAATGATCATGAGAACGGTGAGGAATCAGCCCAGAACTACACGGGAGGATCTTGTCAATGATCTCAGGGCAACTGGGACCATAGTCACCAAGAAAACAATTGGTAACACACTACGCCGTGAAGGACTGAAATCCTGCAGCGCCCGCAAGGTCCCCCTGCTCAAGAAAGCACATATACATGCCCATCTGAAGTTTGCCAATGAACATCTGAATGATTCAGAGGACAACTGGGTGAAAGTGTTGTGGTCAGATGAGACCAAAATGGAGGTCTTTGGCATCAACTCAACTTGCCGTGTTTGGAGGAGGAGGAATGCGGCCTATAACCCCATGAACACCATCCCCACCGTCAAACATGAAGGTGGAAACATTATGCTTTGGTGGTGTTTTTCTGCTAAGGCGGTTGTCGGCAACCCGCGGCTCTAGAGCCGCATGCGGCTCTTTAGCGCCGCCCTAGTGGCTCCCTGGAGCATTTTCAAAAATATGAAAATGGAAAAAGATGGTGTGAATATATTTTTTGTTTTAATATAATTTATTATCCAATGCTGTAAAAATGTGTATAATAAATATTTAATTACAACATTTCTGTCAACGAAGATTTACGTCATAGCCTGCGACACACGTTTCTTTCAGCTCGACGTAGTGCCAGACAGGTGGCTGTTGCAAACAAACCGGCGGGTGTGTCATGGGCCATGGATCCCAAAGGGAAAAAGAGAAAGATAGCTGAGGAGAACAGAGGATTCCACAGTTCTTGGACCGAATCATTTGCTTTCATTGCCAATGCGGAAGGATTGCCTGCATGTCTGCTTTGTAATGAGAAGTTGTCAAATAACAAAAAGAGTAACGTGGAAAGACATTTCCATTCTTCCTGACAGTTATAGGAACATGAAGAAATATGCATTTTGAGTATTATCCATCTTTGGATCAAAATACCTGTGCGAGCAGATATTCTCAAACATGAACTACATAAAATCCAAATACCGCACCCGCCTCACAGATGAGAGCTTGCAGTCCTGCGTGAAGATTAAAGTTACATCTTACATGCCCGATGTTGAGAAGCTGTCCAGTGATGTCCGAAAACAGAAGTCACATTAAACGGGTAAGAACACAATCCTGTCATAGGCACATATTTAGTAACAAAGTGGCTGTTTTTATAAAGTGATTTCGGATTTTTGTCAGTATATATTTGGAATGACACATAGGGATATTATTGTGTTTTGTTGCTCAGGTCCGAGGATGGCTGCATTGTATTGTGCATGTCAAAAGAGAAGAGGGTGCTGCTGCATTTTACCCTTGCACATTTGCAGAAAACTAAAGAGAAGAGGATAATGCAAATCGAACTTAAACTGTATTATTTAAATGTTATATACTTTAGCTTTTCAAAAGGCTGCTGTTTTACTGCACTCTGTCTGTTGCCCAGATAAGGGGGAAAAGAGAAGAGGATTGTATGGTATTATTGAGGATTGAAAAGGACTGCATTTTATTTCCATGGGGAGGTCTGAAATTACAGGAGGCCTATTATGCACGTTGCACATTTTGTTGTTGTTTTTTCAAATCCTAAAATAAAAATGACATCAAAAATCTGATTTCTGTATTGTATTTCTATAATTTCATCAATGCAACGAAACTTAATACATTAATATTATAATGGAAGTTAAACTTAAAGCACCATCGTACAGCAGAGTAGTCACGTGGTGTGTCATTCTCTCCAGGAAGCGCTGCAGGTAAAATAAACGTTTAATCATGAATGCTCATTATGTATTTGTAGCCTACTTATCATTTTGATAGTAGGCTAAAATAGCTAATATAGACACTTACAGCATGTGTTGCCTTCATTATAAGGCTTATATAAGGCTTTTAATTTTTTGCGGCTCCAGACAGATTTGTTTTTTGTTTTTTTGGTCCAATATGGCTCTTTCAACATTTTGGGTTGCCGACCCCTGTGCTAAGGGGACAGGACAACTTCACCACATCAAAGGGACGATGGACGGGGCCATGTACCGTCAAATCTTGGGTGAGAACCTCCTTCCCTCAGCCAGGGCATGGAAAAAGGGTCGTGGATGGGTATTCCAGCATGACAATGACCCAAAACACACAGCCAAGGCAACAAAGGAGTGGCTCAAGAAGAAGCACATTAACCTGTTTGGGATAGGGGGCAGTATTTTCACGGCCGGATAAAAAAACGTACCCGATTTAATCTGGTTACTACTGCCGAGAAACTAGAATATGCATGTAATTAGTAGATTTGGATAGACAACACTCTAAAGTTTCTAAAACTGTTTGAATGGTGTCTGTGAGTATAACAGAACTCATATGGCAGGCCATAACCTGAGAAGATTCTATTCAGGAAGTGCCCTGTCTGACAATTTGTTCTCCTTCTAGGGCATCTCTATCAAAAATACAGCATCTCTGCTGTAACGTGACATTTTGTAAGGCTTTCATTGGCTCTCAGAAAACGCCATAAAGTGGAATGAGAGCTCTCCAGTCTCTGGGCGAAAAACAGCAGGGGTTTTTGTGAGTGGTCCTGCTGAGAACAATGACACCAGGAGCGCGCATGCACGAGACGTCTCCATGTTTTTCTTTCAGTGTTTGAACGAATACAACGTCGCCCGGTTGGAATATTATCACTATTTTACGAGATAAATAGCATAAAAATGTATTTTAAACAGCGTTTGACATGCTTCGAAGTACGGTAATGGAATATTTTGAAATTTATTGTCACGAAATGCGCCGGCGCGTCACCCTTCGGATAGTGACTTGAACACACGAACAAAACGGAGCTATTTGGATATAACTATGGATTATTTCGAACCAAAACAACTTTTGTTGTTGAAGTAGAAGTCCTGGGAGTGCATTCCGACGAAGAACAGCAAAGGTAATCCAAAAAATCTGAGTTTGGTGAGGGCCAAACTTGGTGGGTGTCAAATTAGCTAGCCATGATGGCCGGGCTATGTACTCAGAATATTGCATAATGTGCTTTCACCGAAAAGCTATTTTAAAATCTGACACCGCGATTGCATAAAGGAGTTCTGTATCTATAATTCTTAAAATAATTGTTATGTTTTATGTCAACGTTTATCGTGAGTAATTTAGTAAATTCACCGGAAGTTTGCGGTGGGTATGCTAGTTCTGAACATCACATGCTAATGTAAAAAGCTGTTTTTTGATATAAATATGAACTTGATTCAACAAAACATGCATGTATTGTATAACATAATGTCCTAGGAGTATCATATGATGAAGATCATCAAAGGTTAGTGCTGCATTTAGCTGTGGTTTTGGTTTTTGTGACATATATACTTGCTTTGAAAATGGCTGTGTGATTATTTTTGGGAGGGTAATCTCCTGACATAATCTAATGTTTTGCTTTCGTTGTAAAGCCTTTTTGAAATCGGACAATGTGGTTAGATAAAGGAGAGTCTTGTCTTTAAAATGGTGTAAAATAGTCATATGTTGAAATTGAAAGAAATTGAAGGTTTTGCATTTTTGAGGTATTTGTATTTCGCGCCACGCTATACCATTGGATATTGGTGAGGCGTTCCGTTGGGGAACGTCTGTCCCTAGGTCCTGGAGTGGCCTAGCCAGTCTCCAGACCTTAATCCCATAGAAAATCTGTGGAGGGAGCTGAAGGTTCTGGTTGCTGAATGTCAGCCTCGAAACCTTAATGACTTGGAGAAGATCTGCAAAGAGGTGTGGGACAAAATCCCTCCTGAGATGTGTGCAAACCTGGTGGCCAACTACAAGAACTGTCTGACCTCTGTGATTGCCAACAAGGGTTTTGCCACCAAGTACTAAGTCATGTTTTGCAGAGGGGGTCAAATACTTATTTCCCTCATTAAAATGCAAATCATTTTATAACATTTTTGACATGCGTTTTTCTGGATATTTTTGTTGTTATTCTGTCTCTCACTGTTCAAATAAACCTACTATTAAAATTATAGACTGATCCTTTCTTTGTCAGTGGGAAAACGTACAAAATCAGCAGGGGATCAAATACTTTTCCCCCCCACTGTATATCAACTACATAGTATGCTTAGTTCAATAGCTTCTGACAAGACAAATATATAACACATTTTATCTCAGTGAAATGAATCTTAATGCTCTTCTAGCGCTTTGAATAGTTTGATTATACTTTCCTGTGGATATATTCTCACATTCTTACCTGCAAAAGGACCAACCATGCGGACAACCGGTAAAGTATAATTTTATTCAGCATTCTGGCTTGTAGAGGTCGTGAGCGGTAACCTTCCTGATCGCTCATTTCTGCCTGACAGAATTGACAGAGGTAAAGACAGTTTCAAGTTGGATATTTTTTAAATTTTTATTTCACCTTTATTTAACCAGGTAGGCAAGTTGAGAACAAGTTCTCATTTACAATTGCGACCTGGCCAAGATAAAGCAAAGCAGTTCAACAACATACAACAACACAGAGTTACACATGGAGTAAAACAAACATACAGTCAATAATACAGTAGAAAAATATGTCTATATACAATGTGAGCAAATTAGGTGAGATAAGGGAGGTAAAGGCAAAAAAAGGCCATGGTGGCAAAGTAAATACAATATAGCAAGTAAAACACTGGAATGGTAGATTTGTAGTAGAAGAAAGTGCAAAGTAGAAATAGAAATAATGGGGTGCAAAGGAGCAAAATAAATTAAATAAATAAATAGAGTAGGGGAAGAGGTAGTTGTTTCGGCTAAATTATAGATGGGCTATGTACAGGTGCAGTGATCTGTGAGCTGCTCTGACAGCTGGTGCTTAAAGCTAGTGAGGGAGATAAGTGTTTCCAGTTTCAGAGATTTTTGTAGTTCGTTCCAGTCATTGGCAGCAGAGAACTGGAAGGAGAGACGGCCAAAGGAGGAATTGGCTTTGGGGGTGACCAGAGAGATATACCTGCTGGAGCGCGTGCTACAGGTGGGTGCTGCTATGGTGACCAGTGAGCGGAGATAAGGGGGGACTTTACCTAGCAGGGTCTTGTAGATGACCTGGAGCCAGTGGGTTTAGCGACAATTATGAAGCGAAGGCCAGCCAACGAGAGCGTACAGGTCGCAGTGGTGGGTAGTATGTGGGGCTTTGGTGACAAAACGGATGGCACTGTGATAGACTGCATCCAGTTTGTTGAGTAGGGTATTGGAGGCTATTTTGTAAATGACATCGCCGAAGTCGAGGATCGGTAGGATGGTCAGTTTTACGAGGGTATGTTTAGCAGCATGAGTGAAGGATGCTTTGTTGCGAAATAGGAAGCCAATTCTAGATTTAACTTTGGATTGGAGATGTTTGATGTGAGTCTGGAAGGAGAGTTTACAGTCTAACCAGACATCTAGGTATTTGTAGTTGTCCACATATTCTAAGTCAGAACCGTCCAGAGTAGTGATGCTGGACGGGCGGGCAGGTGCAGGCAGCGATCGGTTGAAAAGCATGCATTTAGTTTTACTTGTATTTAGGAGCAGTTGGAGGCCATGGAAGGAGAGTTGTATGGCATTTGAAGCTCGTCTGGAGGGTTGTTAACACAGTGTCCAAAGAAGGGCCAGAAGTATACAGAATGGTGTCGTCTGCGTAGAGTGGATCAGAGAATCACCAGCAGCGAGAGCAATATATATACAATATATATACATATTCAACGGATATTCGCCTGTAGTTTTCCTTACGGGACTGTCAACATAGTGACAAATCTAATTTTAAACATTTCAATAGCTCTTTAACCATTACACAACGAAAACTTTCAAAACGGGTTCTAGTTAACCCGATTGCAGAGACACATATTGCACACACTTTTTGTCAATTTATGTCTCACACCATTTTTGATTATTTATTGTAATTGTTTTAATTCAATAGTGCCTTGGTTCATAATGTACACCCTTTTGTTTGTCAATTTGCATCTCTTGAGATTTTACGCTAATTTTTAAGTTTCAAATTTCAATAGCTCCTTAGTCATATGACCTACAACCCTCAATGTCACGCCTTCTCCCGCTCCCCCTCTCTGGCGCTCGAGGGCACCAGGCTGCCCATCATTAAACGCAGCAGCACTTCATTGGACTCTCAAGTGGCGCAGTGGTCTAAGACACTGCATCTCAGCGCTAGAGGAGTCACTACAGACAACCTGGTTAAAATCAAGACTGTATCACAACTGGCCGTGATTGGGAGTCCCATAGGGCGGTGCACAATTGGCCCAGCGTCGTCCAAGTTTGGCCGGTGTAGGCTGTCATTGTAAATAAGAATTTGTTCTTAACTGACTTGCCTAGTTAAATAAAGGTAAAAATATTGGACTCACCTGGACTCCTTCACTTCGTTGATTGCCCCCTATATATATATATATATATATATATATCTGTTTGATCCCAGTGTCAGCATTAATGCCGTTTTGTTTCCCCTGTTCAAACGCTGTCTGTGTTTTGTTTCATGTCCGTTATTTATTAAAATGTTCACTCCCTGTACTTGCTTCTCGTCTCCCAGCGTCTGTCCTTACACTCAAACTACTTTCAGAATATCCACTTATATGTAGCACAAACTTTCGTTTGTTCATTTTCATCTCACGTTATTTCACATTAGTTTTCAATGTTTATTTTCAATAGCTCCTTGGTCATGTGACCTACAACCTTCAAACTACTTTCAGAACATCCACTCACTAGCCTTATATATTGCACACCCCTTTGTTCGTCCATTTTCATCTCAGGTGATATTACATGCATTTTTCTGTTTTTAAAACCTGTTAGGGCTAGGGGGCAGCATTTGCACGTCTGGATAAAAAAAATGTACCCGATTTAATCTGGTTACTAATCCTACCCAGTAACTAGAATATGCATATACTTATTATATATGGATAGAAAACACTCTAAAGTTTCTAAAACTGTTTGAATGGTGTCTGTGAGTATAACAGAACTCATTTGGCAGGCAAAACCCTGAGACATTTTCTGACAGGAAGTGGATACCTGATGTGTTGTATTACCTTTAAACCTATCCCATTGAAAAACACAGGGGCTGAGGAATATTTTGGCACTTCCTATTGCTTCCACTAGATGTCACCAGCCTTTACAAAGTGTTTTGAGTCTTCTGGAGGGAGATCTGACCGAACAAGAGCCATGGAACGATGATGTCCCATTAGACACCTGGCGCGCGAGTTCATGTTGGGTACCCTCGTTCCAATACGTTATAAAAGAGTATGCATTCGTCCACCTTGAATATTATTCATGTTCTGGTTAAAAAAGGCCCTAATGATTCATGCTATACAACGTTTGACATGTTTGAACGAACGTAAATATATTTTTTCCCCTCGTTCATGACGAGAAGTCCGGCTGGCTTAGATCATGTGCTAACAAGACGGAGATTTTTGGACATAAATGATGAACTTTTTTGAACAAAACTACATTCGTTATGGACCTGTGATACCTGGAAGTGACATCTGATGAAGAGAATCAAAGGTAATGGATTATTTACGTAGTATTTTCGATTTTAGATCTCCCCAACATGACGTCTAGTCTGTATCGCAACGCGTATTTTTCTGGGCGCAGTGCTCAGATTATTGCAAAGTGTGATTTCCCAGTAAGGTTATTTTTAAATCTGGCAAGTTGATTGCGTTCAAGAGATGTAAATCTATAATTCTTTAAATGACAATATAATATTTTACCAATGTTTTCTAATTTTAATTATTTAATTTTGTTACGCTGACTTGACTGCCGGTTATTGGAGGGAAACGATTTCCTCAACATCAATGCCATAGTAAAACGCTGTTTTTGGATATAAATATGAACTTGATAGAACTAAAAATGCATGCATTGTCTAACATAATGTCCTAGGAGTGTCATCTGATGGAGATTGTAAAAGGTTAGTGCATCATTTTAGCTGGTTTTATGGTTTTGGTGACCCTGTCTTTGACTTGACAAAACATTACACACAACTCTTGTAAATGTACTGTCCTAACATACTCTAAATTTATGCTTTCGCCGTAAAACCTTTTTGAAATCGTAAAACGTGGTTAGATTAAGGAGATGTTTATCTTTCAAAGGGTGTAAAATAGTTGTATGTTTGAAAAATTTGAATTTTGACATTTATTTGGATTCAAATTTGCCGCTCTTGAAATGCACCTGCTGTTGATGGAGTGCACCACGGGTGGCACGCTAGCGTCCCACCTAGCCCATAGAGGTTAATTGTTTCGAATTTCAATAGCTCTCTGGTCATGTGACCTTCAACCTGCTGTCAGAATATCCACTCACAAGCTTTATACATTGCACACACTTTTGTTTGTCCATTTTCATCTCACACGATTTTATATATTTTTCAAACTTTCACATTTCAATAGCTCCTTGGTCATGTGACCTACTGGACTCAAACAAGGTTCAGAATGTCCACTGACTACCCCTCTATATTCCACACCCTTTAGTATGTCCATTTTCATCTCACAAGGTTTTACATGAAGTTAACGTTTTTAATTTCAATAGTTCCCTGGTCGTGTGCCCTACAACCCTCAAACTACTTCAAAGTATTTTTACTTAGTTACTTTACTCCACTGCATAGTGTATACAAGATACATAAGTCACAAGTACACTTTCATATAAAAGCCATACTGTTAGTGGCTCTCTTGGTTTTAAGACATAAACACTGGAGTCTGAACCCTGATGACAGTACTGCATATTCATTGTCCAGTGGGTGTTTGAGATCCAAAATGATTGTTTTTACCCTCTAACGTGTGCAATCTTTGTAAATGTCTCACAGCCTTTTGGGCCTTCCCTACAATTGTACCACTGACCTGCACACCTCTGTAGTCCTGGGAATTCTGACTTGCCCACGAGGGAGCAAAACCAGGCAACTTCACTAAATGTTAAGACAGGCTTAATAAAACATCTGTAAAACAGATCATCATTCAGCCGTCTAAGTTTGCACAGGAAGCACATGTTCATTTGGATGACACATCAGAAAACCACCTTAATTAATAATACATGGGAGGTTACAACTGGACAGACAGGTCTGAAAACAACTTTTTGCCCTTAGTGCCAAGGTACTACATGCACAGTAGACTTGAAACAATTGTAGATATTGTAGACAGAATAGGTAGGCATACTGCCCCTCCTCCTGGACAAGAGTTGTCAGACCAGGCCTTCTGATATTTTCTGTGTAACTAAACCCTTACTGGTGAAGTCAGGACTCAGACACAAGGTTGGTTGACTTCAGTAGTCTTGGTTTTATTTGGCCAGGTAGAGAAGAACTATAGCCCTAGCAGGCAAACAGAACAAGGACAAAACCTTCCCCAACACACACACACACACACACACACACGTGAAACACAGAGAAGACACCTCACTCCATCTTTCTGTGTTTTGAACTCAAACACCTATTTCTTACAAGCAGCAAGCACTGCTTTGTCGATCTCAGGTAAGTAATGTTGCTGCACATTCCTTAAAAACAGATCCAGCAAAACGATGTTTGATTACGGCACACTATGGTTCACAAAGGAAGAACTTCTGAAACCGTTCATAAGTGCTGATTCTCTTGAAACAAGGTAGGTTTCTGACGATGTGCTTGAAAATTAAACAGGTATTGAACAGAGAAAGGACATAGAACTTACCGGAACATCCATAACAATGCAGTCAGGCTTTTTATTGAGAAAGAAAAACACATGCACGGGCATGAAACGCACAGGCATGGAACACCCACCCCACACACACAGGCATGGAACACCCACCCCACACACACAGGCATGGAACACCCACCCCACACACACAGGCATGGAACACCCACCCCACACACACAGGCATGGAACACCCACCCCACACACACAGGCATGGAACACCCACCCCACACACAGGGGAGAAGAGGCATTTGTATCCTACTCTACACAAACTGCACTACCGCTGGCGAGTTTATTAAAGCCGAGGCCACATTATTTGACAATAAAGTAACGGTCTCTTAAAAGACTCTACAGTCCCAGTCAGACAGAGGGTGGTCATTATCGGGCCATGCTGCAAAGTTAGAAGGAAGGAGAAATCTAACCTTCAGCCTAACCCTAATTAAGATGTTGCTGATATAGCCAATTTTCTCTTTGCAGCATGACCATCTAGTGAGAACACCAGTGAAGTGCCAATACTGATGACCTGGGGTCAGGGGTCAGGTCAGAAGAGGTCACACATTATATGACAGAGAACTGGATGCCATGTTTGTTGAGGCGCTCCACCAGCGTTGTTCTGGCAAAAGCTGCTCCTGGGGTGTACACACCACCCCTAAAGAGAGAAACAGAGCGACAGAACGGGAGAGAGGGAAAGAAAATGCATGTAATACAGTACCCTGGTTGTATGCGTGTGTGTGTGTGTGTGTGTGTGTGTGTGTGTGACTCACTTCTTGGGGAGGGCTGTGGGTTCGTTCAGGATGGTGATGGCAGCCTGTACCATGGCGATGGGCGTGGCCACATAGCCTGCCTCTGAAACAGGGAGAGAAGCATTGTGTTCAACCCAGCAGCGGCCGCAGGTTAGGTGGAGTAGGGGTTAATAAATAGTCCTTGGACTAGTGTGTTTGTGTGGGTGTGTATTTAAGTACCTGGTCCTTGGACTAGTGTGCGGATCTTAGCGTTGGGTCGTCCCTGGCTGGGGTCCTGTCCCTCAGTGTAGCCCTCTCCATAGAACGCAAACTGGAAGGATGAACCCTCCATCTGAGACACACACAAACACACCAATCATTGACTAGAAGGACCAACCTCCAGCTGAGTGACAAACACACCAATCAATGTCAATTTCACAAACAAATTAAAGTTCAACATACAGGTAGATGTTACTCATACATTTTAACAATACACATCTCTCAAGAGATGCAAAAACTGTACCTGCTTTCTGGTTGGTCCATCCTTGGAGAAGAAACCAAAGGAGAAAAACTCTGGAAACTAAATACAGAAGAGAAAGACAGGTTTTAGGTTTTCCGTGTGTGTGTCTATAACAATGTGTCTGTCAGTGTGTCCTAGTTCACCTTAATCAGCAGGTTTCGTCCAAAGTCGAATTTGACCAGGAACCAGAACATCATCCCGGCGAATAGCATCTTGACGATGTTGGCCACACCTCCTACTCCTGCATATGCACCATACTGGACCTGGGGTCAGACAAAGGTCAAACAGAGGTCTCTCCCAAACCACCCACTTGTCCCTACCAACTCACTGGGAAGGGCCCTCCATTGTCACATGTTGCTGACAAAACTCAGAGGGTGAATTCCAGAGAGTGGCGAGGGGATCAATAAACCAATGACTGGACACAATCGTTCAATTAAAAAATAAAACAGCATGAAATTCCCTGTTGTTTTACAAGATATAAAATAGTTAAACTTTTAATTTGGGAGGCATTTCATTTGTTACTTTTGTCAAGCCTTGAAATTAGACAAACAAATGTATGTGACATAATTAGGCACCCCTCTCCATTCTTTTGTATTAAATTGCACAAATCCAAACATATCGCGGTGCACTTTGCTCTTGAGACGACAACCTTGATGGCCTGGCTGAAGTGACTATCGGAAGGTTAAATTAGCCCCTACACACCATGTGTGTCAAACTCATTTCACAGAGGGTGGAGTGTCTGTGTGTTTTAGTTTTTTCCTTTCAATTAAGACCTAGACAACCAGGTGAGGGGAGTTCCTTACTAATTAGTGACCTTAATTCATCAATCAAGTACAAGGGAGGAGAAAACACGCAGACACTCGTGCCTCTGGAATGAGTTTGACACGTGCTCTACACCCTCAATTTTCACTCCCTAAGCTTTGGCATGGTTGTGCATAGGACAGAGGCTCGCGGGAACGTGCAAATGGAGGGGCGAGAGGGGGATTTGGTATTTAGGCGAGGTTCTTAAACATGGACTTTTCCTCAACAGGCCCCATGTCTCATCCTTACAAATGTTAAACATAAATAAGGCTTACATAAACAAAATGTACTCAATTATCCCTTGTAACAAAGTTTGTAGCACACAGTATTCAAGTCATTACTCTGATATCCTATCCACACTAGCATTTATTAGGATACATTCCATTTCAAAACTAAGTTTGAACATTAGAGCCACAACACAAAATGGCACTGTGCTCATGACATCAAGAATACACATTGATCGGTGCGTGCGTGTATGTAGTGTATTTGTGTGACATACAGGTGTTTCCTGGTGTTCCTCCAGGAGAAAGCGTTGAGATCTCTTCACCACCGAGGGGTCAGCTCCCATGAACGGGACTGCATACTGCTGAACCTCATTACTATAGAACAGGGCACTCCTATTCACACAAACAAACAATAGAAAGTAACGTTATCCAACATGCACACAGATGCACGAGCAAACACACAAACACACACAGGTCCCTGTACCTGCGTTTGATCTTTGAGCCCACCACAGGGAGAGGTTTGTGTCCAAACTTCTTCCTGAGGCTCCGCAGCTTTCCGCTGTCAGCAAAACCATAGATGGCCGACTTCCATGTCCCGTCATTGATAGATCCACCCTGAGACAGAGAGAGACAACCGAATATCAACAAACATTCTTTAATCAAGATTGTACCTAATAATGTTACAAGGATGAAGCAGGGATTACAAGGATGAGGCAGGGGCAGTGTGAGGGTTTATGGGTAATGGAGTCTTACCTCAGGTCCTGTGCTAGCTGTCAGGAAGCTCTCCACAGCTGTAAGTGTCCCTGTGGCGAGAGACACACAAATGTGACAAACACCCAATGGAGAGCACACACATACAGATAAAGTAAACTAACACAAACACACCTTTGAATTGTTCCCTGGTGTAGAGGACTCCCATGTCTGCAGGTATGGAGTCAAAGCCACAAGCCCCCACGATGTACACTCCTTTATCAGCTGCCTGGCTGTTGTAATTCAACTGCATACTCTCTAGGAACTACACAAACACACCTCTGTATTGGGCTGTTGCAGTGGTTGAGCATGTGATTTTATTGATGTTGAAGAGAAAACAGGCAGGGTAGGCTGAAATATTTAAGAGGACAGCATGGTGTCCAGCAACCTTCCCATTTAACTTAATGGTGTGTGTGAGATATTGTTTCTACCTATCAAGCCCTGTCTGGTCTACGGGAGTGATAGGGTTGATTAGGGGTTGAGGCCTGGTGACTTTGTTGTTGCGTTGTCTTACCTGGGGTTCCCCACAGATGTCAATGCAGTGCGCGCTGTTCTCCACGCATGCCTTCACCACAGGCTCACCCCAGAACCTGTACTACACACACAGCATTATCATCTAAAATATGACACCTCACTAAGGTGGTGGTGTTTGTTACTACAGCAAAAACTCTTAGTTGAAGTCGGAAGTTTACATACACTTAGGTTGTAGTCATTAAAACTTGTTTTTCAACCATTCCACAAATTTCTTGTTAACTTCATTGGGATAGGGGGCAGCTTGGATGAAAAGCGTGCCCAGAGTAAATTGTCTGTTACTCATGCCCAGAAGCCAGGATATGCATATCCTAGATTTGGATAGAAAACACTAAAGTTTCCAAAACTGTTAAAATAATGTCTGAGTATAGCAGAACTCATATGGCAGGCAAAAACCTGAGAAAAATCCAACCAGGAAGTGGGAAATCTGAGGTTTGTATTTTTTTTTTTAAAGTGATTGCCTATCCAATATCCTGTGTCTGTGGGGTCAGCTTGCACTTCTTAAGGCTTCCAGTAGAAGTCAAGTCTTTAGAAGTTGTTTCAGGCTTGTATTGTGAAAGGGGATCGAATAAGAGCTGTTTCAACAAGTGGTCAAGCTGAAAGACATTGGTTTAGTCTCGCGCATGGCCGTGAGTGCGACGCTCGTTCTCTTTCCCTTCTAATGACAAGGGAATTGTCCGGTTGGAATATTATTGAAGATTTATGATAAAAACATCCTAAAGATTGATTATATACATCGTTTGACATGTTTCTAAGAACTTTAATGGAACTTTGACTTTGTGCATTTGGGTTACTGGACTAAAACGTGAACAAAAAGGAGGTCTTTATCGAACAAAACAAACATTTATTGTCTTACATGGAGACCTGGGAGTGCCATCAGATGAAGATCAAAGGTAAGTGATTCATTTTAACACTATTTCTGACTTTTGTGACACCTCTCCTTGGTTGGAAAATGGCTGTATGGTTTTGTGTGGCTAGGCACTGACCTAACATAATCGCAAGGTGTGCTTTCGCCGTAAAGCCTTTCTGAAATCGGACACAACGGCTGGATTAACAAGAAGTTTATCTTTAATCTTATGTGTAACACTTGTATCTTTCATCAATGTTTATGATGACTATTTATGCAATTTGATGTGGCTCTCTGCAATTTCACCGGATGTTTGTTTGAGACAATGCATTTCTGAACATAACATGCCAATTTCAAATGAGGTTTTTGGACATAAAGATTAACTTTATCGAACAAAACACACATTTGTCGTCTAACATGGAGTCCTGGGAGTGCCATCAGATGAAGATCAAAAGTTAGTGATTAATTTTAACGCTATTTTTTGACACCGCTCCTTCTTTGGAAAATGGTTGTATGGTATTCTGTGGCAAGGTGCTGACCTAACATAATCGCTGTTGGCGAGGTGGGACGCTCACGTCCCAAATGATCCCAGAGAGGTTAACAAACTATAGTTTTGGCAAGTCGGTTAGGACATCTGCATTTTCCCAACAATTGTTGGAAACAGGTACAAAAAAGTGTCTATATCCACAGTAAAACGAGTCCTATATCGACATAACCTGAGAGACCGCTCAGCAAGGAAGAAGCCACTGCTCCAAAATTGCCATAAAAAAGCCAGACTACAGATTGCAACTGCACATGGGGACAAAGATCGTACTTTTGGAGAAATGTCCTCTGGTCTGATGAAACAAAAATAGAACGGTTTTGCCATAATGACCATCATTATGTTTGGAGGAAAAAGGGGGATGCTTGCAAGCCAAAGAACACCATCCCAACCGTGAAGTACGGGGTGGCAGCATCATGTCGTGGGGGTGCTTTGCTGCAGGAGGGACTGGTGCACTTCACAAAATAGATGGTATCATGAGGAAGGAAAATTATGTGGATAAGTTGAAGCAACATCTCAAGACATCAGTCAGGAAGTTAAAGCTTGGTCGCAAATGGGTCTTCCAAATGGACAATGACCCCAAGCATACTTCCAAAGTTGTGGCAAAATGGCTTAAGGACAACAAAGTCAAGGTATTGGAGTGGCCATCACAAAGCCCTGACCTCAATCCCATAGAAAATCTGTGGGAAGAACTGAAAAAGCGTGCGAGCAAGGAGGCCTACAAACCTGACTCAGTTACACCAGCTCTGTCAGGAGGAATGGGACAAAATTCACCCAACTTATTGTGGGACGCTTGTGGATGGCTATCTGAAATGTTTGACCCAAGTTAAACAATTTAAAGGCAAAGCTACCAAATGCTAATTGAGTGTATGTAAACTTCTGACCCACTGGGAATGTGATGAAAGAAATAAAAAATTCGCTCTACAATTATTCTGACATTTCACATTCTTAAAATAAAGTGGTGATCCTAACTGACCTAAGACATGGAATTTTTACTAAGATTAAATGTCAGTCATTGTGAAAAACTGAGTTTAAATGTATTTGGCTAAGGTTTATGTAAACTTCTGACTTCAACTGTACACACACACACACACAAAAGTTTGTGGTAACTTAGAAATGTCCTTGTTTTCCATGAAAACATACATTAAATTAGTTGGAAAATGAATAGGAAATATAGTGAAGACGCTGACAAGGTTATAAATAATGATTTTTAATTGAAATCATAATTGTGTCCTTCAAATTTTGCTTTTGTAAAAAAAAAAAGAATCCTCCATTTGCAGCAATTACAGCCTTGCAGACCTTTGGCATTCTAGTTGTCAATTTGTTGAGGTAAACTGAAGAGATTTCCCCCCCCATGCTTCCTGAAGCAACTCCCACAAGTTGGATTGGCTTGATGGGCACTTACGTACCATACGGTCAAGCTGCTCCCACAACTGCTCAATAGGGTTGAGATCCGGTGACTGTGCTGGCCACTCCATTATAGACAGAAAACTAGCTGACTGCTTCTTCCCTAAATAGTTATTGCATAGTTTAGAGCTGTGCTTTGGGTCATTGTCCTGTTATAAGAGGAGATTGGCTCCAATTAAGCACCATCCTCAGGGTATGGCATGGCGTTGCAAAATGGAGCCTTCCTTCTTCAAGATCCCTTTTACCCTGTACAAATATCCCACTTTACCAACACCAAAGCACCCCCAGACAATCACATTGCCTCCACCAAGCTAGACAGATGGCGTCAAGCACTCCTCCAGCATCTTGTCATTTTTTCTGCGTCTCACGAATGTTCTTCCTTGTGCACCTCAAATTTCATCTGTCCATAACACTTTTTTTCCAATCTTCCTCTGTCCAGTGTCTGTGTTCTTTTGCCCATCTTAATCTTTTATTTTTATTGGCCAGTCTGAGATATGGCTTTTTCTTTGCAATTCTGCCTAGAAGTCCAGCATCCCGGAGTCGCCTCTTCACTGTTGACGTTGAGACTGGTGTTTTGCTGGTACTATTTAATGAAGCTACCAGTTGAGGACTTGTGAGGCATCTGTTTCTCAAACTAGACACTCTAATGTACTTGTCCTCTTGCTCAGTTGTGCACCGGGGCCTCCCACTCCCCTTTCTATTCTGGCTAGAGCCAGTTTGTGCTGCTCTGTGAAGGGAATAGTACACAGCGTTGTACGAGATCTTCCGTTTCTTGGCAATTTCTCGCATGGAATATCCTTCATTTCTCAGAAGAATAGACTGAGGAGTTTCAGAAGAAAGTGCTTTGTTTCTTGCCATTTTGAGCCTGTAATCAAACCCACAAATGCTGATGCTCCAGATACTCAACTAGTCTAAAGAAGGCCAGTTTTATTGCTTCTTTAAATCAGTACAACATTTTTCAGCTGTGCTAACATAATTGCAAAAGGGTTTTCTAATGATCAATTAGCCTTTTAAAATTATAAACTTGGATTAGCTAACAACTTGCCATTGGAACACAGGAGTGATGGTTGCTGATAATGGGCCTCTGTACACCTATGTAGATTTTCCATTTTAAAGAATCTGCCATTTCCAACTACAATAAGTAATTTACAACATTAACAATGTCTACACTGTAATTCTGATCAATTTGATGTTATTTTAAAAATGGACAACAAAAAAAAAAAGTGTTTTTCTTTCAAAAACAAGGACATTCCTAAACCACACACACACCCTAGTGGTTAGAGCGTTGGCCTGTAACTGAAAGGATTCAAGATCAAATCCCTGAGCTGACAAGATAAAAATATGTCATTCTGCCCCTGAACAAGGCAGTTAACCCACTGTTCCTAGGCCATCATTGAAAATAAGAATTTGTTCCTAACTGACTTGCCTAGTTAAATAAAAAGGTAAAATACAAATAAAAACAATTCAGAAAGTTCAGACCCATTGACTTTTTCCACATGTTGTAACATTACAGCCTTATTCTAAAATTGATTAAATTGTTTTTCCTCAATCTACACACAATACCCTATAATAACAAAGCAAAAACATGTTTTACATTTTTTTTTTTTTAAACAAATAACTTATTTACATAAGTATTCAGACCCTCTGCTATGAGACTTAATTGAGCTCAGGTGCATCCTGTTTCCATTGATCATCCTTGAGGTGTTCCTACAACTTGATTAGAGTTCACCTGTGGTAAATTCAATTGATTGGACATGATTTGAAAAGGCTCACACCTGTCTATATGAAGGTCCCACAGTTGACAGTGCATGTCAGAGCAAAGACCGAGCCATGAGGTCGAAGGAATTGTCCGTAGAGCTCCTAGACAGGATTATGCTGAGGCACACGTCAGGGGAAGGGTACTAGAAAATATCTGCAGCATTGAAGGTCCACAAGAACACAGTGGCCTACATCATTTTTAAATGAAAGATGTTTGGAACCACCAAGACTCTTCTTAGAGCTGGGTGCTCTGCCAAACTGAGCAATCGGGGGAGAAGGGCCTTGGTCAGGGAGGTGACCAAGAACGCGATGTTCACTCTGACAGAGCTTCAGAGTTCCTCTGCAGAGATGGGGAGCCTTGCAGAAGGACAACCATCTCTGCAGCACTCCACCAATTAGGCCTTTATGGTAGAGTGGCCAGACAGAAGCCACTCCTCAATAAAAGGCACATGACAGCCTGCATGGAGTTTGCTAAAAGGCACCTAAAGGACTCTGACCATGAGAAACAGATTGAACTCTTTGGCCTCAATGCCAAGCATCAAGTCTGGAGGAAACCTGGCACCATCCCTACGGTGAAGTATGGTGGTGGCAGCATCATGCTGTGGGGATGTTTTCAGCAGCAGGGACTGGGAGACTAGTCAGGATCGAGGTAAAGATGAATGGAGCAAAGTATAGAGAGATCCTTGATGAAAATCTGCTCCAGAGCACTCAGGACGGGGTGAAGGTTTACCTTATAACAGGACAACAACCTTAGGCACACAGCCACGACAACACAGGAGTGGCTTCGGGACAAGTCTCTGAATGTCCCAGCCAGAGCCTGGACTTGAACCCAATCGAACATCTCTGGAGAGACCTGAAAATAGCTGTGCAGCAACACTTCCCATCCAACCTGACAGAGCTCAATGGAAGAAACTCCCCAAATACAGGTGCGCCACGCTTGTAGCGTGATACCCAAGAAGACTCGAGGCTGTAATTGCTGTCAAAGGTGCTTCAACAAAGTCCTGAGTAAAGGGTCTGAATACGTATGTAAATGTATATTTCAGTTTTTTTTTTTATACATTTGCAAACATTTCTAACAACTTGTTTTTGCTTCATCATTATGGGGTATTGTGTGTAGTTTGAGAGAAAAAAATATTTAATGTGTGTGTATGAACACACACATATATACATACTGGACTATGCCACCTCATGTTACAGTCACAGGTATCCTTTTCCTCTGGACTGGCTAATCGTGTGCGTATGCGTGCTGACATACAGTACAAGGTGCACTGGTGATCGCCACCGTCATCATTGCTGGCGTTTCACAAGTTGCAAAGTCATGTCCTCACTGCTATCAGACCACATTCTGCAGCCCCATGGCACAACAGGAGGGCAGAGTGGAGATCAGGTCTGACATCAAAACACTCTTCCATACTAATATCTGGATTCTAACAATGGAAGAGGCAGCATTGATATCCTTCTTCATTTCTGACAATCACACTCATTGTGTCTCTGCAGCACTTACAGTATGTGTGTGTGTGTGTGTGTGTGTGCTGTGTGGCATCTCCACAGTCAGTACTTACTGGCCCCACACAGTTGAGAACAATAACAGCCTGTTTGCACATGGCGGCCAGAGAATCAGGCTCTCCCACATCAGCCACAATGACCTCCACCGCGGTCCTCAGCTCTGGCTTACCTGAAATACACAGCAGAGGACTCGGTCATTTCACCATTATATTATTAACATATTTACAAATACAACACACTTCATTATGTGTTGAACAAACTACAATATATTGTACAACAATGATCTGGTTTAAAATAGCTCAGTGACCAAAATGTAATTGGGTGGGCCAGTGTGGCTGACCCATGTTTGGCAGATCCCTGAATTGAATTCTGTATGTGTAGCCTATCGTTCACAGTACAACATTGCTATCTGTTTTTACCCCCAAGCCTCTGTCACTGTTTCCTTCAATCTAGTCCAGATAGATTTCTAAGTGTTAAAGTGTGTCACCTCTTGGAAAATTAGTCTGAATGAGGACTAAAAGAAAACCTAATATAATCAGCCTTTTTTATTCTGGTTCAATAAAGTACCTTTGAAGAGTATCATGAACAGTTATCTTTCCTGTGCAGTTTTGCATTAGCCCCCAGTATAAGTTATATGCGGTACACTACTAGCCTACTGTAATTACCAAACATGAACTGCTGTAAGTTATGCACACACTGAATGCACACACTGAATGCTGTGCCATATACTTGACATAGCCATAACAGATAGGAAAATACTGCCTGATTGAAATCTCAATGATGGAGGAAAAACAAGGGGTCAGTAGACGGATGAACGACTACAAAACAATGCAGTCACAATGTACACAAGTGCCAAACTAGGCTATGTGTCTGTTGCATATTCCAAACGAACTCTCTAAAGTACCTGAGAATGCGTATTATTTTGCCATATAACCCATGACAATTGTGTCTAAAATGGCAACCTGGCCACGGCTTTAGAGCAGTAGACAGAGTCACCATTGAGGCCAGGGGTGGGAAGGTAGAGGCTAAAACCCTGTTGGGGTATTTTCCATCAGCTGTTGGCGAGGGCTATCCCAGGAGGGCAGCAAGAACAGCTCCATTCTCCTAATCTCAACCCTATTAGAACCCATCCCTTTCCTGGCAAGCCAGCCACTCACTAATCAAAAACTGAATTAAGACTGAATGTATTAAGTGTTGCGTAGAGCAACTTTGTAGAGTGTAAGCTATCTGGTCTAACAACATATTTCCAGCAACCACAACTACTGAAACACATAAGTGACTAAATCAAATGAAATTTTATTGGTCACATACACATGTTTAGCAGATGTTATTGTGAGTGTAGGGAAATGCGTGTTTCTAGCTGTAACAGTGCAGTTATATCTAACAATTTCACAACAATACACACTCATCTAAAGTAAAGTAATGGAATTAATATATACATTTATGTCTGTGCACTTGAGTTATATTTTTTTCGAAGTCTATGGCATACTGAGTGCAATGCAAGTGCAGAACATCCTTGGTCAAAACAAGGTTAAATTATAATTGATACAGTGACTCCTTGTTCCAAGTTAGATCAGGTGAGTTTGCTGGCTGGCACTGGCACGACACAGTAGACACACAGTGTGACACCCAGCTAGCAAACTTCCTTGAATCCCTCTGTGAAATCCAATGACAATGCACAATGGTGTCAGTCAGCTAACTAGACCAAAGATCCTCTCTGTCTTGACATATCCAGATTTAACTAATTCAATGTGTAACAAACTGTATTAGCTAGTTTGCTAAGGTTACATGTCAATGAGGCCAGTAACGTTACGTACCGAGGGCTCCGGCGGCCTGCTCTAGAACTTTGTCCAGTTTCTGTCTGCTTCTCCCAGCCACAGCCCATTTCAGCGTCCCATTCGGGCCCTCCGACACAATCCTGGCCACCTCTTCAACCACGAACTGCCCGGTGAAACCCGAAGCCCCGAAAATAATAATGTGATAAGGTCTGCTAGAGGAGGTATCCACCTTCGCCATAGTTACAAATAGCTAGTTATACTCAAGGAAACACACAGCACAAGCGGCGAAAACGGGAATAAGCGTACAAGAAACGTGCTTGTACAAGTCATATAGCAAAGCTGTGACTTCCGTAGACGCTGCTGCTGCTTGCTGCTGCTTGCTGCTCGGTCGACGCAATGATCTAATCACCAAAACACCGGTGATGCAAATAGTCTACATGCACAAACTAAGCGTTTTATTTATGCTAGTTTAAAGACATATTTTTGTATTTGTTATAAACATGTTATTTGATCTCATTAACCACCCGATTAGAATACAAACACCAATTAAAGGGAGGAATAAAAAAAATAACCAATTGAAACGGTGAGATCAAAAAGTAGGCGTGGTTATACACATTTTTGATTAAGATTGGCTCTCTGTGCTGTCAATCTCTTATTTTGCGTCGTCGCTTGCTAGTGACGTAAAACCATCACTGTAATATGTGCGTTGTGAAATCAACGAGGGTCAACATGTTCAATGTCACTGCATTTTTACAATATTCTGGGAGATGGAAGCTGTCTTTAGATTAAAATAAGATCAACATCAGGACAAACGACGATCTATCTGAGATAAAGTAAGCCCAGTTTTGACGCAATGTATCATACTTGCTGTTGATGATCAGCTTGCCAGATATATCTCTAACGTTAGCCAGCTAGCTAGCTTACTTGCTAAACGTAGCGTTGCAGAGCAGAACGTGTAAGCTAGATACCTATCCAGGCCGATAGCCATATCCAAAATTGTTTGGCAGAAGAACATTAAAATAAACGTTTAGGTTGGTATCTAATGTAGCTAGCTAGCTAGCTACCTACCTAACATTGTATATAGGTAGCTAACTACCTAGCTAAAGTTAGCTAGCTGGCTACCTCAGCTTTTGATATAACGTTAGTAACTAGCTTACTTTACTTCCAAAGTTATCGATCCAATTCGACGATAAATCAGATTATTCACTCAACATCACCAAGTGTATATAAACATAATTTAACGTTGAGAAATAATGTCAAGACACGTGGTGTCGGGCTTGAGTGTAAACTAGCTAGTCACATTCTGTAAAGTGTCGTATTTCACGGACATGTTTTTGTTGACAGTACGCTGGTCCCCATCAACTGTGGCTATCATGAATTTTTTTCTAGTAAACTAGTAGTAAACTAAAATAGTAAACTAAGTTCCCATTGAGTGGTGTCTAACCAAACTATTGCATCCAGAATAATATGTAGTGTTAACCATAGACACTTATTCAGAGCTCTTCCAAATCTCTGCTTCTTCTTCATCATTCACAGGTTGTGACCATCATCCCTCCTCTTGTCATCTGTCCGCCATGTCCACTCAGGCAAGTAAACTGTTTGTGGTAGCGGTGCGGTCTGCATGTTGCCACCCCAGGGCTAGGCCCACCTTGAAGCAGCCTGCCTCTCC
This sequence comes from Salmo salar, assembly GCF_965601325.2. Taxonomy (NCBI): domain Eukaryota; kingdom Metazoa; phylum Chordata; class Actinopteri; order Salmoniformes; family Salmonidae; genus Salmo; species Salmo salar. The sequence goes on along the minus strand of NC_138291.1, from coordinate 18,188,839 downwards.
CTGTAGCCCCAGGGTCCTGCTCCAGAGACGGACCTTCAGCCTGGACTCGCTTTCCGTCGGCCCCGGCCGGCCACAGCCCCAACAGGCTAGAACAGACCGGGCATCCCCCTCTTCAGCCCCGACCCACAGGAACCTGTCTGCTGTGGCTGTCTCTGTCCAGGTAGAGATACCGGTGGTGTTTTATGGACAAGTAACAATGTGTCCATAACAACAGCAAACCAGTTGTTTCAAAACTGTGGGAAAGCTACTGGGTTTGTGTTTGTTAACAATGTCTTATTGGTTTTGCACAACAGTTGTGCTCGAGCTCTGGGGGCCCGTGTAAATCTTTTTATCTTCCGTATCAACTAGGAAGCTACGTGTTTCTTGGGCTACAGGAATGTGACTGAAAAAGTGCCTCAGGTCTTGAGAAATGAAAAAATTCAACTGATTGGAAGAATGAGTATATCGGTGAACATATGAAGTGGTCAAGGCTACGACGGCGCCAGTGCGTTGAGTGGTGCTTACTCAGGTGTTCAGAAGCACATCAGACCGAGAGCCTAATGCTACTTACTAGGGACGTGACAAATGTATAATTTCTCTTAACGTTTAAAATATCTTTATTTATTTTTTTACATTTAAAGTGATGTGAGTTCACAATCCAGATATGGTTCTACGTATGACCTCTAGGGGCAAAACTGGTAGTCACTAGTTGCCACAGACATAAAGCCAGCAGATTTCTACAATTTCTCTTCTTGAAATTGGATTTTAAACTTAAACACACTGCTAACCTTATGGCTAACCTAAATCAAGACCACAAATAATGTTTTCATGAATTTTAATGAGATAGACAATTTTGACTTTGTGGCTGTGGTAACTTGCAGCATCAGGGAAACAGAAGAGAGTGGTGTTGCAGAACTGCTGTATTTGAAGCATCTTTAATTGAGCCTCTCATTCTCCTTAATTGCTGGCCTCAGCACGTTATTGAACAAGATTACCTGTATAGGATGCTCTGGGGACAGGTCGTCTGAATACTGGACAGCCAATAAATAGGCAGATGCAAACAGATTGTCATCTTTAGTGGATAACAATTCTCGGTTTGAGTTGTATGGTTGCAATATCAACAGTCCCTTATCTCTGAGTCCCTTATCAACTGAGTTGAAATAGTGTGCAGCGCAATGGATATAAGTGCCAGAGTTTCCAATACTCGGTATAGAAAACAGTTGGGCCAGCAACCTCGACCTACAGGTTGTGGCAAAAACATTAGGTTCAGGTACAATCTGCAGTGTTTGAATTTCCAACTTTTTAATTACTGAACAAGTAAATACATTATTGCCAGCACTAAAAAAATGGCAGCATTGCAACACCTATGTATAGAATTGTGAAATGTTACGCTTAACTTGAGAAAATGGCAACCAAATAGGCCTACCAAGAAACATTGATCCGTTAGCTAAAGCAAGGCTAGACATACCCTGGCACCACAGAAAGCCTATCATTAATTCAATACACATGCAGCCGCATAGGCATGTCACAATTTCAGCACCACGGACAGTGAGCAGTATACTTAATACTTTGTGAGTGGCTGACATGTTAACATTTTTATTTGGGTGGTAGCAAACAGCGACTTTGCGGGGGTTCAGAGAAACTGCATTACGCCAGTGGTGGCCAGTCCTGGGTTGACATAGTCCTGGGTTGAGGCTGGATGGAGCGATGAAGGAAGAGGGGGGAGTGTTCATTGAAGTAGGGAAGATGAAAGGAGAATGTTTGTTGATGTGTCTGTCGTGTGTTTAGGACCAGAGTCGCCCGCTGGGCAGGTATGACTTCCTGGACCTAGGGGAGGTAGAGGAGAACACTCAGAGGGCTCAGCTCTGTAGAACCATCAGAAGGTTCATCATAGACCCAGCCCTGGCCAAACTGGTCACTCACCACCTAGGACCTGACCTGGAGGACAGCAAGGCCGCTATATTTGAATGTAATCCAGGTACGTGCTGCGTCTGTGTGTTCTATGTCATTTGGGACTTAAAATCAAATGTTATTTGTCACGTGAGCCGAATACAACCTTACAGTGAAACGCTTACTTACAAGCCCTTAACCAACAATGCAGTTTTAAGAAAAATACCTAAAAGAAATAAAAGTAACAAATAATTAAAGAGCAGCAGTAAAATAACAATATCGAGGCTATATACGGGGGGGGGGGGGGGGGGGGGGTACCGGTACAGAGTCAATGTGTCAACCGGTTAGTTGAGGTAATATGTACATGTAGGTAGAGTTATTAAAGTGACTATATGCATAGATAATAACACAGAGCAGCAGCAGATTTGTGTTGTAAGTAACAATGAGAGAGGTTTGTGTGTGTGGTCAGTAACAATGGGAGTGTTCATTAGAATGTGTGTGTGTCTCAGGCCCAGGGGTGTTGACTAGGACTCTGCTGAATGCTGGAGCTCAGAGAGTGGTGACGCTAGAGGGAGACAAGTCCTTCCTACCTGACCTGCAGGTGAGTCTACCCAGCCTCGGGCCAGAGTTGTTTTCAGTAGGAGAGTTACATGTCTACACATCTTCATTGTACCAACATTCGTGTGTGTGTGTGTGTGTGTGTGTGTAGGCTCTGGAGTGTCTTCTGGATGATCAGCTGGAGGTGGTCCATTGTGATTTCTTCAAGCTGGACCCTATGGGCAGAGGCAGCATGAGACCTCCAGCCATGTACTCTGACAAACTGTTCACTGACCTGGGCATATCAGAGGCAAACTGGACCGATGGTGAGACACACACAGGGAAAAGACGTACAAATACACATTATCAGACTCCCCTTTATTCACCAAGTACATCTATACTAGGGATGCAACGGTACAGTGGGCCCACGGTTCGGTATGTATCACGCTTTGTTGGCAACGGTACCTTTTTATATTTAAGAAAAAAAATTAAAACCCATCACCCTTTAAACAATGAACTCTTTATTTTTGCCTAAAGACAAATCAAACTTTCCATTCAGAAAAATGGCAGCATGACTGACTAGGCCTGGTTTCTGTCTCTGCTGTATGAAATCAAGGGGAGAAAAACGTTCAAATTAAAAGTGCTTCTTAGCTTTGACAACCTGTAGCTCTTCATCTCCCAATCTAGTACACAGTGAACCGTCAGAGAGAGGTAGCTTCCGGTACACGGTGAACCGTCAGAGAGAGGTAGCTTCCGGTACACGGTGAACCGTCAGAGAGAGGTAGCTTCCGGTACACGGTGAACCGTCAGAGAGAGGTAGCTTCCGGTACACGGTGAACCGTCAGAGAGAGGTAGCTTCCGGTACACGGTGAACCGTCAGAGAGAGGTAGCTTCCGGTACACAGTGAACCGTCAGAGAGAGGTAGCTTCCGGTACACGGTGAACCGTCAGAGAGGGGTAGCTTTGCGTTGCTCTGGATGTCCAACTATCACTGGAGAGAGCTAGATCCGGTGTCTGTGTCAATTCCTTTTCAATTTCTCTCTGTGTTATAGAGTTTGGGAATTACTTTGCTGCTGAAATGTGTGCGGGAGGGTAAATTGGAACACGGCTAATAAAATTCAGGTGACAAAATCCGAGTCAACCACCGAATAGGGCTGCTATGAATACTCCCACCCACTGCTTTCGTTAATTCTTAGTTTCTGAATTTGTCGCAAATTGTTGTTGGAAGGCAGCAGTGAGAGATTGTGTTTTGGCTAACGAGTGTACTCTCCTTGCTCCAGCTCCACCTGCAAGGGATACGGCTGGGTGATGGCCACGTAAATGACACATCATGTTAGTGTTTCCACTCAAGTAGCCGACAGTGGCAAAGCAATGCTTGCAGACTGTACTTTGTTTGTTTACGGTCTTCTTACCCTCGTCATCGTATTGAACACTGAATCCAAAATGTTGTTTTTTGTTTCCCATCTCTTTGTGGGGCCCCTTTAGGGAGGTTTCTTACTGAGACGTCATTGCAAATCGTCATTGGTTGTTTAAGGGGGAGGGGGTTGCGGTCACTGCGGTTGCCACATTGAGACATTGTTGTGGAGTAAAGTTTGTCAGCCCTCAGGAGCCCCCTAACGGCCCCAAGCGGCACGTGTGGATCGGAATGTACAATGTGTGTGTAGTCTGCAGCGCAATAAGCACGTTTTGGATACGGACAGGCATACCATAATTCCGCGGTTCATGTGTGCGTCTTGAACCATAGGGGGCGTACTGAAGGGTTCGATAACATACTGTACCGTTGCATCCCTAATCTATACCAGGAATTTGACCTGGTGAAAAGGTGCTGACCACAATAGAACAAACTATCCTGTGTTTATTAACTCTCTCTGTGTGTGTAGAGGTTCCAGTGAAGGTGGTTGGTATATTCCCCCAGCGCATTGAGAGGAGTCAGCTGTGGAAGCTACTGTATGTTCTGTTTGATCGGCTCTCTATCTACCGTTACGGACGAGTAGAGCTCAACATGTTCATCAGTGAGAAGGAATACCTGGTGAGTGCACGCACACAGACTCACTGAGAGGAAATGCAGTAGTGTTTTAACAATGGTGTGGATGGTTTTGTTCTTTCTCTCCCATAGAAACTAATGGCTAAGCCAGGGGACATGTTGAACTACAGAGCGTTTGGAGCTTTATGGCAGATGGCATGCCACATCGAACTGCTACACAAGGTGAGAGGGAAGGGCTATAACTGGAGGACCGGAAATAAGCGGGAGGGGGAGAGAAGTAGATATACCTGGTGGGAAGATTAGGGTGTGTGAGTTAGTAAAGGTAGAACTGGAGGAATGGAAATAAGCGGGAGGGGGAGAGAAGTAGATATACCTGGTGGGAAGATTGGGGGGTGTGTGAGTTAGTAAAGGTAGAACTGGAGGAATGGGAGAGAAGTAGATATACCTGGTGGGAAGATTGGGGGGTGTGTGAGTTAGTAAAGGTAGAACTGGAGGAATGGAAATAAGCGGGAGGGGGAGAGAAGTAGATATACCTGGTGGGATGATTAGGGTGTGTGTGTGTGTTAGTAAAGGTAGAACTGGAGGAATGGAAATAAGCGGGAGGGGGAGAGAAGTAGATATACCTGGTGGGATGATTAGGGTGTGTGTGTGTGTGTGTGTTAGTAAAGGTAGAACTGGAGGAATGGAAATAAGCGGTGAGAGCAGATGTCACAGAGGTTTGACAGTGTCTCTTCTAACAGACGCTTTTCTCTGTGTGTTCTCTTTCAGGAGCCGTGGGCATCGTTTGTGACTTCTTCTAAGTACAAGCTGGCCATTCCAAAGAGCAGAGTAAGGATGCACTGTTCTACCAGCATCATAATGGAACATTCACTTTGTCAGATCCTCCTGTGTTTGAATATACAGTGAAAGACAATATGTCATGTACTGCATATTGGAGACTTGTTACAAATATTGGATAACTGCTAGTTCTGCTCTTCTGTGTGCTTTATATTTTATGATCTTTGCTATTGAGTTAGTCTCTTCTATAAAGCGTGCTGTACCGGCCTAGCTACAACCATTACAAAACACACACAAGGTCTGAACCCTGTCGTTTCCCCCTCCGTCCAGCTTCCTAATGACAACCTGTGTCTGGTGCGAATGACACCTCGCAAGGACCTGTTCTCTGCCTCGCTGACCCCCTCCAATGCAGCCACCCTGGTCATGATGGTCAAACAATGTTTGGCCAAGAGGAAGGCCCGGCTATTAGACCGGCTCAAGTGAGTGGAACACGCGCACACACACACATACACGATCTTGCACAGACCGTTTCAAGTGAGTGCTGTACAAACTTAAATATGATCCTTGTTGGCCACATTGATAATCTAGTCTGCTCTCTCTTTCTCACCCTCATTCTCTCTCCCAGTATGTGGAGTCCAGACAGTGGTCCTAAGCTGCTGAAGGAGATGGGGTTGCAGGAGGATGTACTGACGGGCCATGTCTACCCAGAGGAGTACAAACAGCTGTTTGAACTGGTGGATAAGTCCCAGGAGTTCACCCAGAGCTGGCTGTATGAGGAGGTACTGGAGAACACCCAGAAGGAGGGCTGGATATAGAGACAGCGCCACCACTAGGATTGGAGGGGTAGTGCAGCCAGGCTGTCCGAGGCTACAATTCTAGATAACCCTAAACCCCCAAGTTGTTGGACTGTTGAACCACTCCCAATGTCATGGTTTAGGGTTGTCCTGAGCTGATGAGTTTGGTATTTGATCTTTTAAAAGGGGCAACAGTGTTTGGACTGAGCTCTATGTGAGTGCTGTCCAGTCGAGCCGAAGAGTTGACTGGTGAAAGGCTGCCGATCCTACCCTCATAGGACGTTTTCTTTACGGTTGGTTACGGGTAGCAGCAGAATGGTTACTTTATTGGCAAAGCAAGGTTATAACGAGTCAAGATGTATTTAAACCATTCAATCACATTTTGTCACTGTCATTCATGGGTTTTTAATACTGTAGGCTTTTTGCTAATACAGCACATGAAACTAACTGGGTCATACTAGTATGTGTTTCCTGAAAACCTGATGTTGAATTGCATTGAATACTACATCAGGCAGAAATGAGCGTTTTGAATCACGAAGTTTCCTCACATGACCTCTACAAGCCAGAATGATGAATAAAATATTTTAAAGTACTTTACCGGTTGGTCCTTTTGGAGTTAGGAATGTGAGACAATATATCCACACGAAAGTGAAATTACATCAACTTTTCAAAGCACTGGTAGAGCGTTGAGATTTCTATCACCTGAAGCATGCGCAGAACCGTGTGAAGCTGTGCACGAGCTTGGCACGTAGACATGCTTCAGGTGATCTAAATCTGGAAGCAATAGCAGCACTTTGAAAAGTTGATGGAATTATACTTTCCTGTGGATATATTGTCTCACATTCCTACCTGCAAAAGGACCAACCGCATGGACAACAAGAAAAGTACATTCAAATGACATTTTATTCAACATTCTGGCTTGTAGAGGTCATGAGAGGAAACGTTCCTGATTCAAACGGTTGTTTCTGCCCGACATAAAATTCAATGTCAGGTTTCCAGGCAATATGTGATAATACCGCTTGAATTGTTTTGTGTATTGGTAACTTTTTAGTGTACATGCATACCATGTCTACATGTATTGACAGTTAATTCAATTATATGTACAGTTTTGGGGTATTAGGACCTCTTCTAAATGGTAAGTACTAAAATGTCTGACCATGTTCAATCACGCATGGTCAGTCAGTGCCATTCTGTATTCACTGATTGTCATCATATGCCTTAGCATTCCAGCTGGATAAAGATAGTTATTTTGTGATTAGAGTACATGAAAAAGCATATTGAATCATTTCATGCTATAACCATTGGAGGAAATGTAATTATCAAAATAAATGTTTTGAATTATACTGGTCGACTGTTTCAAAGGTAATTTATTTAAAATGTATGTATAATTGGTGTGTGTTGCAAATCATGACTGTGGGAGTCTGTGCATTGTTGGTCGACAATGCTGTTTAGAAACCACTAGTATTGTCACAATTTTTGACAAACTGTTTATCCCCGCAATAAAGCATGTGATTCCCTCTAGAAAAACATAACTATCCCCAAAAAATTGTTAATGAAATTTGACCTGCACTTACATTAGTACCTTGTCGTATTTGTAGCTACACTATATGATCGCATGATGGCACCAAACCACTGCAAAAGCTGTCCACCGATAGGAAAGCGTCAGATTGTGAATCTTCCAGATAGGAGTCGGGAAGATACCGGAAAACAAATATCAGTGTCAATGTTTGGTTCAGCACCCTGCATACTGGATACAAGACATGAAATGCATTCAATCGTAAGTAGCTAGCTACCATTAGTTATGGCCGTGTTTTAGAAGACGACTTGTGTCAAAGAGCACCTTAAAAACCTGACAAGCGCTAGCTTGTGACAGCAAGACATGTTTAAGTAGCTAAGTTAGCTAACTAGGTCACAGCTAACATGATCCAACCGTGTGTTAAACATAATATACGTGTTCTATATATTATTAATTCATATTGAATTTTGCAATAACACGGTACCTAAATAGCTAGCAATGTGTATAGTAGTAGGTACAGACCGCTATAGGTAGGCTAACTAAGGTTAGCTTGTTATGCTAGCTAGCCAAGTAAACCCATTGACAAGCTACTGAAGACTAATCACGACATTACCTAAAATTTGCTAGCATTGTCAGGACAATTAAGGGCCTTGTCATAAAGCGGGTTTTTTCTAATAGTTGTGTATTGTAGCTAATCTTATGACTGACTGTTAGGTTGTCTACTCTAGAACATTGTGCGCCAGTCTGATTTATGACCGTTCTGACTACAAGAAACATGATGCATCATGATATTATGTTGGTCACCATCTTCAACTGGCAGTTTAGTACACGACAACAGTAGCTAAGTGATTTGAATGTGTCAGAGAGAAGACCGTTGTTACTGTCCTCTGGGTGAAAACCAGTGTATGTTCATTTTATGAGAGGAATACATAACTGTCTGTTCTCCACGTAGACCCCCAGATACACATACAGCATCTGTGTAGAGGGAACATGGAAGTGCATGGTATTACATTCAGATGAGTCACCTGAACAGTCCTCTATGTAGCTGCTGTGTGTTGTGTAATCCCTTGTATCTTCAGGTTGATGTGTCATAGAATCCACTCTGGTTAGGATAGTTAATATTGATTATACTCCCTGTGTGTGTGAATGAATTGCAAGTTTTAGCCTGTGCATGTTCCCACTTGGGTGTTTTTGTCAGTTGAGTTGACTTTGGATCCATTGTGTGTGTGTGTGTGTGTGTGTGTGTGTGTGTGTTCCAAACATTGTTTTTAACCCTTCTCTCAGGTGAGATGGGCTGACCTACTTTCCCCTGCTGTCTACCTGTGTGTAACTGTGTGTGTGTACTTCATTATTTATGGACCCCCTGGAAGAGAACGGAGACAAAGGATGATGTGGTGATAGAGAGAGAGAAGGGAGAGAATAAGCGGTAGACCGAGAGCGGAAGCCAAGAGTAACAGAGAAGGGTAGATGGATAGGGAGGACGAGAGATAGCAAGGAGGGTTAACATTAACAGTGGCCAAGTTCAGCTGGCGTCAACATGCCCTGCTCAGACACACACTCCCCTTAGAGATGCATTGCGAATAACACCATTCATTCAGAGGTAGGCGTTGCATAAAGCCACCATACCTGCCCTGCTCTTCAGGTTATTCTGCGTATTCCAATGGAATACGTCCATTCTATTAAGTCTATTTCTTCGGGCCTAACCCTCTAGAACATGGATGGGCAATTGGAAGCCCCCCTTTTGAAGGCCCTCGGATAAAAAAATGTTCTAAGCTAAGTCGGGTCTCAACTTACCTTTGAGAGTTAGAATAGTAGAATACACAAGGTGCAATATAGAAATGTGGTTGTGCATCAACAGTTTCTCTTATGTTAGTCACTGATGGTCAGTCAGTTAGCCCATGTCAGCTACATGTTTGTATCATGGTTGAATTGCCGCATTGATTTTGTTAGTCTCATTCAGATATTATATAAAAAATTGCAAACATTTCTCTCCACCATATGGCAAAATGTTTCGAATTGCAGGAAACTAGCTGTAAAATACTTGCAGATTTCTTGAGTTAGATCAATTCTGACTATTTTGAAAAAGTGTATACAGGCTACGGCGTCTCAAAATGGACAAACGGTACTATTGGCGCTTTTTTTCTCTCGTTTTTCAAGCGAAGTTCTTTTAAAGGAGTAGGCGTCAGCATGCTTCAGTTTGGCTGGCGCCTAACCGAACAAACTAGTGTGCTTGCATACTCCCTTATAATACATACATTTAGACGTTGTTGGCGAGGAGATCATAGTCGTGCAATTTTGCATCAGACTAGAATGTTTGGTGCAGTATTTCTCACGTCAGAAAATGTGCATGAGGATGAGTCGTCTCTTGGTGAACGACAACCGGTTTCATTGAATAACCCCTACTGTTTACCGGGCGTAGACTTCGGCTACCGAATTCAACTTAACTCGATAAAAAAGGTTGTGTGCCCAAACAGCTGAAGTCCAAAATGAACAAAAACGGCACAAAATGTTGTCATAATATATGCACAAACTATTCCGAACTGCCTTTTTAATGCTGAAGTGTATTCTAAGTAGAGGTCGACCGATTAATTGGCATGGCCTTTTTGGACGCCGATTACATTGCAATCTACAAGGAGACTGCGTGGCATGCTGACCACCTGTTACACAAGTGCAGCATCAAAACGACCTTGTGGCTGCAAGGAGCCAAAGTAAAGTGCTAGCTAGTATTAAACTTATCTTTTAAAAAACAATCAATCTTCACATAATCACTAGTTAACTACACATAATTGATGATATTACTATGTCCTAACTTGTCCTGCGTTGTATATAATCAATTTGGTGCCTGTTAATTTACCATCGAATCACAGCCTACTTCAACTTCGCCAAACGGATGATGATTTAACAAAAGCGCATTCACGAAAAAAGCACAATCGTTGCACAAATGTACCTAACCATAAACATCAATGCCTTTCTTAAAATCAATACACAGAAGCATATTTTTTTTAAACGTGTCTATTTAGTTAAAAGAAATTAATGTTAGCAGGCAATATTAACTAGGGAAATTGTGTCACTTCTCTTGCGTTCAGTGCAAGCAGAGTCGGTATATGCAGCAGTTTGGGCCGCCTGGCTCGTTGCGAACTGTGTGAAGACCATTTCTTCCTAACAAAGACGGTAATTAATTTGACATAACATTGAAGGTTGTGCAATGTAACAGCAATATTTAGACTTAGGGTTGCCACCCGTTCGATAAAATGCGTAACGGTTCCATATTTCACTGAAAGAATAAACATTTTGTTTTCAAAATGATAGTTTCCGAATTTGACCATATTAATGACCAAAGGCTAGTGTTTCTGTGTGTTTAATATATTATAATTAAGTCTATGATTTGATAGAGCAGTCTGACTGAGCGGTAGTAGGCAGCAGCAGGCTCGTAAGCATTCATTCAAACAGCACTTTACTGCGTTTGCCAGCAGCTCTTAGCAATGCTTGAAGCACAGCGCTGTTCATGACTTCAAGCCAATCAACTCCCGAGATTAGGCTGGCAATACTATAGTGCCTATAAGAACATCCAATAGTCAAAGGTATATAGAGAGATAGTCCTATAGTAACTACAACCTAAAACTTCTTACCTGGGAATATTGAAGACTCATGTTAAAAGGAACCACCAGCTTTCATATGTTCTCATGTTCTGAACAAGGAACTTAAACGTTAGCTTTCTTACATGGCACATATTGCACTTTTACTTTCTTCTCCAACACTTTGTTTTGCATTATTTAAACCAAATTGAACATGTTTCATTATTTATTTCAGACTAAATTGATTTTATTTTTGTATTATATTAAGTTAAAATAAAAGTGTTCATTGTGCATTCAGTATTGTTGTAATTGTCATTATTATTATTAAATACATATATAAAAAAAATTGTCCGATTATTCGGTATCGGCTTTTTTTGATCCTCCAATAATCGGTATCACCGTTGAAAAAAATTATCGGTCGACCTCTAATTCTCAGTGTTTTGAGATCTGGAAGAATACATTTGTTTACTCAGGAATTGCGTTAGACGTTCTCTCTTTTCTATTCCCTTACTTACACTGGTAATAATGCCTTGCCTTCTGATAGGCTAAGTTAAACCATATTGATTATGCCAATCAAATCCTCTCAGATTGTCACGTGTGTAGGGGTCCATTTGGGATTGAGCCAGGACTATCTGTTGGATAGAACAGGAAATCATGTCAGCTTTATTCATTTTCTTTCTGCAATGCTCTGAACACACCCCTATTCTAACCAACTCACATCTGTTCATCTCTGACCTTCTTCCCCTGTCTCCAATCTGATTGGTCGAGATCCAGACAGCTTTTAGCAACCCTTGTAAGTTCCCTTGTAAGTGCAGAATGAGTGTTTATGTTCCCCTGGCTGAGTTTTAATGGAGCTTTCTACGAAGGAGATTACATTTGATACTTTTATACTTCCTATAAAAACATGTAGTACATTAGGAGGAAGTCTTTTCTCTTGTTTTAGGGGTCAAAAGATCAGATTTTAGGATTTTAGCTTGTTTTACTGCTGTAATGTGGTGAAACTTTAAACAGAATTTAACTGATTAGAGGAAGGCTTATAAACAGCCCAGTATCTCAGGACAGGCAAGGCAGCGGAACAGAGAAAGCCTCTTTTCTTTCTCTCACTAATCCCTCGTTCTTTCTCTCTTTTAAAGGGCATTGGAAACATTTGTTTACATTGCCAAAGCAAGTGGAATAGACAATAAACAAAAGGGAAATAAACGTGTGTTCGTTCTCTCTCTCTCTCTCTCTAGTCAGTAGGAGGAGGGCTGTTTGTTGTAGGTGTGGCAAGGGGAGTGGCCGACCTTCATGCTGAGAGGTCACAGCGGAGGAGCCCCATGGATGAGGGTAAGGATGAGAAGGTGACGGAGGGAGGAAAGGGGGGGACCTAGTCAGTTGTACAACTGAATGCCTTCAACTGAAATGTGTCTTCCGCATTTAACCCAACCCCTCTGAATCAGAGAGGTGCAGGGGGCTGCCTTAATCAACATTCACATCTTCAGCACCCGAGGAACAGTGGGTTAACTGCCTTGCTCAGGGCAGAACGACAGATTTTTACCTTGTCAGCTTAGGGATTCGATCCAGCAACCTTTCGGTTACTGGCCCAACGATCTAACCACTAGGCTACCTGCCGAGCCCCATGGGTGAGAGCGGGAGGCAGGGGGAGAGAGAGGAGCCCTCTGGATAAGGTCTAGGAGAGGAGAGGGAGAGAGAGGAGCCCTCTGGATAAGGTCTGGGAGAGAGAGAGAGAGAGAGAGAGGAGCCCTCTGGATAAGGTCTGGGAGAGAGAGAGAGAGAGAGAGAGGAGCCCTCTGGATAAGGTCTGGGAGAGGAGAGGAGAGGGAGAGAGGAGCCCTCTGGATAAGGTCTGGGAGAGGAGAGGAGAGGGAGAGAGGAGCCCTCTGGATAAGGTCTAGGAGAGGAGAGGGAGAGAGAGCCCTCTGGATAAGGTCTAGGAGAGGAGAGGGAGAGAGGAGCCCTCTGGATAAGGTCTAGGAGAGGAGAGGGAGAGAGGAGCCCTCTGGATAAGGTCTAGGAGAGGAGAGGGAGAGAGGAGCCCTCTGGATAAGGTCTAGGAGAGGAGAGGGAGAGAGGAGCCCTCTGGATAAGGTCTAGGAGAGGAGAGGGAGAGAGGAGCCCTCTGGATAAGGTCTAGGAGAGGAGAGGGAGAGAGAGGAGCCCTCTGGATAAGGTCTAGGAGAGGAGAGGGAGAGAGGAGCCCTCTGGATAAGGTCTAGGAGAGGAGAGGCAGGGGGAGGGAGAGAGAGCCCTCTGGATGAGGTCTAGGAGAGGCAGGGGGAGGGAGAGAGAGCCCTCTGGATGAGGTCTAGGAGAGGCAGGGGGAGGGAGAGAGAGCCCTCTGGATGAGGTCTAGGAGAGGCAGGGGGAGGGAGAGAGAGCCCTCTGGATGAGGTCTAGGAGAGGAGAGGGAGAGAGAGGAGCCCTCTGGATAAGGTCTGGGAGAGGAGAGGGAGAGAGGAGCCCTCTGGATAAGGTCTGGGAGAGGAGAGGGAGAGAGGAGCCCTCTGGATAAGGTCTAGGAGAGGAGAGGGAGAGAGAGCCCTCTGGATAAGGTCTAGGAGAGGAGAGGGAGAGAGGAGCCCTCTGGATAAGGTCTAGGAGAGGAGAGGGAGAGAGGAGCCCTCTGGATAAGGTCTAGGAGAGGAGAGGGAGAGAGGAGCCCTCTGGATAAGGTCTAGGAGAGGAGAGGGAGAGAGGAGCCCTCTGGATAAGGTCTAGGAGAGGAGAGGGAGAGAGGAGCCCTCTGGATAAGGTCTAGGAGAGGAGAGGGAGAGAGGAGCCCTCTGGATAAGGTCTAGGAGAGGAGAGGGAGAGAGGAGCCCTCTGGATAAGGTCTAGGAGAGGAGAGGGAGAGAGAGCCCTCTGGATAAGGTCTAGGAGAGGAGAGGCAGGGGGAGAGAGAGGAGCCCTCTGGATAAGGTCTAGGAGAGGAGAGGCAGGGGGAGAGAGAGGAGCCCTCTGGATAAGGTCTAGGAGAGGAGAGGGAGAGAGAGGAGCTCTCTGCATAAGATCTAGGAGAGGAGAGGCAGGGGGAGAAAGAGGAGCCCTCTGGATAAGGTCTAGGAGAGGAGAGGGAGAGAGAGGAGCCCTCTGGATAAGGTCTGGGAGAGTAGAGGGAGAGAGAGGAGCCCTCTGGATAAGGTCTGGGAGAGGAGAGGAGAGGGAGAGAGGAGCCCTCTGGATAAGGTCTAGGAGAGGAGAGGGAGAGAGACCCCTCTGGATAAGGTCTAGGAGAGGAGAGGCAGGGGGAGAGAGAGGAGCCCTCTGGATAAGGTCTAGGAGAGGAGAGGGAGAGAGGAGCCCTCTGGATAAGGTCTAGGAGAGGAGAGGGAGAGAGATGAGCTCTCTGGATAAGATCTAGGAGAGGAGAGGCAGGGGGAGAAAGAGGAGCCCTCTGGATAAGGTCTAGGAGAGGAGAGGCAGGGAGAAAGAGGAGCCCTCTGGATAAGGTCTAGGAGAGGAGAGGCAGGGGGAGAGAGAGGAGCCCTCTGGATAAGGTCTAGGAGAGGAGAGGCAGGGAGAGAGAGGAGCCCTCTGGATAAGGTCTAGGAGAGGAGAGGCAGGGGGAGAGAGAGGAGCCCTGTGGATAAGGTCTAGGAGAGGAGATGCAGGGGGAGAGAGAGGAGCCCTCTGCATAAGGTCTAGGAGAGGAGATGCAGGGGGAGAGAGAGGAGAGGGAGAGAGAGGATCCCTGTGGATAAGGTCTAGGAGAGGAGAGGAGAGGCAGGGGGAGAGAGAGGAGCCCTCTGCATAAGGTCTAGGAGAGGAGATGCAGGGGGAGAGAGAGGAGAGGGAGAGAGAGGAGCCCTGTGGATAAGGTCTAGGAGAGGAGATGCAGGGGGAGAGAGAGGAGCCCTCTGGATAAGGTCTAGGAGAGGAGAGGAGAGGGAGAGAGAGGAGCCCTGTGGATAAGGTCTAGGAGAGGAGATGCAGGGGGAGAGAGAGGAGCCCTCTGGATAAGGTCTGGGAGAGGAGAGGGAGAGAGAGGAGCCCTCTGCATAAGGTCTAGGAGAGGAGAGGCGGGGGAGAGAGAGGAGCCCTCTGGATAAGGTCTAGGAGAGAAGAGGCGGGGGAGAGAGAGGAGCCCTCTGGATAAGGTCTAGGAGAGAAGAGGCGGGGGAGAGAGAGGAGCCCTCTGGATAAGGTCTAGGAGAGGAGAGGCAGGGGGAGAGAGAGGAGCCCTCTGGATAAGGTCTAGGAGAGGAGAGGTAGGGGGAGAGAGAGGAGCCCTCTGGATAAGGTCTAGGAGAGGAGAGGGAGAGAGAGGAGCCCTCTGCATAAGGTCTAGGAGAGGAGAGGCAGGGGGAGAGAGAGGAGCCCTCTGGATAAGGTCTAGGAGAGGAGAGGCAGGGGGAGAGAGAGGAGCCCTCTGCATAAGGTCTAGGAGAGGAGAGGCAGGGGGAGAGAGAGGAGCCCTCTGGATAAGGTCTAGGAGAGGAGAGGGAGAGAGAGGAGCTCTCTGCATAATGTCTAGGAGAGGAGAGGCAGGGGGAGAGAGAGGAGCCCTCTGGATAAGGTCTAGGAGAGGAGAGGCAGGGGGAGAGAGAGGAGCCCTCTGGATAAGGTCTAGGAGAGGAGTGGTAGGGGGAGAGAGAGGAGCCCTCTGGATAAGGTCTAGGAGAGGAGAGGCAGGGGGAGAGAGAGGAGCCCTCTGGATAAGGTCTAGGAGAGGAGAGGCAGGGGGAGAGAGAGGAGCCCTCTGGATAAGGTCTAGGAGAGGAGAGGTAGGGGGAGAGAGAGGAGCCCTCTGCATAAGGTCTAGGAGAGGAGAGGCAGGGGGAGAGAGAGGAGCCCTCTGGATAAGGTCTAGGAGAGGAGAGGGAGAGAGAGGAGCTCTCTGCATAATGTCTAGGAGAGGAGAGGCAGGGGGAGAGAGAGGAGCCCTCTGGATAAGGTCTAGGAGAGGAGAGGCAGGGGGAGAGAGAGGAGCCCTCTGGATAAGGTCTGGGAGAGGAGAGGGAGAGAGAGGAGCCCTCTGCATAAGGTCTAGGAGAGGAGAGGCAGGGGGAGAGAGAGGAGCCCTCTGGATAAGGTCTAGGAGAGGAGAGGGAGAGAGAGGAGCCCTCTGCATAAGGTCTAGGAGAGGAGAGGCGGGGGAGAGAGAGGAGCCCTCTGGATAAGGTCTAGGAGAGAAGAGGCGGGGGAGAGAGAGGAGCCCTCTGGATAAGGTCTAGGAGAGAAGAGGCGGGGGAGAGAGAGGAGCCCTCTGCATAAGGTCTAGGAGAGGAGAGGCAGGGGGAGAGAGAGGAGCCCTCTGGATAAGGTCTAGGAGAGGAGAGGGAGAGAGAGGAGCCCTCTGCATAAGGTCTAGGAGAGGAGAGGCAGGGGGAGAGAGAGGAGCCCTCTGGATAAGGTCTAGGAGAGGAGAGGCAGGGGGAGAGAGAGGAGCCCTCTGCATAAGGTCTAGGAGAGGAGAGGCAGGGGGAGAGAGAGGAGCCCTCTGGATAAGGTCTAGGAGAGGAGAGGCAGGGGGAGAGAGAGGAGCCCTCTGGATAAGGTCTAGGAGAGGAGAGGCAGGGGGAGAGAGAGGAGCCCTCTGGATAAGGTCTAGGAGAGGAGAGGTAGGGGGAGAGAGAGGAGCCCTCTGCATAAGGTCTAGGAGAGGAGAGGCAGGGGGAGAGAGAGGAGCCCTCTGGATAAGGTCTAGGAGAGGAGAGGGAGAGAGAGGAGCTCTCTGCATAATGTCTAGGAGAGGAGAGGCAGGGGGAGAGAGAGGAGCCCTCTGGATAAGGTCTAGGAGAGGAGAGGCAGGGGGAGAGAGAGGAGCCCTCTGGATAAGGTCTAGGAGAGGAGAGGCAGGGGGAGAAAGAGGAGCCCTCTGGATAAGGTCTAGGAGAGGAGAGGCAGGGGGAGAGAGAGGAGCCCTCTGGACAAGGTCTGGGAGAGTAGAGGGAGAGAGAGGAGCCCTCTGGATAAGGTCTGGGAGAGGAGAGGAGAGGGAGAGAGGAGCCCTCTGGATAAGGTCTAGGAGAGGAGAGGGAGAGAGACCCCTCTGGATAAGGTCTAGGAGAGGAGAGGCAGGGGGAGAGAGGAGCCCTCTGGATAAGGTCTAGGAGAGGAGAGGTAAAGGGAGAGAGAGGAGCCCTCTGGATAAGGTCTAGGAGAGGAGAGGCAGGGGGAGAGAGAGGAGCCCTCTGGATAAGGTCTAGGAGAGGAGAGGCAGGGGGAGAGAGAGGAGCCCTCTGCATAAGGTCTAGGAGAGGAGAGGTAGGGGGAGAGAGAGGAGCCCTCTGGATAAGGTCTAGGAGAGGAGAGGTAAAGGGAGAGAGAGGAGCCCTCTGGATAAGGTCTAGGAGAGGAGAGGCAGGGGGAGAGAGAGGAGCCCTCTGGATAAGGTCTAGGAGAGGAGAGGCAGGGGGAGAGAGAGGAGCCCTCTGGATAAGGTCTAGGAGAGGAGAGGTAGGGGGAGAGAGAGGAGCCCTCTGGATAAGGTCTAGGAGAGGAGAGGCAGGGGGAGAGAGAGGAGCCCTCTGGATAAGGTCTAGGAGAGGAGAGGCAGGGGGAGAGAGAGGAGCCCTCTGGATAAGGTCTAGGAGAGGAGAGGCAGGGAGAGAGAGGAGCCCTCTGGATAAGGTCTAGGAGAGGAGAGGCAGGGGGAGAGAGAGGAGCCCTCTGGATAAGGTCTAGGAGAGGAGAGGCAGGGGGAGAAAGAGGAGCCCTCTGGATAAGGTCTAGGAGAGGAGAGGCAGGGGGAGAGAGAGGAGCCCTCTGGACAAGGTCTGGGAGAGTAGAGGGAGAGAGAGGAGCCCTCTGGATAAGGTCTGGGAGAGGAGAGGAGAGGGAGAGAGGAGCCCTCTGGATAAGGTCTAGGAGAGGAGAGGGAGAGAGACCCCTCTGGATAAGGTCTAGGAGAGGAGAGGCAGGGGGAGAGAGAGGAGCCCTCTGGATAAGGTCTAGGAGAGGAGAGGCAGGGGGAGAGAGAGGAGCCCTCTGGATAAGGTCTAGGAGAGGAGAGGTAGGGGGAGAGAGAGGAGCCCTCTGGATAAGGTCTAGGAGAGGAGAGGCAGGGGGAGAGAGAGGAGCCCTCTGGATAAGGTCTAGGAGAGGAGAGGTAGGGGGAGAGAGAGGAGCCCTCTGGATAAGGTCTAGGAGAGGAGAGGCAGGGGGAGAGAGAGGAGCCCTCTGGATAAGGTCTAGGAGAGGAGAGGTAGGGGGAGAGAGGAGCCCTCTGGATAAGGTCTAGGAGAGGAGAGGGAGAGAGAGGAGCCCTCTGGATAAGGTCTAGGAGAGGAGAGGGAGGGGGAGAGAGAGGAGCCCTCTGGATAAGGTCTAGGAGAGGAGAGGGAGGGGGAGAGAGAGGAGCCCTCTGGATAAGGTCTAGGAGAGGAGAGGGAGGGGGAGAGAGAGGAGCCCTCTGGATAAGGTCTAGGAGAGGAGAGGCAGGGGGAGAGAGAGGAGCCCTCTGCATAAGGTCTAGGAGAGGAGAGGTAGGGGGAGAGAGAGGAGCCCTCTGGATAAGGTCTAGGAGAGGAGAGGTAGGGGGAGAGAGAGGAGCCCTCTGGATAAGGTCTAGGAGAGGAGAGGCAGGGGGAGAGAGAGGAGCCCTCTGGACAAGGTCTGGGAGAGTAGAGGGAGAGAGAGGAGCCCTCTGGATAAGGTCTGGGAGAGGAGAGGAGAGGGAGAGAGGAGCCCTCTGGATAAGGTCTAGGAGAGGAGAGGGAGAGAGAGCCCTCTGGATAAGGTCTAGGAGAGGAGAGGGAGAGAGAGGAGCCCTCTGGATAAGGTCTAGGAGAGGAGAGGGAGAGAGGAGCCCTCTGGATAAGGTCTAGGAGAGGAGAGGGAGAGAGAGGAGCCCTCTGGATAAGGTCTAGGAGAGGAGAGGCAGGGGGAGAGAGAGGAGCCCTCTGGATAAGGTCTAGGAGAGGAGAGGCAGGGGGAGAGAGAGGAGCCCTCTGGATAAGGTCTAGGAGAGGAGAGGTAGGGGGAGAGAGAGGAGCCCTCTGGATAAGGTCTAGGAGAGGAGAGGTAGGGGGAGAGAGAGGAGCCCTCTGGATAAGGTCTAGGAGAGGAGAGGCAGGGGGAGAGAGAGGAGCCCTCTGGATAAGGTCTAGGAGAGGAGAGGTAGGGGGAGAGAGAGGAGCCCTCTGCATAAGGTCTAGGAGAGGAGAGGGAAAGAGAGGAGCCCTCTGGATAAGGTCTAGGAGAGGAGAGGTAGGGGGAGAGAGGAGCCCTCTGGATAAGGTCTAGGAGAGGAGAGGGAGAGAGAGGAGCCCTCTGGATAAGGTCTAGGAGAGGAGAGGCAGGGGGAGAGAGAGGAGCCCTCTGCATAAGGTCTAGGAGAGGAGAGGCAGGGGGAGAGAGAGGAGCCCTCTGGATAAGGTCTAGGAGAGGAGAGGCAGGGGGAGAGAGAGGAGCCCTCTGCATAAGGTCTAGGAGAGGAGAGGTAGGGGGAGAGAGAGGAGCCCTCTGGATAAGGTCTAGGAGAGGAGAGGTAGGGGGAGAGAGAGGAGCCCTCTGGATAAGGTCTAGGAGAGGAGAGGCAGGGGGAGAGAGAGGAGCCCTCTGGACAAGGTCTGGGAGAGTAGAGGGAGAGAGAGGAGCCCTCTGGATAAGGTCTGGGAGAGGAGAGGAGAGGGAGAGAGGAGCCCTCTGGATAAGGTCTAGGAGAGGAGAGGGAGAGAGAGCCCTCTGGATAAGGTCTAGGAGAGGAGAGGGAGAGAGAGGAGCCCTCTGGATAAGGTCTAGGAGAGGAGAGGGAGAGAGGAGCCCTCTGGATAAGGTCTAGGAGAGGAGAGGGAGAGAGAGGAGCCCTCTGGATAAGGTCTAGGAGAGGAGAGGCAGGGGGAGAGAGAGGAGCCCTCTGGATAAGGTCTAGGAGAGGAGAGGCAGGGGGAGAGAGAGGAGCCCTCTGGATAAGGTCTAGGAGAGGAGAGGTAGGGGGAGAGAGAGGAGCCCTCTGGATAAGGTCTAGGAGAGGAGAGGTAGGGGGAGAGAGAGGAGCCCTCTGGATAAGGTCTAGGAGAGGAGAGGCAGGGGGAGAGAGAGGAGCCCTCTGGATAAGGTCTAGGAGAGGAGAGGTAGGGGGAGAGAGAGGAGCCCTCTGCATAAGGTCTAGGAGAGGAGAGGGAAAGAGAGGAGCCCTCTGGATAAGGTCTAGGAGAGGAGAGGTAGGGGGAGAGAGGAGCCCTCTGGATAAGGTCTAGGAGAGGAGAGGGAGAGAGAGGAGCCCTCTGGATAAGGTCTAGGAGAGGAGAGGCAGGGGGAGAGAGAGGAGCCCTCTGCATAAGGTCTAGGAGAGGAGAGGCAGGGGGAGAGAGAGGAGCCCTCTGGATAAGGTCTAGGAGAGGAGAGGTAGGGGGAGAGAGAGGAGCCCTCTGGATAAGGTCTAGGAGAGGAGAGGCAGGGGGAGAGAGAGGAGCCCTCTGGATAAGGTCTAGGAGAGGAGAGGTAGGGGGAGAGAGAGGAGCCCTCTGGATAAGGTCTAGGAGAGGAGAGGTAGGGGGAGAGAGAGCTGAAATATTGTCTTATGTCCCGATTCTTCATCCTTTTCTCCTGGTCATTGATTTAAAAGCATCGATTAGTGTAAGCATTGGCTGGTGCATTGGCTGGAGGGAGTTTCCATCAGTGTAAAATACATTTGAGAAAGTGTGCAGATATCACTAGCAACAACAGAATACACATTTTGGGATTACATATAGAAGGTCAATTTTACTTTGTTGCGTTACGAAGTGGGATTGAAATAGATTGAATTGTACTTTCTTGTCATTGATCTTCATAATATCCAAGTGAAAAGAAAATGCTACAACTTTTTACAAATTAATAGCTAAAATACAGTCATTGCGTAAGTATTCACCTCCTTTGTTTAGACAAGCCTACATTAGTTGAGAAGTAAAATGTGGCTTAATAAATCACATAAGTTATATGGACTCACTCTGTGTGAAATAATAGGGCTTGACATGATTTTTGAATTACTACCCCTTCCTCTGTCCCCCATACATACAACATCTGGAAGGTCCCTCAGTCATGTATTGAATTAAAAGCACAAATTCAACTACAAAGACCAGGGAGCTTTTCAAAAGCCTCATAAAGAAGGGCAGTGATTGGTAGATGGGTAACAGTAACAAATCAGACAGGGGTGGCAGGTAGCCTAGTGGTTAGAGTGTTGGGCCAGTAACTGAAAGGTTGCAAGATCGAATCCCCAAGCTGACAAGGTAAAAATCTGTCGTTCTGCCCCTGCCCCAGTTAACCCACTGTTCTTAAATAAGAATTTGATCTTAACTGACTTGCCTAGTTAAATAAAATAAAAACATTTCAATAAATTAAGCATGGTCAAGTTAGTAATTATTCTGTGGATGATGTATTAAACCACACAGACACATGAAAGATACAGTCGTCCTTCTGAACTGAGCTGCAGGACAGGAAGGAAACTGCTCAGGGACGTCACCATGAGACCAGTGGTGATTTTTAAATGGCCTAAATGAGTGAAAAGAAGAATGCAAATATACAGAATAAGGCACTAGACTATTACTACAAAAAAACCACTGCAAAGGAATAAACCTTATGTTTGGGGCCAATCCAACATCACTCAGGAACTGCCTCCTTATTTTGAAGCAAGGTGTGCCTGCATCATGGAATGGGGATGCTTGACATCGGCAATGAAAAGAAAACAGGATGGATCCTGCTTTCAACCAGACACTGGGAGATGAATTCACCTTTCAGCAGGACAATAACCGGTAACACTTTACTTGACAGCCAGTGTCATAACACGTTATCAAACGGTTTTAACCATGTCAAAATATGTCATAACAGCTGACATTACAGTGATAATATAGTCATAACACTGTCATGACCCATATATTTACACCTGTTGTGACATATATTGTTATTTTATGGCTGGTTATGACACCTACATAACATTTATTCCAATTAGTTTTTTCCCAGAGAAGAAGTTTCCTTTTGTTTGAAAGTTTGTTTCGTAAATCCTTTGTTGTTGTAATTATAATTATTATATTTTAAATTACTTTATGACACTGTCATGATACACTTTATGACACTGCATTATGACATTGCAATCATATAAGCCAGATAGGCCTATCACATACATGCCCTTATATCAGTCATCAGTCACAAAGAGGGTGTTTTGTCTTGCTCCTGAAATCTGCTCCTGCGTTTATCACCGTCATCAGAAACAGCATTGGGGTAGCTGCATGTCTGACATCAATGTGTGCACAATTACAATGATCATTTTATATGGTGAATTTATTTTATATATATATATATATATATATATAGAAAATAATAATGTGCAAATATTGCACAAAAACGGGTGTGCAAAGCTCTTAGAGACTTAGTCACTGGAGTATCTGACATAGGCTTTGAAAAGGCACCCGGCGAATACCAGTCGCAGAAAGTGCTGGAAAGCTTTCTTGACTTGGACATGCATTTTTGCTGACACATGGATGACCTTTTGTTTAACCAGCTGCTTTTAGCGAAGGTGTTTGGAGTTACCTTTGTAGCTAATAGGCTGTTAGAGTTTACACTTCCTCTTCCAATTATAATGTTGGGAGGTCAAAATAATGAAAAACTATCCACCAAATCTATTCATTTTAAAACGTTGATTACTTCTCCTTTCCATTATCATTCACCTGATGATAAGACAAGACGTGTGGGGAAAAAAACAAGTTTTTTTCTAACATATGATGGGGGTTGCCTGGGAGGGGGTTTCTGGGTCTCTGATTTGCCTGGGAGGGGGTCCCTGGGTCTCTGATTTGCCTGGGCGGGGGTCCCTGGGTCTCTGATTTGCCTGGGACGGGGTTTCTGGGTCGCTGATTTGCCTGGGCGGGGGTCCCTAGGTCTCTGATTTGCCTGGGCGGGGGTCCCTGGGTCTCTGATTTGCCTGGAAGGGGGTTTCTGGGTCGCTGATTTGCCTGGGCGGGATCCCTGGGCAAGAAAAAGTTGAAGAACCTGTATTAGATCTACATGACTGCCTACAGAGTCGATTGGAATCTTTTTTTTATTTTTTATTATTTCACCTTTATTTAACCAGGTAGGCTAGTTGAGAACAAGTTCTCATTTACGACTGCGACCTGGCCAAGATAAAGCAAAGCAGTGTGACACAGACAACAACACAGAGTTACACATGGAATAAACAATAAACAATCCAATAACACAAACAAGTCAATGACACAGTAGAAAAAAAGAAAGTCTATATACAGTGTGTGCAAATGGCGTGAGGAGGTCGGCAATAAATAGGCCATAGTAGCGAAGAATTACAATTTAGCAGATTAACACTGGAGTGATAAATGAGCAGATGATGATGTGCAAGTAGAGATACTGGTGTGCAGTAAATAAAAACAGTATGGGGATGAGGTAGGTAGATTGGGTGGGCTATTTACAGATGGACTTTGTGCAGCTGCAGTGTTTAAAGTTGGTGAGGGAAATAAAAGTCTCCAGCTTCAGCGATTTTTGCAGTTCGTTCCAGTCACTCGCAGCAGAGAACTGGAAGGAAAGGCGGCCAAATTAGGTGTTGGCTTTGGGGATGACCAGTGAAATATACCTGCTGAAACGTGTGCTACGGGTAGGTGTTGTTATCGTGAGCTGAGATAAGGCGGAGCTTTACCTAGCATAGACTTATAGATGACCTGGAGCCAGTGGGTCTGGCTACGAATATGTAGCGAGGGCCAGCCGACTAGAGCATACAGGTCGCAGTGGTGGGTGGTATAAGGTGATTTGGTAACAAAACGGATGACACTGTGATAGACTGCATCCAGTTTGCTGAGTAGAGTATTGGAAGCTATTTTGTAGATGACATCGCCGAAGTTGAGGATCGGTAGGATAGTCAGTTTTACTAGGGTAAGTTTGGCGGCGTGAGTGAAGGAGTCTTTGCTGCGAAATAGAAAGCCGATTCTAGATTTGGTTTTGGATTGGAGATGTTTAATATGATTCTGGAAGGAGAGTTTACATTCTAGCCAGACACCTAGGTATTTATAGTTGTCCACATATTCTAGGTCAGAACCGTCCAGGGTGGTGATGCTAGTCAGGCGGGCGGGTGCGAGCAGCGAACGGTTGAAAAGCATGCATTTGGTTTTAGTAGCGTTTAAGAGCAGTTGGAGGTCACGGAAGGAGTGTTGTATGGCATTGAAGCTCATTTGGAGGTTTGTTAGCACAGTGTCCAAGGAAGGGCCAGAAATATACAGAATGGTGTCGTCTGCGTAGAGGTGGATCAGGGAATCACCCGCAGCAAGAGCAACATCATTGATGTATACAGAAAAAAGAGTTGGCCCGAGAATTGAACCCTGTGGTACCCCCACAGAGACTGCCAGAGGTCCGGACAACATTCCCTCCCATTTGACACACTGAAATCTGTCTGCAAAGTAGTTGGTGAACCAGGCGAGGCAGTCATTAGAGAAACCAAGGCTATTGAGTCTGCCGATAAGAATACGGGGATTGACAGAGTTGAAAGCCTTGGCCAGGTCGATGAAGACGGCTGCACCGTACTGTCTTTTATCGATGGCGGTTATGATATCGTTTAGTACCTTGAGCGTGGCTGAGGTGCACCCGTGACCGGCTCGGAAACCGGATTGCACAGCGGAGAATGTACGGTGGGATTCGAAATGGTCAGTGATCTGTTTATTAACTTGGCTTTCGAAGACTTTAGAGAGGCAGGGCAGGATAGATATAGGTCTATAGCAGTTTGGGTCTAGAGTGTCACCCCCTTTGAAGAGGGGGATGACCACGGCAGCTTTCCAATCTTTAGGGATCTCGGACGAATCGAAAGAGAGGTTGAACAGGCTGGTAATAGGGGTTGCAACAATGGCGGCGAATAGTTTTAGAAAGAGAGGGTCCAGATTGTCTAGCCCAGCTGATTTGTACGGGTCCAGGTTTTGCAGCTCTTTCAGAACATCTGCTATCTGGATTTGGATGAAGGAGAAGCTGGGGGGGGGGGGGCAGATCTGTTGGCCGGGGTAGCCAGGAGGAAGGCATGGCCAGCCGTAGAGAAATGCTTATTGAAATATTCAATTATCATGGATTTATCGGTGGTGACCGTGTTGCCTAGCCTCAGAGCAGTGGGCAGCTGGGAGGAGGTGCTCTTGTTCTCCATGGAGTTTACAGAGTCCCAAAACTTTTTGGAGTTAGAGCTACAGGTTGCACATTTCTGCTTGAAAAAGCTAGCCTTTGCTTTCCTGACTGACTGCGTGTATTGGTTCCTGACTTCCCTGAACAGTTGCATATCGCGGGGACTATTCGATGCTATTGCAGTCCGCCACAGGATGTTTTTGTGCTGGTCAAGGGCGGTCAGGTCTGGAGTGAACCAAGGGCTATATCTGTTCTTAGTTCTGCATTTTGTGAAAGGGGCATGCTTATCTAAGATGTTGAGGAAATTACTTTTACAGAACGACCAGGCATCCTCGACTGACGGGATGAGGTCAATATCTTTCCAGGATACCCGGGCCAGGTCGATTAGAGAGGCCTGCTCGCATAAGTGTTTTAGGGAGCGTTTGACAGTGATGAGGGGTGGTCGTTTGACCGCGGACCCATAGCGGATACAGGCAATGAGGCCGTGATCGCTGAGATCCTGATTGAAAACAGCAGAGGTGTATTTGGAGTGCAAGTTGGTCAGGATAATGTCTATGAGGGTGCCCATGTTTACTTATGTAGGGTTGTACCTGGTGGGTTCCTTGATAATTTGTGTGAGATTGAGGGCATCTAGCTTAGATTGTAGGACTGCTGGGGTGTTAAGCATATCCCAGTTTAGGTCACCTAACAGAACGAACTCTGAAGCTAGATGGGGAGCGATCAATTCACATATGGTGTCCAGGGCACAGCTGGGAGCGGAGGGGGGTCGGTAACAGGCTGCAACAGTGAGAGACTTATTTCTGGAGAGATTCATTTTTTAAATTAGATGTTCGAGCTGTTTGGGTATAGACCTGGGAAGTATGACAGAACTTTGCAGGCTATCTCTACAGTAGATTGCAACTCCTCCCCCTTTGGCAGTTCTATCTTAACAGAAAATGTTATAGTTGGGTATGGCAATCTCAGAATTTTTGGTGGCCTTCCTAAGCCAGGATTCAGACATGGCAAGGACATCAGGGTTGGCGGAGTGTGCTAAAGCAGTGAGTAAAACAAACTTAGGGAGGCGGCTTCTGATGTTAACATGCATGAAACCAAGGCTTTTTCAGTCACAGAAGTCAACAAATGAGGGTGCCTGAGGACATGCAGGGCCTGGGTTAGCCTCCACATCACCCGAGGAACAGAGGAGGAGTAGGATGAGGGTACGGCTAAAGGCTATCAAAACTGGTCGTCTAGAGCGTTGGGGACAAAGAATAAAAGGAGCAGATTTCTGGGCGTGTTAGAATAGATTCAGGGCATAATGTGCAGACAGGGGTATGGTGGGGTGCGGGTACAGCGGCGGTAAGCCCAGGCACTGAGTGATGATAAGAGAGGTTACATCTCTGGACATGCTGGTTATAACGGGTGAGGTCACTGCTTGTGTGGGAGGTGGGACAAAGGAGGTATCAGAGGTATGATGAGTGGAAGGGCACAGTTAGGGGCTAACTGCTGTGTGTGTTGACAACAACAGAACCTGTCTCTTTATCTGCTTCCAGGTCAGTGCAAGAGGGCGGGACCAGTGGTATCAGAGGGTCAGGAGGGCGGGGTCGACCTCCACTACAACCAATCAGACCCCTCGGAACCAAATCAGGTCTCCGCCCACCAAAACCAGAACTTGACACAGACTCAACTAGATGATGGTCAGAGGGTTGGATGTGACTCCATTGAACAAGACTCTTTAAAGGGCAATAGGGATGAAGAGGAGGAAGATGGTGATAGAAAGATGAAGGGAGAGGAAGATTATGGTGTGATAGTGGAAGAAGAGGAGAAGGACAGCGTGACAGCACCCGACACTCCTCTGACTGACTCCTCCTCAGACACAGGTAATATGACGCGCACGCACACACACAGGAAATCTATCACCTTGGATCAGTTTTATTGGGTACCATTGATCAGGAGGAGGCAGAGACTAGTCAATTCTATTGTTTTATTGGATACCATTGATCAGGAGGAGGCAGAGACTAGTCAATTCTATTGTTTTATTGGATACCATTGATCAGGAGGAGGCAGAGACTAGTCAATTCTATTGTTTTATTGGGTACCATTGATCAGGAGGAGGCAGAGACTAGTCAATTCTATTGAGTAAACTGTGTTTGTGGCCATGGTTGAAGGTCTGGGTTACTCAATTGCCTGGGCGTACGTGTGCGTAAATGCGTGCTTGTGTGTTTGTGTATGTCTGTGTATGTGTCTTTTGTATGTTTGCACTTACAGTACCTTGCAAAAGTATTCATCCCCTTGGCGTTTTTCCTATTTTGTTTCATTTTAACATGTAATTTAAATAGATTTTTATTTGGATTTCACGTAATTGACATAAACAAAATAGTCCAAATTAGTGAAGTGAAATTAAACAAATAACATGTTTCAAATGGAGCACCATTAATTCCATTATTAAAAAATGGAAAGAGTATGGCACCACAACAAACCTGCCAAGAGAGGGCCGCCCACCAAAACTCACAGACCAGGCAAGGAGGGTATTAATCAGAGAGGCAACAAAGAGACCAAAGATAATCCAGAGGGAGCTGCAAAGCTCCACAGCGGAGATTGGAGTATCTGTCCACAGGACCACTTTAAGCCGTACACTCCACAGACCTGGGCTTTACGGAAGAGTGGCCAGAAAAAAGCAATTTCTTAAAGAAAAAAATAAGCAAACACGTTTGGTGTTCGCCAAAAGGCATGTGGGAGACTCCCCAAACATATGAAAGAAGGTCCTCTGGTCAGATGAGATGAAAATTGAGCTTTTTTGGCCATCAAGGAAAACGCTATGTCTGGCGCAAACCCAACACCTCCCATGACCCCGAGAATACCATCCCCACAGTGAAGCATGGTGGTGGCAGCATCATGCTGTGGGGATGTTTTTCATCGGCAGGGACTGAGAAACTGGTCAGAATTGAAGGAATGATTGATGGCACTAAATACAGGGAAATTCTTGATGGAAACCTGTTTGTCTTCCAGAGATTTGAGACTGGGACGGCGGTTCACCTTCCAGCAGGACAATGACCCTAAGCATACTGCTAAAGCAACACTCGAGTGGTTTGAGGGGAAACATTTAAATGTCTTGGAATGGCCTAGTCAAAGCACAGACCTCAATCCAATTGAGAATCTGTGGTATAACTTAAAGATTGCTGTACACCAGCGGAACCCATCCAACTTAAAGGAGCTGGAGCAGTTTTGCCTTGAAGAATGGGCAAAAATCCCAGTGGCTAGATGTGCGTATAGAAGCTTATAGAGACATACCCCAAGAGACTTGCAGCTGTAATTGTTGCAGAAGGTGGATCTACAAAGTTTTGGCTTTGCGGGGGTGAATAGTTATGCATGCTCAAGTTTTCAGTTTTTTTGTCTTATTTCTTGTTTGTTTCACAATAAAAAAATATTTTGCGTCTTCAAAGTGGTAGGCATGTTGTGTAAATCAAATGATACAACCCCCACAAACAATATATATTTTAATTCCAGGTTGTAAGGCAACAAAATAGGAGAAATGCCAAGGGGGGGTGAATACTTTCGCAAGCCACTCTACGCTAACCCTGTCGGTCAGCAGATCAGATTTGTGGCATACAGCCCGGGTCACACAGTGATGACAGAGCAGCCACATCAGCTGCAGTCAGAGAGATGGAGAGGTAGAGAGGTAAAGGAGAGTGGTACAGCAAGGAGGGGGACAGAAGGAGAAGAAGAGGTAGATCGATAGGGGAAGATGTTAATAGAAGTCACGGAGAAGAAGGGAAGACTTAGGGAGTCAGTGGACAGGTAAAGTGATTGAGAGGAGCCTGAGGATCTGTGGTGCCTGTCCCATAACAAACACTGTCTGGGCAAGACGTGAGTAACTACCAGTTGCCAATGGGTGTTGCCTGTTGTGTTGTTTTGCCATTGTGATGTCATTGTAGCCAAATATGCTAGCCTGTGATGTGAGCTCTGTGTGTCATTGTGCTAGCCTTTGTCCATTCCTTGTTTTAGCCTTTAGTCTGGCTAACAACAAGGCTCACTGTTGTGTGTGTGTGTGTGTGGGTATGTCGGTTTAAGTGCTCAATGGTGCATTATACTATGAATGTTATGTCACTACCAACCAAATTCATTTCCCACCATGGGATAAAAAGGCTTTATTGGCTTGTTAGGACTTGGGATTGTTCAAACGGGCTGTATGGTTTCCACAGAACAGAATCACAAATAGAAAAGTACATAGCGAGAGTGTGTGTAATCGCTCAGTAGGTAGAGATTCTGCTCAGTCTGGCTTTTCACTGGCTCTCACTGTCTGACTTTTATAACAGGGTTACTTTGATGTTTGATGTACTCTCTCTCTCTCTCTTTGTCTTTTCCCTTTCTCTATCTTCTACATCCTCAATTCTCTCCCTCTCTTTCTCTCTTTAGGCAGTTTGGTAGAGCTCCACCCCTCTGTGTCTCCAGAGACTACATGTCCTATCAGCCCCGTAGCAGGTAGTCCAGACGAACCCTCCTACAGTAACCCTGAAGGGAAGACGCACACCTCCACCACAGAACCTATCACCTCCACCACAAAACGTACCAACTCCGCCACAGAACCTATCACCTCCACCACAGAACCTACCACCTCCACCACAGAGCCTACAGGACCCACCTCCACCACAGAACCTACCACCTCCACCACAGAGCCTAGCACTGACCTCCTAGCCTCCCTACAGGAGCTAGGGGAATGTCAAGATCACTCCCACCTTCCTCAGTCCCTCCATCAGGTGTGTGCCCATCCCTCTCCATTCTATATATTGTATTTCTACCTGCCTGCACTGTTCTCAAGTCAACATTAATCTGGCAGCCTGGTGTAGGTGTGATTCCCTCTGTGGTTAGCTGTAATTCCTCACTATATATGCAAAAGTATGTGGACACCCCTTCAAATTAGTGGATGAGGCTATTTCAGCCACACCCGTTGCTGACAGGTGATAAAATCGAGCACACAGCCATGCAATCTCCATAGACAAACATTGGCAGTAGAATGACCTTACTGAAGAGCTCAGTGACTTTCAACGTGGCACCGTCATAGGATGCCACCTTTCCAACAAGTCAGTTAGTTACATTTCTGCCCTGATAGAGCTTCCCCGGTCAACTGTAAGTGCTGTTATTGAAGTGGTAATGTCTAGTAGCAACAACGGCTCAGCCGCAAAGTGGTAGGCCACACAAGCTTACAGAACGGGACCGCTGAAGCGCGTAGCGTGTAAGAATCGTCTGTCCTCGGTTGTAACACTCACTACCGAGTTTCAAACTGCATCTGAAGATACGTCAGCACAAGAACTGTTTGTTGGGAGCTAACCATTGGGCTTCCATTGCCGAGAAGCCGCACACAAGCCTAAGATCACCATGCACAATGCCAAGTGTCGGCTGGAGTGGTGTAAAGCTCGCCGCCATTGGACTCTGGAGCAGTGGACACGCGTTCTCTGGAGTGATGAATCACTCTTCACCACCTGGCAGTCCGACGAACTAATCTGGGTTTGGCGGATGCCAGGGGAACGCTACCTGCCTGAATACCAGTGCCAACTGTAAAGTTTGGTGGAGGAAGAATAATGGTCTGGGGCTGTTTTGTTATGGTTCGGGCTAGGCTCCTTAGTTCCAGGGAAGGGACATCTTTATGCTACAGCACACAATTACATTCTAAATGATTCTGTGCATCTAACTTTGTGGCAACAGTTTGGGGAAGGCCCTTTCCTGTTTCAGCATGACAATTCCCCCTTGCACAAAGTGAGGTCCATACAGAAATAGTTTGTCGAGATCGGTGTGGAAGAACTTGACTGGCCTGCACAGAGCCCTGACCTCAACCCCATCGAACACCTTTGGGATGAATTGAAGCGGCGACTGCCAGCCAGGCATAATCACCCAACATCAGTGCCCGATCAGTGCTCTTGTGGCTGAATGGAAGTCCCTGCAGCAATGTTCCAACATCTAGTGGAAAACCTTCTCAAAAGAGTCGAGGCTGTTATAGCAGCAAAGGGGGGACTAACTCCATATTAATGCCTATGATTTTGGAATGAGATTTTCGACGAGCAGGTGTCCACATACTTTTGTAATGTATTTACCAGACTGACTGAACACACACACACACACACACACACACACACACACACACACACACAGCCATTACAGTGTGTATGAGTGTGGTATAATCCCTGTCATTATGATACACACAGAGCTCTGGGTGAAGTGAAAATGTGTTGTCTATTCCCTCCACCACCAGTAGGGGCACTGCTGTCATTTCTGATCAGCACCTCTCTGCATCTGTCTACTCCAATGATGTATATACATCATTGGTCTACTCCCTCCCTCCTCCCAACACTTTCAACTGTCTCCTGGGGGCGCGTTCAGGTGGGTTCAGCGTTAAAGAACGTTCAGATATAAATGTATTGTTGAGAACAGACATGGCCCAAATGGAACCCTGGACCCTACGCACAAACGGAGGATTTGACCGGTGCAGTCAATATGGTAGTAGCGCCACCTTGCCCTCTGATAGGCTAGGTGAAAGTTTCACCATATTGATTATGGCAATCAAATCCTCTTAGATCTTCACATTCGCATTGGGCAGCGGTTCCTAAACTAGGGGTCGCAACCCCATGTGGGGTTGCCTAATATGAAAATGGTGTCAAGGGAGAATTTCAAAAATCCTGACAAAAAGAAAATACAAAACAAATTATTTACTATATATTATAATATCGTCTTTGTATCTCAAAATCATTGTAATATGGTTAACCTTAAAAATCTAAATGAAAATGATTCAAATCTAAAGGGTAATATTCAACCGGATTATGGAAAAAGGCTAGACTTGACCGGTGAATCGGTTGGACCCGCTACACTATGAAACCACACAATATTGCAGAGACTTTGATATTACTAGCCACAATTTATATGGTGAAAGCAATGTGTGGGAAGGCACAGAAACTCACATCAATACCTTTGTCAAATAACAGTGTTTAATGAAGAATTCATGCTATTCCTAGCAATCAACAGGAAACTCTATCGACTCAAACTGCCATATGGAAGCATTGTATGGCACAACGAGAGCAACTGGCGCCAAACGAGCTGAGCAGAGAACTCTGAGATCTTCTGCAGTGGTTAACTCCGATTGTAAACTACATCCACTGCGCACGCCTGTTCACAAAACTATGTGGAGATATGGGATCAGAACAATTACAATGTTCTATTTCACACTGAGGCTTAGTAGTTATCGAGGGGGAGGGTTGGGAAGATGTTTTTAATTAAGAGAGGAACTGTTGTAGTTCACAATGGAGGTAAAAAAACAGACTTGGTTGACTTTCTGTGTAATGAAAAGACAATGTGTCTCCTTGCCTATGTAACAGACAAATTTTAGAAACTGAACGAACTGAATGCAAGCATGTAGGGGAAATACAAAAACCTTCTCCAGATGAGTGACCGATCCAGAGGAAAGCATGTTTGTAACAGAAAACAGCATCAGGAAGTGTCCCACACGAGTGATGACTGCTCACATCCAACGCTTGGAAGAGCACCATGGGACCTACTACCCAATCCGTTTGACTGTGATCCTTGCTCAGTTGACATGCCGGTTAGTGAAATCAAACAGCTGATCGAGCTGTCATGTGACCGAATGCATTCGTGGGTCGCTATAGGGGATACCCTGGCATCTCACTCTGCATTAATGCTGCATTCACAACAACTGGGAATTCGGAAATCTCTGACTTCAGTGCGTTCAAGACAACCAGAAATACTGTTAGAATGTTTTGCAATTGACTGTCATAGCCCCTATTTAAAAAAAAAAAAAAAATAAAAAAAAAATTAAAAAATATAAAAAAGGAAACATTGGCTGTTAATTACATTATTTTCACATGGTTGGGGACGCAATAATTTTCAGATATCAAAATGGGGTCGTGGGTCAAAAAGGTTTGGGAAGCCCTGTAGGGTCAAGGGGTCCATTTGGGATTGGGACAGGACTATCTGTTGGATAGAACAGGAAATCATGTCAGCTTTATTCATTTTCTTTCTGCAATGCTCTGAACACACCCCTATTCTAACCAACTCACATCTGTTCACCTCTGACCTTCTTCCCCTGTCTCCAATCTGATTGGTCGAGATCCAGACAGCTTTTAGCAACCCAGGGAGTTCTGACCAGCCCTTGTAAGGGCAGAATGAGTGTTTGTGTTAAGTCTCCCCTGGCTGAGTTTTAATGGAGCTTTATACTTCCTATAAAAACATGTAGTACATTAGGAGGAAGTCTTTTCTCTTGTTTTTTTGCCAAAGCCTCTTATTTCTCTCTCGCTGCTCCCTCGTTCTCTCTCTCTCCCCTGCACTCTCTCTCTCTCTCTCACTCCCTCCCTTTCTCTCTCTCTCACACACATGTAGGCCTACGCACCACAAGCAAACAAAATGAGCAATTCATATTTATATAAATGTTTTACTTGCAACAAAGAAGAGGGAGAAAGAGCGAGTGCGAGAGAGGTCAGTGGGTTGTTAGCGCCTCTCACTTGATTAGAAATGCGAGCGCTCATTCTCTCTCTCTCTCTCTCTCTCTCTCTCTCTCTCCTCTCTCTCTCTCTCTCTCTCTCTCTCTCTCTCTCTCTCTCTCTCTCTCTCTCTCCACTTCAGTCAGCAGGAGAACAATAACAGTCACTTGAGAGGTAGAGTCTGACACACCACTGCTGCTTTGTCAGGCTGTGGAGCTCGCCTCACCTCCTAGAGGTAGAGTCTGACACACCACTGCTGCTTTGTCAGGCTGTGGAGCTCGCCTCACCTCCTAGCTACAGGTGGATAGGGGGAACTTTGGAAACTACAAATGCAACTGTGATCAAGAAAGATTTTAAAGACTTTCCAGCTATTTCCTGCATTTTCCACTGTGTCCATGGAGATTAGCGGTGTTTCTCTTGCTTACCTGACGGTGTTTGTGTGTGTTTACCTTCTTTAATGCCTCTTAGGGAGGTTGTTTAGGGTTGTTTACGTGTTTAGGGTTGTCTTAGGGTTAAAGTCATACTAGACATAATTTAATCATTATTCCCTATTAGGCTATATACAATGTTTAACTTCTTGATAGTACAGTTGATGGTAATACAGTATGTATTTGTCTTCCTTGGTGGAATACACTTGTTAGTTGTTCTGGGTGACTAGAATGTAAAAGCAGTGTCTAAATGAATATACTTGTTAACCTTTAACCCTCTCCTCTCTGTCTCCCTCTCTGCAGATAGCTGAGGCCTTTGTCCTCCAGGAAGATTGTATCCTTATCACTTGTGTGTGTGTGTTTGACCGTGTGTGAGAGCGTATATGTGTGTGTCTGTGTGTCTGTATGATGTGTGCGTTATGCCCTCTAGGTCTATGAAGAGTGAATCCTTATCAGTCAGCTCATATCTCTGTCTTTCTAGTAAATGACAGGGTTCTCTGGTTCATTCCAACTCTCAGGCTGTGCTGTGTTCCAGTTTAAACCTACCACAGGGTTCTCTGGTTCATTCCAATTCTCAGGCTGTGCTGTGTTCCAGTTTAAACCTACCACAGGGTTCAAGCATCTTATTGTTATGCTCGTTCTTTTCTCTTGGTCAGACAGGAGCTTTCAAATTTTTTATCTCCAAAAAAACATTCTGTGATGTGCTCAGTTTTTTGCCGGCATGAAGCTTTCATTAGACCAATGAAATTGCCGAACGGGTTAAGGTCAAACAACTTTTTTGTTTACTGTTTAGATTAAATCGAGCGCTCTCAAACTTCCCATCATTCTGATTACGGTAGTCATTTTGTCACCCTCATCATGGCAAAGACACGGAGAAATGCATATGATGCAGCTTTCAAGTTGAAGGCGATTGATCTGGCTGTTGGAAAAGGAAATAGAGCTGCTGCACGGGAGCTTGGTCTTAATGAGTCGATGATAAGACGTTGGAAACAGCAGCGTGAGGAATTGACTCAGTGCAAAAAGACAACTAAAGCTTACTGCTAATTTTTTATTTTTTGTTACAAGCCTTGTTTCGTTAAAGCCTATTTATTTTTGTTACAAGCCGTGTTTCGTTAAAGCCTATTTATTTTTGTTACAAGCCGTGTTTCGTTAAAGCCCATTTATTTTTGTTACAAGCCGTGTTTCGTTAAAGCCTATTTATTTTTGTAACAAGCCGTGTTTCGTTAAAGCCTATTTATTTTTGTTACAAGCCGTGTTTCGTTAAAGCCTATTTATTTTTGTTACAAGCTGTGTTTCGTTAAAGCCTATTTATTTTTGTTACAAGCTGTGTTTCGTTAAAGCCTATTTATTTTTGTTACAAGCCGTGTTTCGTTAAAGCCTATTTATTTTTGTTACAAGCCGTGTTTCGTTAAAGCCTATTTATTTTTGTTACAAGCCGTGTTTCGTTAAAGCCTATTTATTTTTGTTACAAGCCGTGTTTCGTTAAAGCCTATTTATTTTTGCTACAAGCTGTGCTTCCTTAAATTCTGTGTAAAGTTCATTTGTTTCAATGTACCGGTAGGCACCTGCGGCTTATAGACATATGCGGCTTATATTCAGGTGCGCTTAATAGTCCAGAAATTACGGTAGATGTTTTCTGTGCAGGGCCTTTCTACAGCAAAGCTGTGGGCTTATACAGAGCGCCTCAGTGCCTGTCAAAAGAGAGAAAAGGCGAGAGGAGGATGAGAGAGAGACATGTTTATGGATGACGGTGGCTAACACACCATCCCTGTGTAATATATGGAGCTCTCAGTACACTGCTCTGTGTAGGACAGATTCAGAACCAACTGGAGACATGATGGACCACAGGGAAAAGACCAGTAGACCATACATACTTACGTTTCTATCACCCATACAAAGCTATTGGTTCAGAAGGAGAGAAAGAAAATATGTTTACAAGTTTGGAATCCGTACCCATCCTCGACACGCAGCCCATGGAGTGTAGTGCAACTGGGGAATGCACACATTCAAGCGCACACACACACACACACACACAGCTATGATCCCTTATTGATGTCAGTGTAGATGAAGGGGAGGAGACAGGTTGACGAAGGATTTTTAAGCCTTGAGACAGGTATTGTGTCTGTGTGCCATTCAGAGGGTGAACCAGCAGGACAAAAGATTTGTGTCTTTGAACGGAGTATGGTAGTAGGTGCCAGGAGCACCAGTTTGTGTCAAGAACCACAACGCTGCTGGATTTTTCATGTTCAACAGTTTCTCATGTGTATCAAGAATGGTCCACCACCCAAAGGACATCCAGCCATCTTGACACAACTGTGGGAAACATTGGAGTCAACATGGGCCAGCATCCCTGTGGAACGCTTTCGACCATGCCCCGACGACTTG